>NC_070628.1:11404054-11761554 GCF_947347685.1 Pleuronectes platessa | reverse complement strand
GGCCGGCCAGCGAGATCAGCTGCACTTGGCCGGGGGTCAACACGCCGCCCTGTGGGTTTCCCCCGGCGTTTCTCTGTGACAGCAGGGTGAACAGTGTGAGTGGGCCTCCTCTCCCAGCCTGGGTCAGCACCTGCCCCTGTGGGTTCACGTTCACTCCCCCGGTCTGCCCCACAGGAAATGCTCCACCTTGTTGAAGGGCTCCAGTGGGAATGAGCTGCTGCAGAGGAGCCTGACCTGCTTGGTTCCCGACTGGCTGGATGAAAAACGTCCCGCCAAGTTGGAGCAGACGCACCACGAGCGGGTCACCGTTCAGCAGGACCCCATTTTGGGCCCCGGGGTTGGCAGTGTTACCTGCGGCCGCTGCTCCCCCGTTATTATTCACTCCCCCGTTAGCCTCAGCACTCCCAGAGGACACCCCCCCATCCACCACAACGGCCCAGGCCTGGAAGAGCACCCACAGCAAACAGAGCATGATTTATCTCAGTGGCAGCAGACAGTCCACAGGTGAAACGCTGCCTCTCTGCTGACTTATATAGAGAGCATCCGATTCTGTGAGGAGACGTCCAATCAGAGTCCTGCACTTTCTCTCATAACAACAAGTCCCTGTCATCATCATGACTGTGCTCAGGGCTATTTTTTGCTTTGTTTCTCTACAGAGGGCAATTTTTCAGGATTATGTGGCAAACCAGGTATCAGTGACTGTCCTTCTCTTCACCATGAGGTCATATTGTCATGTCATGGTGGCATCAGGAAAACAAATGATATTAGAGCGTAAACCGATGTGATCAATACGAATAACTTTATTTCAGGACTGTAAAGAATCGTGAAAACAAACATCAGGGGAATACTGTGAAGACCTCTGCTGTCCAGAAAGCTTTAATCAGAGATACAGGGAAAAAGACAAACACTTACAGATTTTGCTACTAAATTAAGCAACACGGTTAATGATTTACATTCACTAGCACAACACCAAGGTATGGGATTCTACTTAACTTTGAATTAAAGAGTAATTCTGCACTTAATCATTCGAACGTACAAACCAAAGTTCTTTGGTACTTTAAACTGTACGAGACCTTTTCTACCAGTCAGCTGTTGTAAACTTCTCCCCATGTTCGGAATGCATTAGAAAACAGTTTCCGTATTAAAAAAGGGTTAAACAGGACTCTTGTACTCTAAAAGGCAGCTGAGTCCAAACCCCAGAGTAACTACACAACCTTAGCCTGACACAAAATAACAGCGCTGAGCTGAACGCACACCAAAATTTGTCTTCTATATAGCAGGGGGTCAAATGAGTTAATGAAGAAAAGGAGCTGAGTGGTTCACGGAGGCGTCTCTCTCTCTCTCTCTCTCTCTCTCGCTCTCTCTCTCTCTCTCTCTCTCTCTCTCTCTCTCTCAGGCTGCTCCGTCAGAGGAGCCTCCTCACGCTCGTGCAGCAGGTGACGTTCAAGACGAAGCTCAGAAAAGCAGGTTAGCATCCATGTCCTCTGTGGAGAGAATACATGGAGTTTAAAGGTACATTAAAACTTAATGAATGGAAAAGAGGTTTGAGGGTTGATGCCAAATGGCTGCTTGTTTCTTAAAAATCTTGATATATGTGCTCGATAAGGCCATACATGTGTTTCTGTGAGGATTAGTACATAAAAGAAGCTTTATAACATTTCTGAGGTGTCTGTGTGAGCCAGTTAAAGACTGATGCTGCTGCTCTCACCGCTCCTGATGCCAAAGCAGGAGGTCCACTCCTTGATGGAGACCTGCTTGTCCTTGTCAGCGTCACACTCCTGGAAGAAGCGGGAGGTGCAGTGCTCCATGGGCACCAGAGGGACCCTGAGTGGGGCCAGCTCCGAGTGGGACAACACTCTGCACAGAGCAAATCATTATCAGACTTTCATCTTGGTTATCAGGCTTTTTTGATTTGACCCCAGTTTTTTTTTTATTAATTGACAATAGGTACGGTAAGATCTTTCTTCAAGGTTGAACTGTCTTGGAAATTTACTTTATTTGCTAAAGGTACGATTTTATGCAATTTTTTCACTTTATTATTAGGCATATAAAATTCCTTGAAATTATATACCCAAGTATAAAATTTTGATATGGGTCAGTGTGACCTGTGAACATAAAAAAAGTTAAATCCAACAGCTAAATTCGCCATAAGTTTCTTTACAGTTTGGGTGTCTCATTAAATTATAAAAATATTTTTCACTAAAAATGACTATAATTGCATATCAAATGCTGGATAATTGACATATTTTAGATAAAAGTTTTAAAAACTCAACATGGCAATATTATGTGATGAATGAGAAGGTGAACCTGTCAGACGGGTGCTGGTCCAGTTGAGCAAACTGCCAGTGCACTGGGTAAATGTACATGTTGTAGTTCTTCTCAAAGTCCTGAGCGAGGAGCTCCACAGAGTGATCGCCAGCCTGAAGACGCCGCTCGCTCTCAAAGATTTTCTTCACCTACAGAAAAACAGGACAACACAGATTGATTTACCTGAAGTGTAGATTCACTCACTCACACTTCATCGGGTACAAAAACCTGACAAATTGAAGTTGGATTATAATGTACAGATTAAACTAGCGTACTCACAAATATCCTTATCTATATTTCTGTTTGCTACAACATTCCAACATTTGAATTTAGTTCCAGGTTCTGCTCTTTTTCACTGTTGTGTTGTTACTTTTGCTCTTGACTGTATGTTTTATTATGATTGTATGATTTAATTCTGTTGATGTTATCTGATTGTAGGTGACCTTGAGTGTAATGAAAGGTGCCATTAAATTAATCTTACTATTCTTATTGTTATTCTTATTATTACCGTTTCATTATGATATGGACCTGTCTCTTAATCCACTACTGCTCCAAAATGTACTGGGTTCTTTTTAGACTCTGGCCCCTTTCCTCCAGCACGTTTGGTGGGAATGGATTTGGTATTATTGGCGCAATCCACAAACCAAGATACGTACATTGGTGAAAACAGAACTTCCTCGGCAGTAGCCATAGTGTTAAGAAGCCTGGGAAGTCTTACTCTGAAACGTTGTTTTGGCGTGAGGAAGCCAGGGGACATGGAGTCGTGGTCATAGAGCTGCAGCAGCACATTCTTCAGCCAGTCTCTCATCCGTAGAGGAAACTGCACCAGCTCACTGTCCACACATTTAGGAATCACTGACAGGAAGAGGCACAAAGAGCAGCGTCAAATGATTTCTCCTCACACCGTCATGAAATGAACAAAGCATAGAGTCTGCGCAGTGGTTCCTTCTCACATTTGCATGGTCCGGTGTAGTCCAGGTGGAGCTTGTGCCCTCTCTTGGTGCCCTCCAGGTTACATTTAGAAGCAAAGAGCTCACACGATGTGACGTATGTCTTGTTGTCTGTCCCACAAACCTACGTGGAACATGAACACCACAATAAGATGAAAACAGGGGCTAGAGATTCCAGCTTATACCCAACAACAGCCTATATATACTCACATGATCGAACTCATTCACACTGGGAGGACACTGTGACGCCTCCTGACACACGCAGCCTGGTTTGTTGTCGGCATCGAGTTTACACATCTTTCCTCGCTTGCACCGGAAATTGCCACATGGATCTAGAAGGAAAGACAAAGGGTGTTTCAACAATCAACTTGTACTTTATCTGAATTTTAATCATAAAAGGTAATTTTTTCTGAATGGCTCATGTGAAATATTTGACATTGTGAGGACTTTGAGCGTTAACCACCCCCCCGCATTCCACAGCTATTTGAGTTTGTTTTAGGATTCAATTTGACTTGATCTCTCTTATTCACTCCTTAAGCCTGCAGAGCTGTGTTATGGTAGTGCCTGTGAAGCTTGGAGCTATTCATGTGGAAGTTTGAGCAAAAATGTTTAGCAGTCAGCAGTTTCCTCTGTGAGAGAGTTGGGTTAGTGCAATGGTCAGTATTAGAAACCGACCTGCAGGGGCTTCTGGGTGATGTGCGCCCCCAGTGAGAGAGGGCCTGGAGCTGGGGTAGAGATCCTCCGTGGCTCTTATCTGCACTGGATTCATTCCTACCAACGGACCCTGGAGAAGCAAGTGAAACTTCATTAGCTATGGAACAGACGACCAATGTTTCAATCCCTTATTTATATCAAATTGCAGTTTCACAAGAAAACGACCCATTTCTTCACTTTTTGGTGTAAACATTTTTAGCAAACAATTATAAGATGATATGAATAAGATAAGATAAGATAAGACAAGAGGGTCAAAACAAGGTCGACAAGAGAACAAGTAAAAATTTAAAATATCATCTTTTAGGCAAAGATAATCAAATGAAAGGAAAAGAAAAGAAAGTACCTTTGACTAATGCATGGCAGCTCTTTCTTTGATTTGGAGCCATGTTTCTGAGCACACATATACACGTAAACTCCATATTTAATTAACTTTTAGCTCCTTTTTTGGTCTCCACCACCTCCTGTCTCCTATCAGCTGATTAGATATCATGCAGTGGCTTTTGGAGCCTCTTTTCTATAAACAGCTGCCTACAGTGAAGTTGCTGACCACAACAGGAAGTGCGTGTACAGATTATGTATCATTTACCCATTTCCCTGCCCTCCTCCTCTTCGCCTTGTGCACTGTGTTGTCAGGGCTGCTGCTCCCAGACTCCTGAGGTTCTTGTTGGCTCAGTTCTTGTCCCGCCTGTGTTTCCTCTCGTTGAGGAGAGTGCTTCCTCGTCCTCTGGTTCTTCTTCTGCTTCCTTGTCTTTCCCTTGCCGTGACTCGCGCTGTCATTCTTGATGCTCTCTTCCTCCTTTCCGGCTGCTCGACTCGACCCTGACTCGAGCTCCCTGCTGCTCTTTGCCTCTTGCGGCTTCACGTCCTGATCTATTTCTTTAGGTGTAGCTTCTTTGTCGTCTCGCGGCTTGTCCACGTCGGACGCCTCCTCGCTGTGCGCTGCCTCAGTGTTTTGTACGTCTTGGTCAAAGTCCTCGTCAATGGTGGGCAGCTCTTTTTCGCTGACCTCTTTCTGAGTGACATCTGGAACATCTGTTTTGGATGGCGGCTTGGTGTTATTAGTGTGGGGTTCCATCTTAGCTGATATCATCTGCAGAGGTTGTAAGACGCCGCTATCGGCAGCATAGTCGAGATCGACTGGGATGTCCAGCTCCGTGCTGCCGTCTGCTTCCTCCACCAACTGCTCTACTCTGTCGGCCATTTTGTCTACAGACTCTTCCTTCTCGTCTTTGTGAGGCATACTCTTCGCCTCCTCCACCACTTCTCCTTCAACCTTCTCTTCCTTCACCTTCCCGTCATCTTCCCCTACCTCCAAGTTCCCTTCCAACTTCTCCTCTTCCTTCTCCTCACTGGCCTCCACAGCTTCACCAGACTCCACCTCGCCTTTGTCCGACTCCACTTCCTCTTCCTTCAGCTCTCTTTCCTCCACGTCTTCCTCCGCGGCTTCTTTCTTCAGGAGGTCCACCAGCTCCTCCTCACTCAACAGGACCGCAGTGCTTTTATCTCTCCTCTCAGTCGCCTCAATCTCTCCATCCTCCTTGTTAGCGTTAGCGTTGCCCTCGGAGCTCAACTCCTCGTCCTCCCGATCCTGGCTCTTGGCCTCCAATGTCACTAAAGTGGGTAAGACCTGTGGCTGGTTGGCCTCCTCTGTGATAGCATCCTTAATCAGAAAGAAGAAGACAATAAATTAAAGAATGAAATCATCAAATTCCAATAAGACTTTGCATCAGATGTCACCGTTTACCTTTTCTTTGGCTGTGTGTGACATCTTGTGCAATCCACGATGCTTTCCATGATGTTTACTTTTAACCTGGACATAACAAGTATAATCAATGATGGTCAAATAATTCAAATATCTAATTAATAATTAACAATAATTAAAAATAACGTTGTTACTCACAGACAGGGCAAGTGTGGCTGCCAGACAACAAACGAAAAGCAAGCAGGCCCTCATACCTGAAACATTGAAATTAACAGTTTAAACACTAGACAGAAATATAAAATAGATCATATGTCATTTACATTAAACCAATACATAATACTCATCATATCCAACACATTATATCTTGACTTCTAACTGGTCACAACAAAGACGTGGACCTGGCACATCTTTCACAGTCAAATCAGATGAGTGCATCAGTTTGCTGCCAACACGCTCATGACGAGCAGGGCCGCTGCTATTTGTCTCCTCTGTTGTCACGGCACCAGGCCTCTGAGATGCATCTCTCTCTCCAAAGTCACATTCAGAGCTTGAGTAAACATCAGAAGCTACCAGACTGGAATAAAGTTGTCTAAGTCCACAAACTTTTTGTCTGTGTGAACGGAAACAAAACAGACATCGCTGGGCCTGTCCGTGGGAACAATAGCTCTCTGGATCAACCAAATAACTGGGTGCAGGTGTGTGTGGGGGGGTGAAACTAATTCACTGAAACTAATGCGTTGTTCAATATTACTCAGTTTAATAATAGTAAGTAATGCTGCAAAGGAAATATGTAGACAATTCTTTTTTATTTTCTCTACAATATGATTAAGATTGTATTTGATTACAAATCACAAAACTCAAATAAATTTTGGGAAATTCCAAACATATCTAAAAGGGAAAAAACAGGTCAAGACACAACATTTGGGTTTGTCTGTATTACATGAAATATTAGTTTCGGTGCATTAAAGCAGACAGAATAAAAATACTCACAATTCGTACATCATAAAAAATAATCAAGGCATTAAAGCTAAATCAGTTTAGCTTCCCAAATAGGCTAAAACGTTGCCAATCAAGGCATTGCTACATTTAACATAGAACATATTCAACTGCAAACCAGTTTGTTTAACAAGACATCACAGACACCCAATAGATTAAACTCTGTGGGTTCTTTATCAATTTTCAAACATGTGTAAAAGTGTCAGGAATAAGGATTTTACCTGAGGCTGGCAGTTGCAACAGAAAGTAGAATCCAGCACAAACACCAGAATGAGCCTGTGTTGAACCTGCGATGATGGCCCCTGTTTTTTCTGGGTCCTGGGCGCTTACACCAACTCTGGACTTTGGGAGGGTCTTTGGCCCACAGAGGGGGGGGGGGGATCCCACACATTGGTTGATGTTCTGCCAGTAGAAAAAAAGAAAAATAATTTCATGGTAATTATTCATGGAAAAGGGGAAAGGGGGGAAAACAGCATCTGACAGATTCAAACATATTCAACATCCTTTCTGATGATAAACTTGTAGCATAAAAAAAACATGGTGAATTCATACATGGCGTGTTTTCTTATTTTTCACGTTGTTTTTTGGAACATTTGTATAATTTTATTATGTACGTATATAATTAATGTTTGTTTAAAAAGCTGAAAACACTTGGGTGTCACATACAAAGGAAAATACATCAAACAAACCACTAGATGTCACTGTGTTACAAGTCTGTGTTTCTGAAGCTACAATACACACACTGAGTAACAACACGTGTCAGCAGCTAGACCAGAGTAATTCAAATAGTCACGTTCATGGCACTTTTTAATTGATATATTCATTCAAATTTGCAAGATTTCATTGGTTGCCCCCATGTTTTCTCTGTCTTTGCCACAATAGAGACAGAAATATCCAAGCACCACCTGGTCAACCTCCTGTCCTCTGGAGGGCAGCACAGGTGTATCAAAAGACAGACAGGCTGACTTCAGAACAGTTTCTTTCCTTAGTTTTCATAGTATTTGATACATCACAAATTCATACACATATGTACTAGATTCTATTCTATTTTATTCGCATCATCTTCATAATCACCACTTGTTTCTGTAAAATCAACAATACACACTGTCAGATTAAAAAGTTTGGTTGAAACCTGGAGCCTTTATTTCTCTCACACTATCCTCAAATTCAGTCAACTTATCTCATGGTACTCTTGGCCAATTCCAGTTTCTGATGAAGATCATGTCATGTGGTCAAAAGCTCCAGGAGGCGCTGAGATTGTTTTGTCAACTCAGAAGATACTAACCAAGCAAACAATGGAAGATTGGATGCTTTTGACGTTTTCACAGATTTTCCAGAGAAAAATCCATGGATCTTGATGAAAAACTCCGCCATTTTTAAGGAACTGATATCTATGAGTTTGTGTAGTTTGATTGAATTTAAGGAGACTGCTGGGCCTTGGCGAATGTTGGGCCGAACTGAATGCCACTCCAGTTATTATAGAAACTGTACAGGTTCACCAACACATGTAAAATAACTTCTAATTCAGTCTAATTTCTCATTTCTAATCCATATTTGGCCCATATGGCTTAGACCATTGAAAACATGAGGCAGATTTGAAATACCTCTGCTCTATCACCAGTTGTCCTGTTGAAAATATCGATTGCCATTCAACAAAATCAATAACGTAGATGTAACAGATGCCGAACTGATAGAGTTAATAAATCTTAAAAACGTAAATAACCTAAAGAGTGAATGTGAGGACATCGCTGACTCCCGGTCTGTTTGCTTCATCAAGCCTAAATCATCGTCTCCTCACTCCTCCCATTGGTGAAGCAGGATCTTACAACTGCTGGTAGTTGTGGTTTTGGCAAACAGCTCCAGACGGGTGAACATCCAGTCTAATTACAAGTTTCTTTTGCATGGCTGGAATCCGAAGTGAGGTTAAACTAGGAATTCTCTAATCTTATTTTGGGCCTGACCAAATAAGGACATCCAGGAAGCAGTTACGAGCCTCAGGAGGGAACATGTAGAATTCTGTATATAGGCTTTCTAAAGCTATTTCCAAGAACAAGTCCTATTTCCAATAACATCGTGTAACAGTGAGGAAGTTAGGTTACAAACTTGTTTTCAGTTTAAAGTATCGTTCTTGTGTTAAGACTTGATGAGAAAGATTGATATATGAAGCCGTCACAAGCCTGTTAAAGATGGCTAAAGGTTAATTTTCTCTATCTATCTGAAGTATCCCGCATCTACCCTTGAGCAAGGCTCTACGTGCCACATACACCTTGTCGCAATAAATAAAAATAGAACTGTTGGGTGACTAGATATTAAATTAAAAACACCCATTTAAACACCGGAAACAGGCAGGTCCCTGTCTCGCCGTCCTTCCCCCTCTCAGTGGGTGAGTTTGTTTTTTCTACAGGCCACAAACCCTATGGTTTCCCATGCTGAACTATATTTCACTTAGGGCTTGAGAGGGCGTAGAGAAAATGGAGTGACTGAATGAATCAGCTCTGTGTGTGTGTGTGTGTGTGTGTGTGTGTGTGTGTGTGTGTGTGTGTGTGTGTGTGTGTGTGCATGTGTGCGTGTGTTTGCATGCATTGTGTCATCGTGTGTATGTTTTGAGCTCGCTCTCCGGAAACAAACACACCTTTTTGCGTGTCTGCGGGAGAAAGAGAGAGAGAGAGAGAGAGAGGGAGAGAAAGAGAGAGAGACATCCGGAAGGAAGTGATGCAACTTAATTGAAGATGCTTATATACAGAGGAGGTCGAAGTTTCCTGCAGCAGATCCACACATCCAGCTCCTACTGCCTCAACCACCAGCTTCCACACGTGGGAACAGACACTGGCTTCTCCTCCTGTTCGCTGCTGACGGACGACGACCTTCATCCCTTCATCCCATCTCTCCATCCAACAGACAAAGAAAGGTACTGTGTTGACTGATTATGACACATTGATTGTTTTTAACTCTCTGCTTTAGCTCATGACTCATATTTGTTTATGCATGAACTGATTAGTAGCTCTTTTATTACTATATCTCCAAACTTGTTTTTCCTTTTCCAGCTTTGAATGTGCTTTTGTTTTACCATGTTGCTCAGTTTATGTTTTTCTTATCATGTTTGCAGAAAAATGAAGATCACCATCATAACAATTTGCCTCATTGGAGCAGTTTTTGCAAACCCAGTAAGTATGAACCTCTGAAGCTCTTGAAACTGGGTGTTACATTTATAAACTTTGGAAAATGACTCCACTTTTAATATATTCACTATTAGTTACAGTGGCTCAGTGCTAACATACTCAATACTCAAAACAATAATAGAACAAGTCTGCAGTATAGCATAACAAATGTCAAATATCATCGTAATTCTGCACTGTTTCTTGTATTTAGACATTTTGAAGTAGTAAACAATTGATGTGAATTTGTAGGTATTTTACAACGGGCCTATATATTGTAAAATACCTACAAATCCACACAGATGGATTATGTGCATCTTACAGATCCACCATCTTTGGAATCGTTTCCTCACCTCTTACCTGTGTGTGTTCCCTCCAACAGATTTCTCTCAATGCCGTCCTGGACACGAGTGAGCTTGACTCCAACTCGGTGAGTGACATCAGATATGATCTCCTCCTGGTGGAGCTGTGCTTTACAGAAACCTCCTCACAGTTTACCCATAAATCATTTGACTGCAGTCGTTTCTGTGACAGTCAGCAGAACAACTAACAATAGGTGCGGTTATTCTGCGATTCCTCAGACCTCAAGACAATTCCCCTGTCTGCACAATTTATGCAGCAACTGCTTTTGGGTCTTAAATGATGGATGAGTCTTGAATGAATGTCATGATTGTTGATGCCGCAGTTAAAGGGTATAATTAAACAGACTGGGGTGTGTGCTCACGTTTTTTTCTTTTCTTGTTTTTCCTCAGACTGAAAGTGCGTCTGTTTCACAATCGTCTGAAAATAACACCTCAGAGCAGGTACTGTGTGCGTGTATTCCAGTCATGAGTAAATGATTATTTTCGGATGCAGACTTTCAGCATCGTGTGTGACGACTGAGCTCCACCTTAATGGATTTGTACTCCTTTTTGTTTTGCAGAGCTCTGAAGAAAGTACCTCAAATCAAGTGAGTCACTCAGATAATTCTATTCTCTGCAAAACTCCAAAGGAAAAATTGTATTATTCTGATGTGATCAATCTACTGAAAACACGTCTGACATTATTTGTGTTTGTTTGCAGAGTACAGATTCAGAATCTTTAGAATCCACATCAGAGGACAAGGTGGGTTGTACAAACACTTCATCTGCATGTAATTAAAGCACAAATTAAGCCTGTTATTGTCGGGTGCATGATCTTAAATCAATCATATGATAAACCCTATACTCGTAAAAATTGAGATAATTATATTAAGATCCAATTAAAGTGAAAGTTAAAACAAAGAAAGGAGAAATATGGAGAGAAGTTTGTCTAACGTAAAGTTTCTTTTCCTAAACAGACATCGGAGGAGAGTGACAGTCAGTCAGATGAGTCAGATAAGGTAAGATGAAAGAAAAATTCATATTCAACAAAACCTACTTTATTTGCGAAATGCCACATGTAGTGCAATAATATTTCGGGGTCACCATTCATTATTCACTGTTTTTCCACAGAGTCAATCGATGACTGAAACCAGAGATAACAGCATGAGCAGTGAGGAGAACGTACGAAGGGTGAGTTACACGCTCTTACAACTGTCGCTTTAAGATAAGATACGAAAAAGGCAAGATAAGATGTTTCAACCCTTTATTTATGTAATCATATCAAAAAATTCATCATCACATTTCTTCAATTTAAACCTGCAAAAACTTTTTTTTTTTGGCAACTTGAGGGCATCAGACACAGCACAACAGGCTCCATTTTGTTGATGTAGCCGACTTTTTAGCAAACAATTAGATAAGATGATAAAATGAGGTAGACAAGATAGAATGTGAAAGTATATAATCAATAAATTAATCAAATTAAAATTGAAAATAGGAAATTTGTACATAATCAGACAGAATTTAATGTCTCGAGAAAGACTGAAAATTATATTACAGTGGACTAACACTGTGTCCGTCATTTCTTCTGCATCAGAGTTGGGTCCCAGTCTTTCATGTCGTGCAAGACCTGAGCGGCGAGGACAACAGCAGCAGCACCGAGGTCAAAGGTCAAGGGGAGCAGCTCAGCACCCCGGAGCCCACCACCAGCAGCAGCGAAAGCTCAGACACCAGCGAGGCCACCACTGCTCCCACCACCAGCGAGAGCAGCAGCAGTGAAAGCAACGAGACCAGCGAGAGCAGCGAGAGCCCGGAGGACAGCGACAGTGCCGAGGTCCAGCAGATGAAAACCAGTGACTGTGTGAACGGGACCCAGAGCTGTGAAAGCGAAGAGCACTTCTTCCACGACATAGGAGACGACGCCCACTACGGTGTGGACAATCTGATGGTGCCGGACGACGACGAGCAGGAGCTGACCCTGCGGAGATGATCCCGTGCCCTCGTGCAGCTTTCATTTTCCCACTATGAACTACAAAACCATTATAAATGACCTGAATGAAGACTCTCGTGTTTCCTCTTGCTCATCGCTTCTGAATGTTGATTTCCTGCATTGTACTGTCGCCTGCAGCTGATTTATTGTGTACGTGTGACTGTTGTTATGATGTAGCCAAGTATTTACTTTGTTTTGATAATAATAAACACATAATATAACCCTGGTGTCAGGGACTTGCATGTTTTAATATATTTAGACATGGCAAGTGGAGGCGAGTAACACAATTACTAAGTAAGATTAAACTTCATTTACTTGAGTATTTTCAATGTATTTGATATATTTGATTTGAACTCGCTTTTAGTAACTACTTCATTAATATTAATACAAAACGTGTGATCTGACTAACACAGGAAAACAGTAGCATGTCAAAGTACCTCTGTGTTATTAATAATACTTCATCTGTAATAATAATAATCCAACATGTAAAATTCTACATACAACAACAAACAAATTAATTAACTATACTGCATTACATTGGAGTAATGGTGGATGCAGTACTTTTACTATTACTTTCAAAGTACGATACATCTTCCGTGTGGTTAGCGATGCTCGCTAGTGAGATTGTTTTAAAAGCTCCTACAAACATTACATATTTTAAGCCTACAATCAGCCAGCGACTACAACCAGCTAGAATAGATTTCGATCACTAGGGCATCTTGAGTTCATATTTAGTTTAAACCAATGCGAAACCATTACCAAAGAATTCCTGTCATCTATCTGCGTATATAAAGAGGAATTCTACATTTGCGTCACATGGCCGGTTAGCTCAGTTGGTTAGAGCGTGGTGCTAATAACGCCAAGGTCGCGGGTTCGATCCCCGTACTGGCCACATACGTTTTTCTTTTTCTCCGAAATGTCATACTGACACCGGAACTTTTTATCTGTTCAATTGGACACGACCTTTAATGTTGGAACACTTACTGTAGCCTACTCGCTTCATAATAAAGAGCCAGTTGCACTTCAGTTGACGGAATCTGTTCATTTGTTTTTTAAAGGTTTTATTGTGAAATACTTGCAGGAGCAGAAGATGCGATGCGCCTACTGTATAGTACTGGTATTTATTGAGTACACACTATACTACAGTATACTGTTATACAAGGAAATACTGTAGTTATACCAAAGACCTCACAAAGGCTGTAGTTATATTAAAGGTTAACGTAAAGAACTTTAGGTTATGGGTAGTAGTCTCTCTTTTTATCTATTTCTCCCTCCCTGTCTCTGCTCATCACCTTAACTTCCATAGCAAAAAACACTATCTGTACATATTGAACTATAGAATACTATAGAACTTAATAGTATTTTTTTATTTATATATAAAAAATGGGTTTCCTACTTTCATATGTTCTATACTTAAACACCACATAAAATTCATTGTATACGTACACCTGCTTGGCAATAAAACACAGATTCTGATTCAATATAATGTTTATATTTGACTATTTCTTCTTCTCTTTATAACTGTTGCCTGATTTGTGTGAATTTGCCCAAACTACATATATTTGTTCCATTCTTTGTAATGACAATAAAAGTCTTAGTAGTTCTATGTCACCGATGGTCATTTCTTATGTTTAACAGTGATGGAAGAGAGGAAACATAGTGAACCTCATGAAGCAAAATAATACAGGAACAAGTAAATAAGACTTGATGTAACTGCAGTCACATGATTAACACTGAGTTCTGTTCTGAGAGTGACCACCATTGTTTCAACTCCAAACAAATTAGCATAATGAGAATAGAGGATTATTTAAAACTGATAATTTTATGTAAACTTGACTTAGGTCATGTGTTATGAAGCAAGGTCCTGACTGTCAAAGCTGGATTTCTTTTTTCTCTGCCCGGATAAAAATGTAACACCAGGTGGCGACAAAGTCCACTTCATGCTGCTGTGTTTGGTGAAAGCCCCTGAAATCCTCCAAGGGTGTTTTTACCAGTAAAGAAAAGACCTCGGCTCAGTTTTAAATTAAAGTTACCGGCAGATCTGAAAGAAACACAACACAGAGTTCCTTGTGCAGATCACATTTCTAGTCCAAGGTTGGCAACAAGAACATTTGTTTTGAAAAGTTTAATTCTGAGGTAAGATCTTCTCGTGCTTGTGCCACTTGGAACTTCAGTCTTCTCTTTAAACACTTAAACATGTTTTCAATCTTAATTACAATCTTAATTTCAAGCAAACTAGCCTAGCAACCATTTTTGTATTTTATCTTTCATTTCTGTAGCAGACGGAGACTCATAAATACCAAAAGTATAAATCACTGCTGCAGAAATTCCCACTGTGATAAGTCCAACCTTTTATTTTCTTTCTCAAATCTGTACTGAAATCGATCAGAAGTTATACTAGAAAACAACTGTCTACAATTTTTAACAAAAGAAATATTAACATTTCGTTCTTACAAAACATTTAATAATACATATTTACATGTTTGAAAGTTAAGGAAGAACAGAACGTGTATGAAGACATCCAGCATGCAAGTCATGCATCTGCATTAACAAATGATAAACTGAACTGAAGACATGATCCTGGACAATGTGTTACAGTCACAAATAAACAATATTCAACAAAGCATGTTTTACAAAACTAGAACTCATAATTAACCAGCAAAAGTCACGGTTTGAACCTTGAACCTGTGAGTGACCGTGTCCTCCTCGTTGAAACACTGTTATCTGGGAAAGTGAGACTTCAGATGCTCCTTCAGAGCTGGTATAGTGGGGAGCTCTTTGCGACACACGTGACATCGGAGAGGAAGTTTCAACAAGTCACTGCTGCCTTCTTTCACTGTGACTCTTCCATTGGATTCAAGCATCTGAACGACATCTGCAGATAAAGAAAAGTGCAGGTTTGCAGCAAAGCGTCCGACTGAGTGAGGAAGTGATGAAAGTTCAAAACAGAGTGAAGTTACTCTCACCTTGAGACTCGATGAAGTAGTCAGTGGTGAAAGAGTTCCAGTGTTTTTTGTTCTTTAAACACGGAGAGTCGAAGTCCTGGCTGATCACATGGAGATGAACATGACTGCAAAAGAAGAGAAATCACAAAATGGGTCAATTTAATTTAAAAGCTAAATTGCCTAAAGAAAAATAACATCACATATTAGACAGATATAGATGTAAATACAAGGTGGATAATGAAAAGTACTAATTTTTCACTGAAATCAGCTCTTAAACTGTTTGACCTCGGATTATTTTGTTACTCATATTTAAAAATCTGTGTTAACAGATTCATTTAAAATCGTTTTGGCTGATAAACCTACCTGAATTAATTTCATGCTATTTAAAAAACCAACCTAGAGGAAAAACATCAAGCAAACATTGAAAAAGAACAATTCAAACTGTACATTATTTGCATGAAATGGGATAAAGCATCAGTTTTTACTGACCTCATACTCGGGATGACATGGTACCCTGTGCGGAAACTTAGTGAGCTGGAATCAGGGCACTGCTGAACCATCCGCTCAGCGACCTGCTGCATGTGTTTCAGCAGGTCACAGTGCTCGCCACGCAGCGCCTTCAGACTGGGGATGGCCTGCCATGGGAGAACCAGCCAGTGGTAGCGAGCTTTGGGGTATTTATCTTTGATAACGACTACTTTATCATCTTTGTACACCTAGAAGAAAAAGAGGGAGGGGCTTGGTGAGTAAACTCAATCCACATGTGTAAGCATCACACCAGCTGTAAATCAGTTTTTTTACAATCGCTACCTGCATCTTTGGGTCTTGCATCGACGTCTTCAGACCTTGGCTCCAAAGACCAACACTTTCCTACGACAGATTTCAGGTAACATGGTTATTTTGTATAACATACATTCACCAGCTCGACAATATTAGGACACACACTTGTTTTGGTCTTACACTGGTGTTTGTAGCTTCTTCACGACTGACCGACACAGAGACCTTCTCTGTCCCTTTGGCTGCCTTCATTTTCGGAGCCTCTCTCTGACTCTCTCTGTCGCCTGGAGCCGACTCGCGAGGTCTTTTGGTGCCACTGTGGTTACCAGTGACATCCTCCTTGAACTGTACAGTGTACGGATAGAGCTGGTTGACAATGTGAAGCTGCTGCCCAGGCTTCATTTTGACCTCATTGTCTGCACCCACCACTACAGAGTCTACCGAGGTGGGATTCCCACCCAGCTGTGGAATAACAGATAGAGATGAGTGTCACACAACCTGTGGAGGAA
The DNA here is from genome assembly GCF_947347685.1 of Pleuronectes platessa. Lineage (NCBI taxonomy): Eukaryota > Metazoa > Chordata > Actinopteri > Pleuronectiformes > Pleuronectidae > Pleuronectes > Pleuronectes platessa. Next base: position 11,745,171 of record NC_070628.1, on the reverse strand, counting down.
CATTCAGTGATGACCGACATGAAAATGTATAATAACTCAGTTACGTGTCAACATGTTTACTTAAGATAATCAAAATAACAGCAAGGACTAAAGTTAGTTAATTAAATTCGGAATAAGACTTGTTTCGTATTGTTTTCTTGATTTTACAGGAAACAAAATAAATGTTTTCTAATGTGTCTTACCTGCTTAACTTTGACGTAACCTTTGTTGCATTCTGCTTTCAACTCCACTGGTTGGGGAGAGATTAGATTTGAACAGGTTACAATATGCTTTAAAATTGTATGTACATAAAAAAATGAAATATGAGAACAAATTTGAAAGAAACAAACATACTTTTCCATCTTAAGAAAATACCAGAGGGGCTTTTGTCTTTAGATTTGTGCCTTTTCTAAAAATGAAACAGCACTAAATATGAAAATGAAAATTAATATACAATCTTTCATGTATTTTTTCGCTCAAAATGATTCAAAGGTAGCAAGATCACGAGTTTAGGAGGGTTACACTCATTTATATTAATGAATAAAATGACTGATGCATCATTATTTAAGTGGCATTATAGAGCTGCACTTTATTGTCATTTGTGATTAATCAATTGTTCAAAACAAACTGTCAAACTTGTGCATCCAGGACAACCCATTTAGCTTTTTGTTAGAAAGATAACCTTGAATAACAAATCATTCTGTTGTTTTTAACATGGCTTCGTATCTTATGTAATTGTAACAGCCTCTGTATGACATGGAAATACCAGTACAAGAAGAAGGGCTCTAGTTTTAAGCTGCTTCGTTACTTTCCTGTCAGGTTCAAATACCCTCACACAATGTATAATTGAACATAACTTCATATTGTTTGCTGTTTTTGAACTGGACACGTTTAGCTAGATGCTAACCCAGTCAGTGTTACCTTGCTGTCGGGAGCACTTCTTGTCTTTAATGGTGGTTTGTGGACCTCGACCCAGGACGACAGCCTGCATGTGGGGCAGCTGAATGGGTTTGTGACTCCTCTCTTCGCTGACGAGCCAACAAACCGGCATTTTAACATCACAAGCAACTCGTCCTTTTTTCCACTTATTGTTTTAAACCTGTCTCCGGCGGCGCAGCACACGCTTGTTTTGGTGACTCCGCCGCCGCCGGTCGCGGGAAAGTGACGTCACACTGGAAGAATCTGGAAGCGTCGCATCGCGAGCCGAAGTCTGCTTCAGGAACTTGTGAGGATTCTCGCCACTGACTCGCTCTCAGGTCTGTAAAGGAGACACCGCCAACACTCGTGTTTCTTATCTTCCTGTCTCGTTCGAATGGTTTTTTTGTGTTCTGGTGCCAGACTAACCGGCTAGCTAGCGTGTTAGCATAAGCCGGGCTACCGGTGCTAAAGTACGGGGGGCCTGATGGACGTGGAACTGGTTCTTGTTTGTCCGCCTGAGCTCAGTAACAAACAGCTGCTGATTCATTAATGCTTTCATAATCAGTATATTGTCCGTTTAAACACCAGTTAGCGAAACCAGCAGCTAGCCCCCTGCTTGTTACCCCCCGATCCCCAGGGTCTGACATCCTGTTATTACACTTTATGTGTGAAGTGTTTGGCCTTTTCACCTTTAGACAGATGTTTAATGTCGGCCTTTCTTTAAACGTTAAAGCTGTGGTTCCTCTCGATGTCATGAACTCATAAAACAAGTGTGTCCATCCTAAGTGTAAAGCTTAGAGGACCCCCCCCCCCCCCCTTTAAAAAGCAGCTGGACATGTAGTTTTGACCCGTTCACCCACTCCTCTAGAGGTCAGTGGTGTTTTTCGTCGTGTTTACACACACATAGTTCAACGTGTACCCACGGTGGTACACTGGGAGGGCCTGCTCCTTCACCTTCTACTAGTTTCAGTTTCAATTCCCTGGAACCACCGCATAAATATTTGTTATTTAATTATGTCATGTCGGTTCCATCACGTGTTCAGGACTGACAATTGAAATACGGTTTGTGTTTTTACTTTCTTTTAGGGTTTGAAGGTTTCATTGTTAAAAGCAAACATGGTGAAGGAAACAGGTTTCTATGACACATTGGGCGTGAAACCTAACGCTACTCCCGATGAACTGAAAAGAGCCTATCGCAAACTCGCCCTAAAGTATCACCCAGACAAAAATCCCACAGAAGGAGAGAAGGTAAGCATCTTTCATTACCACTAACATAAGCATTGGTATTTTGCTGTTGTGTAATAGTTGCATCAGAGTAAATAGAAACAGCTGTTGTGCAACTTCTAAGTTAACAAGTTATCAGGAGAAGAGGAAAAAACATCTCTTTATTTTGTCAATTTACAGATAATTAACCTTTTCTTTATTCCTCGGTTTTTCTTTATAACATACCGGATGAAGATGTGAATGTTTTTAAATTAGGGGTCTCTTGTCATCCCAAGAATTTATGGATCAAATGTATCTGTGACACAAAGTTTAATTATGTCGGTTAATGCATCATATGAAACAGGGTACCACTCATTCTTGATAAATATTTGGGTTAGTACATTATCTGCATTTTCTTGTTGCATTTGTACGGGGCATGTAAAAATAATATTTAAAGAACTCACTCATTCTCATTTTTCTGCACACAATAATAACAAGTTAGATATTGCTGTATAAGCTGTGTGTTGCCAGTAATCTGAAAGTTGTAATTTCCTTGTCTCTTTTCCTGTCACAGTTCAAGCAGATCTCACAGGCGTACGAGGTGTTGTCAGATGCCAATAAGAGGGAGGTGTATGACCGTGGAGGGGAAAAGGCGATAAAGGAAGGAGGAACCGGTGGTGGTGGTGGCGGGGGTGGGGGGGGCTTTGCTTCGCCTATGGACATCTTTGACCTGTTCTTTGGTGGAGGCAGTCGGATGCACCGAGAGCGAAAAGGTTCGTAGTTATATCGAAATAATCACTGATCTCTGCAGTTGGACTTTGCGATCTGAGCAAATTAAGGCTTACTTCCTTATAATGTCATTTGATTTTTAAATAACAGTATTTTTACATATTTTTTTATTTTATTTAAAAATTTGGGATTACTAGCCGAGGTTTAGGCTTATTTATATAAAAAATGTAAACCATAATATGTAAAGAAACTGATATTAAAGAAATGTTCATTTAATATATTATTCTGTCATTTGTCTCATAATATAATGTTTGTGTTCCAACCCAGGGAAGAATATCGTTCATCAGATTTCAGTGACACTGGAAGATCTTCATAACGGAGCGACAAGAAAACTTAACCTGCAGAAGAACACAATCTGTGAGAGATGTGAAGGTACGTCTTGGAACACAAAAGTCAGTTCTATACTCTCTTCAGCCGACTCGTTTGGTATTCCAGAGACACACGCAGACCCAGGCAGGGCATAGAGAGGCTCTTTGTCCAAAAATAAAACACATCAGTCTTCCTGACTTTTCTTTCCAGGTCAACCCAGTTCAGAGCTTGGAATAAGCTAAGTCTAACACAAAGATTGAACTTGTTTTACTCTTTGTTTTCTTGTCAGGTCGAGGAAGTCGGAAAGGAGCGGCACAGATGTGCATGACCTGCCACGGCACAGGCATGCAGGTCCGCATGCACCAGCTAATACCTGGGATGGTGCAGCAAGTGTCCACAGTGTGCCACAGCTGCCAGGGCCAAGGACAGAGAATCAGCCACAAGGATCGCTGCAAAACATGTGCAGGCCGGAAGATCATGCGTCAGAAGAAGATCCTAGAGCTCCACATCGATAAAGGTGAGAATTGAGCAACGAACATCTAATTGTATTGTATTTTTATATATTTATGGCTGATTTGAGATCAAACTAAAACAACATCTGATCATTTCACTACTACAGGAATGAGAGATGGTCAGAAGATTGTGTTCCACGGAGAGGGGGATCAGGAGCCAGGACTTGAGCCTGGGGATATCGTCATTGTCCTGGACCAGCGGGAACATCCACGTTTCACCAGGTCCAACATGCTCTCTTGTTAAATGTCTGTCACTGACTTTTCTGTGGTAGCAGATTGAATGATGGGGATTTTATGGCAAACGTGACAGATACATGACAAACATTACAAATATGACAGAGGAGGCATACGTTCTGCTCTGCAGTTGAGAGAGTCGTTTTAGAAACGATTACTCGAGGCAACATTTGATTTTGCTGCCTGTTTGAATTGGAATTGGAAACTTTACAATCTACATTAAGATCAGCATTACCCTTTTATGAATGATCCAGTTAACCCCGTAAACCTCATTGTTTTTTGTTCTTGCTGTCGTCATCAGGAAAGGAGAGGACCTGACCATGTCCATGGAGTTACAGCTGGTTGAAGCTTTGTGTGGTTTCCAGACACCAGTTCAGACACTGGACAACAGAACTCTCCTCATCACGTCACATCCAGGTGAATCAAATCACTCAGTGATTCATCAGAGCGGATGTCTGACAGTTATTATCATTAACATTCCCCTGAATTTGATTCAACAAAATGTTTTATTTCGTGCAAATGAGGCTTGTACGTTACTGTCTGTGCTGGCCACCAGGAAATTAATTAATTTGACTCATGATTTAATTTGATTTGTTTTCACAGGAGAATTGATCAAACCTGGAGACACAAAGTGCGTCCCGAATGAAGGAATGCCCACATATCGCAGACCATTCGAGAAGGGACGCCTCATTATTCACTTTTCAGTAAGATATTTTTTCAGTATCAACGTTAAGAAATAAAGTAATATGTTTATTGTACAAATGTTAAATATTTGTAAAAGGAAATCATTTTTAAATCAGCGTCACATACACAATAAGAAATTAGCATTTGTGCACAAACTGTCGAGTCACGGTGCTGAACTGTTGCCGTGGTGGTTTCCATAAGGTGGTGTTCCCAAAAGCCAACTTCCTCCCTGAGAACAAGCTGAAGGAGCTGGAGGGCTACCTCCCTGAGAAGGTGGATGCCGAGCAGCTGGACCGAATGGACGACGACCTCTACATCTACGCCGACCTGGAGGACTGTGACTTGGAGAACAGAAAACGGCAGCACCATCAGTACTACTACACGGATGAAGACGAATACACCAACACGAATTCAGGTGTTCAGTGTCAGACGTCTTAAACCCGCCACTGGCTTGTTCTCATGCCAGACACCCAAACCCTCATCTCTGAAGAAAAGCACGTTTTCTGACATTTTCTTTTCAGCTGAATCACGAACACCCTCCTGCTTTATTTTCATATGTAGATTTATTGAGTGGAGTGTCAAAGTTCTAAAACTGAACTCGGATGCAGGTGAGTTTGATTCCTCGTCATCTCTGGGACCTTTGTTCAAATTCATATTTTTCCCAATCACACTGTGACCGAGGGCTGGTTTCATAGACGCAGAAGAAGAACCAGGACTGACTGCTTCTTTTGCAGTTCCACTCACACTGATGGCCAATATTCCTCTGAAAACAACCTCCACCTTTTATAGTGTTACTAAATCTGTTGTTGTGAATTGCTTGTTGATGACTCGTTCAGTCGGTTGTGTGTGTGTGTTGACCCAATCTTCAGATGGTGGTTGTGTAGAGGGATTATGCATCGATACTTTACCCTTTCAAAGGGCTATTTTATAAACAATTTTGACAATGTGACAGGTTTGGAATGATTCAGGCAAGAGAGTATTTAGGTTCAAGCCACTTGTATGTAGATTATTCCAACTAATATTTAAGTTTAGTTAAATATTTGTACTTTTGAGATGCAGTTAGTTGTCGAATTGTTGTGATGCCACCGTTGTTTTTGTTTTGGCCACATGTACTGAGAGGGGAACATCTCATACACTCACACACACATTTGGAAAAAGGATTCCGCAAACTGCTCATCTAGATAATTTCACTCACACTTTCGTCAGGTATTTTAACGTAATTCTGTTGTACAGATAATATCAAATATTCAGGCCCCCGATTCCAAAATACATATGGAATTTCTCAAGTGCCAATTTGCACTGAAGCTTAAACGAAAAAGGTATGACAGATGTTTTAGTTGTTTTTTAAGAAGTGGAATGGTTTTTTTTCTTCAGATATGTGATTTTAAAAACTTTACAAGATGTAGATTTCAGTAAATTTATAACACATTCTATTCAAGTATCTTCTTGAAGGGTTTTGGCTGGTGTCGGCCCAAAAGCTATTAAGTGTCTTTATTTTTTTTCACCTTGATTCTAATTTTAATAGTAAACGCCATATTGGACTTGAAGTCGGCCCAGCTGACACCTCTGTGTAGTGTCTGCCTGTTGAAAGCCTTATCAGAACTTAACTTGAAGCGACATGATAATGCAGTTTTTTCATGTGTTTTTTAATTTTGCCTTGGATATTGTAAAACACAACTATGCTCACAGAGGCGAGGTTCCTTACAGTTGTTTGATTGTTATTCTTCAAAGCAGTTGCAAACTTCTGGTTCGTCACACTGTCGGGGCTATTTAACTCTTTTTAAGTGTTGTCAAGGTCTTAATTTGACTGTTTGCATGTTGGGACCAATGATCCACTTGTTTGTGTTTATGTTTTCTAATTAAATGCAGTTTGATGGTTGTTTTTAATTGTGGTGTTAAGATGTGTCAGAGGGATTTTTCCCCCCAGAAAATCTACTGATCTTTAGGAAAATGTGTTTTATTTTAAACCATAAAATTACAGTTTTATTACATTAAAAACTGGAAAAGTACTATTATCATTTAGCCAACCACCAGCTGTGCAACCGGACACTTGACATCAGTCAAAGACTAAGTTATTATTTTATCAATACATTAGTAAAATGCTAATGATTGACATCTGGATTATTAATCAGCCGCCTCTGCCTCTAAATGTGAATCTTTACAGTTTTTATTTTTCTATAACAATAAATTCAATATCATTTGATTTGGCACACTATTGTTATTGATAATTTGGCATTATTAATAGTGATGCTCAAAATATCAATCAACCACGAAAAGCCCTCGTCTAAACTGTCAAATACAGCCTGGATATTAATGATAACAACGAAACAGTTGTGAATATTGTAAAATTAACCATTTTCAATCCACTGTTACAAGATTTATATATAATAATAATGACGATATAAAGAAAAGCATTGTTTTGTTGATATAAAAAGATAAGAAGAATTATACACTTATTATAATATCTTACTTTGGTTTTCTGGAAATTCTAATATTTGGTCATTAAGAGAACAGCTCAGTGAAGTGTTGTGTGCAATAATGACAAATTAAGTTTTTTATTGATAATCAATTTTCAGTTTGCTGGCAGTCTGATATACACAACAGAGATAATATAGAAAATAAAGTGCAACGACTCCACATTATTGTACGACAATGGCATTAATTACAGTGACAGGTCGAGGCAGTTGCTCCGTTTCCTGCAGCTGAACATGTCCCACCAGTTATTAACTGTGATGTGATCACGTGAAAACATTTAATTACACACGCAGGATACAGAACGTGACACTGGAGCTCAGCTCAGGTTCACCACTCGTCGTCATGCATATTTTCAAGTACTAAACGTACAGTAGAGCCACATTCAGACAGTGTAACTGAGGTAGCATGCAAACACATTATTACATCTGAATCATCAGTGAATCAAAAAATACAAAAGTATAGTTATTAACCAAACACTAGACAAATCATTTACCTGAAATTGTTTGTTTATGCCCAAACACGAGGCGGCTTCTTGTTATAAATATTTCCACCACAGTTCACCATCATGCATTTTCATGTCTCATAAAGACAGAAGAGATGAAAATGGGGATTTGAACTGCGCCGGTGAAGTTGGATCCACGAGGAAGACTGTAAACAGCGTGGAGTATCAAAACATAAGAAACGGTGCATAAAATGATTCATTTTATAAATTATTGGCAAATATATTCATTGAGATTCAATAAAATAAAGTTCAATTGATGAGTTTTACAATTGGATATTCTTGATATTATATATTTTTTTCTTATTGTCAGTAAATACAAGGTTAAGACCAAATTAAACAATAACTTGATTCCACTCTTTTTATGACAATAAGAAAATATTGTATATCTCTGATCTTTTGTTTCAGTCCCCAACTTCTTTTTTGAGTAAGCTTTTTGTCACATTTAATATGAAACCGCTTTCACAAATAAATGACAAAAACTTTCTTGCGCTTTACATTTTGAAACCAAATAAACTGTATTTATTTAACAATATCAAAAACTCAAACTCCCAAATGTCAAAATGAAACTCTTGACTGTGCAAACTCACCTAATGTCTTAGCAGCTGCTCTGGAGTTTTGGTCGTTTCACAATGAGCTGTGACTACTTAGAAAAAATCTGTCTACTAATGAGGATCATGTGATATGATAGAAAGCTCTGGAACAGCTACTATAAGCAACATGTTGTGAGATTATCTTCTCAGTCCATTCACTCCTTTATAATTTACCGATGGATTCATATATATCAATATTACAGTTCCCACACTCCAAATTGAAAAGGAATGAATGAATTGGTAAAGAACCTCATGGCTCTGTAGGTCGTCCATGTGAAGATGGCATCCACAGCCTCAGGAGGCCGTCCTCACTGTATGTGGCGATCAGGTTCTCGTGTGGATGGTGAGTAATGCCGATGACGTCTTTCTCATGAACCTGCAGAGGTGCAGAGGAACACAAATCAAAACACTCTCCGTTCTCTGTGAGCCCCCTGCAGGACGGCCACGCAGCAACAGCCGGATGAATAACACTTGCTTCTTATGGAGTAAATGAAGAGTGTGGGAGAGCTGCCTCCACTCACACACTTGGATGATGGGCTTACGGTCAGCGTTTTCTCCAGCCTCCCGGTCATATAGTTGAAGCAGTACAGGACCAGATCCTCTCCCACACAGTAGAGCCACTCCCCGCGGGGCGACAGGGTGCAGCACACAAAGTCCGTGGCGTCCTTCCTGTCTGAGCTGAACGTCTTCACGGTCTGAGGACACAGAGCAGGAGACAGCTCTACAGAGATCTGTGGGCACTGTGTGGGTAGTGGCACAACTAAAAATACCTGTTTGTCTATATCTCTATATATGTATGTATATATGGTTGTGTGTGGGTAGAAAAAAACAACACAAAAAAATCTTAAATTTAAGATTTGATAATTTATAAAAATAATTTTAACCTTGACCCGTGGGACATTTTGGACAAATTATTAAAGAATAAAAGTAAGTGACAGCTGCAGCCTAATTCCTTTCTCATTGAATATGGGACTTATTCTTGTATTGTGAATAGAGTTTTTCTCGATATAACAGTAGCTATTTAGATTTGATTGATTATTCTGGATTGCTCTCAGGTCACAGATCTCTCACCTGACCGTCCATGCTCAACACGACCACTTTGCTTGAGTGGCTGCAAACCACAAAGTGCTCTGGGTCCTGGGGAAGAGGAGTCACGCTGTTGACGGGGACCTCCGACGTCTGGGACAGAGGCTTGACAGTGTGGACGCATTCGCTCGTCTCCGGGTTCCAAATCTAGAAACGCAGACAGGGAGTGAAACCCGCAGTGAGATACGTCAGCATATTGCAGCTCTTTCTCAGACCTGAGTTATGGTTCAGTCAATCGTCTCATCTGGCTCCACACAGTCACGGCTCATTGTACCTTAACGGTGCCGTCAGATGAGGCGCTGACGATGTGGAATCCATCTTGAGTGAAAGATGCATCGTTCACAAACGACGAATGGCCATTTAACTCCTTCAGTGTCTTCCCTGACCTCAGTTCATGGATTCTGAAAATGAGAGTGCCGGATAATTTAGCATCACAAAAAGCCATCACAAATAAAAGAGCAGCTCGGACTCATTAAGAACCATTTCTATTCCACTCATGAGGGGATTTCTGTTTTAAGAGCAGATAAAATGTGGTGCTGAGCTGCAGATGTTATTTTTAGCCCCAGTAGAGGGACTGGGTGCAGATTAGCTAAACCATGACCAAAGGCCTAATGCTCACTGATTCACTGGGAGGGTTGATTTTTGCATATGTAAACGACTCTGAATCCCAGCGAGTGGAGGAATGCGACGCTGCAGCTTCGTGACCGAGCACATGGTTTGTCCACTACACCCACACAGCACATGAGCTCCTTGGCTGTGTGAGGAGGAGACAGAGACAGAGAACCAAGGACATTCTTCCCCCTTTTGAGAAACTGCGTATTTATCTGCATCCACTGCAGAGGTGTGGCGTCTCAATGGAATTATGGAGTTATTTAAATGTTTACAAAAACAAGTCAGTCAAATTGTGATTAACTAATGCTTAAGTGGACAATTAATAACTAGAAAAAACTGAAATAAACAAATTCAAAAAAAAATTCTTAACTTATAGTTTTTAACCTCTAATAGTCTCACCCAGTAAAAAATGCTTTGCATTACTAAACCAACCACAAAAATAAACTCATATAAGAAACTATACATTTATAATCAAATTACATTGTGTATGATGTATTTGCTATTTCTATTTGCCAGATCCGTTATCATTTGTGTGACTTGTTGTGGGAACATTCTTCTGTGTCTTATGTGTCAACCTTTGAATCTTTTGTGAGTCTTGTCCGAGTTATTACTGTAGTTGGTATCAATCTATTCTAATCCCTTTGTTTGGCACATGCATCTCCATAAACATGTATCCATCTATAAATAGAAAACCTGTATAAAACTTTCATTTATCTCTCTTTAATTTTCAATAAAACATTGTTTAAATGTAAACTGTTTGCAATGCTCTCATCTCAGTGTGCTCAGTTTGTTTACCGCTTCTCTGAAGGTCAAATATATCTTAAATGAGCATTGTTACTTCCTGGATTGTGAGTGTAGCACGAGATTACCGCGCCTGTACTTCCTATAGTAAACTACTAGTCATGCCTCTACTCTGACCTATTTCATTTTCACTTTAAGGTTCTCAGTACCGTTACTGTTGCCCCCACCTGATGGTCTGATCGAAGGAGGCACTGAGGATCTGGCTGCTGTCCCTGGAGAAGCACAGACTGGTCACACCTTTGCTGTGAGCGTGCTCGAACCTGCGCAGACACAACCCGCTCTGGATCTTCCACACCTACGACCAAGACGCCCAAAACACGCAGATGCTCATCAAGACTTCTGGTTAAGTTTCTGCACCATTTAATTAGTAAATCCGCATCAATGAAAGTCACTACAGTTGTTTGCAATCAGGGAGAAATCTACAGAAAGTCATCACCCAACAGTGTTTTACTATATAAACATGGTCCAACCTTTATTTTGCCATTCTGAGATCCGGTTGCCAGAAGATCGGTGTCCTGGCTGAAGCACATACACAGCACAGCATCATCCATCATCATGAAGCTGTCTTGTGCCTGGTACTTTAAGTCCTTCAGACACACACACACACACACACACACACACACACACACACACACACACACACACACACACACACACACACACACACACACACACACACACACAAAACAGCAAAACAATTGAGAAATAAATACAAATAACGTTAACAGACTAAGCATATGGACCTAAAACCATACTTTACGATATACATTATGATATGAACGAAACTCACCTTACTAATTTTTCCAGTGTAGAAGTTCCACACCTCAATGAACCCGTCCACCGATCCGGTGATCAGGTACTTTCCATCAGGAGAGAAACGGGCACACTCCACATGTGACCGTCGTCCAAACTACACATAAGGAAATCACAGAGGTGACTCGTCAGCACTTTCCTCCCAGAAAACACAGTTCCCTGATCAGTTTGCAGTAAATCATCCAGAAACACAGAGGAATAACAACACACATTATTAAGAAGCGAGCTCAGGGAGAGAGGAGGTTGTGCTGCTGTGAGGTCGGACCTCTCACACTCGTGACCTTGGGCAGGGAAACGCAAAGAGGAGCAACTGGGGCGGCTCCACCTGGATGCAAGTGATGAAAGCACAGCCGGAGTCTGAGATAAGTGCCTTCAGGTGAGTGACGCAAATAGTTCTGTGTGTGTGCGTGTGTGTGTGTGAGAGTGTGTGTGTGTGTGTGTGTGTGTACCTCATGTTTTGTGAGGCTAACGAACAAGGACATTCAAAATAACTGCAAACAAGTCATCAGTCAATCATTTGCTTTAAACGCACTGAGTTCCTCTGCAGTTTTTCTTCTGAGTTACAGAAGAAACATGTGATTCTCTGTCCAGCCGGCTCGGAGCTGTTTACCTTGATGTGCCGGTACAGCTGCGTAGGGAAGCTCTCTTTCACCACATGTCTCTCCTTGTTGCCAGACGTGGTGATGGGGCTTTCTGGGGACAGCTGACCTGGAAGCTGCTGTAGTCTCAGCGACTGTGGACCAGAATGATAAAGAGTCAAGAGAAAAAGACAGAGACGTTGTGGCTATTTCACTCAGGAGCTCAGAAAATAGGGAATCAATGGTGCTGTGGTCCTGTAACAGCTCACAATGAGGAAAGTTTTCTTCTACTTTCAATGACTTTTTTTTAAGAGGTTTCGATGATTGACAAGTTTTCATGTTATTTTGTTGATGTGCTGAATGAGTGTTGACATTGTACAGTTTTAATTACAATTAAACTTGATTGTAAGAGTTTAGTTTAGAATAAATTGAAGAGACAGACTCTAATAGTAAAAAGGTTTTGTTTCACTGGCGGATCTAGGAATTTTGTATCACCCTGGCCCCCCCTTAGGTCCCCCCCTGGTGGGTTCAGGCATGACAGCAGTGAAACAGAGAAAGTATAAAGGTCTTGCTTCACTTGTCATATAAGTGGGAAAAGGACTAATATAGAAGAATATTGATCATTATACTCACACCAACTTGTTCCAGGAGTCCCAGGAGGCGAGAAGGAGGCACCACGCTCACCTCCCTCGCCAGCGCCTCAGCTATCGCCCTGCGTCGCTGCTCCTTGCTGCTCCCCTTCGGGTACGCCTGCATTAAGAGGAAGAGGACCCCGACTCTGTAAAGCACCTGTTAATCTACCATGTTGTTTAAAAGCAGGTGAAAGGCCTCCGTGGTCTCACCTCACGAGGGTCGAAGTAGGAGCAGGACAGCAGGTCCTCCAGGTGGACGTATCTCTCCGGCTGGGTCTGCTTCAACATGATCATGGGGTCGGTTTGTCTGAGGAGCGAGCGAGCTGCTCCCACCTCCCTCATCTCAATCAGCTCCATCACAACCTGATGGACGGATCACATGCTGCCAATTCACACACACAAAAAAAACAAATCCAGCCAAGAAAAGCATTAGCTGATAAAGACGGGAGGCTCACCTGCTCGTAGAGGTCGATCAGCGTGTTGTCCGGCAGCTTCAGGGACTCGATGGCCAACAGGACCGAGTCCCAGTGGCCGCGGTTCACATCGGCCATGAAACTGTCGATGCTCTCCACCGTGTTGAGGGAGACGGTGGTCTCCTCCTGTAAGGTGGTCAGGGTCCGGTAGAGGTTGTTCTCCTTGAGGTACTGCATGATCAGGCGGATCACACTGCACAGACCAGAGGGAAGACTCTTACAACTCCAATGTTTATATGAGGGGTGAACTGTGGTTGTTCAAGTCGCTGCATTCACGATTTACTGATTCTATATTTGAGCAGGATTGTATAATTTCTTTAGAGGGTCGATCACATCCACTTGATCATGATCCTGAGCAAACACATGGACACTTTTCATGACGTTCCAGTCGGGGACACAGATTTTCTGGCACAGTCGTCAAAATGAATGCCCATATTAGTAAACAAAGCATAACAGATAATAAAGAGTAAATCTAAAAGCAAGTACACCACTATTTATTATACTACTGTGAATTTGTAACCATTTAAATATATAGGACACATGACATTTCCATACTCATATTGATAATGTAAACCATTTCACAGTCTGCTGCTGATACAGTCTCTCTTATTGATAGTATTGTAATAACATATGGATCCTATGTCATGGGGACTTTCAGCTCCCACTTTCCAGTCATTGGCTGAGTGTTTCCACAATTCCCGTTATGTGACTCTGGATCACTGGCCTTGCTTTATCACTATAGATGGAATTCACCCACCGGTGTTCTGAGCCTGTTTTTAGTCCAGAATTGACACGAGTATTTAACCTACAAGTATAAGAAAAACAACCTCACTCTCATTCTCACAACAATGATGTGCGTGTGGGGGGGGGGGGGGGTGCGTGCGTGCGTGTGTGTGTGTAGTGACTGGGCATGCCTCTCTCTCTCTCTCTCTCTCTCTCTCTCTCTCTCAGTACAATCAGTGATAACATCAGGTTAAATGGCTCAACGCAACATGAGAGCTGCACTGACCACGCGTCATTGAAAAAGACGGATATGTTTAAATTACACATTTAAGCACATGTCGCATGTGCATCACGTGGGAATTCCATCAGTGAAACATACAATCTTCCAACTTAATGCACAAATGGTTCTCGCACCCGCAGCCTCCTAATACTACTGACCAACTCGTGGTTTCTATCTGGCACAGTCAAACATGCGCTTTCCTTGTTGTTAGTCTTCGGACCCTCACTGAAAACTTGTTAATGAACAGATGAAATGGACACTCACTCCGAGGGCTCCATCTCCAGGGCCATGGCGCTGGTGTTGTCTCCCGCTGTTGCAGCACCGGACTGACGGAGTGGCGGCTCGGTTCTCGCCAGAGCCACGTGAAATGCGTGAAACGCGTGCGCTGAGGACCACCCACCACACGTGCTCCTCTTGTGTCTCCAGCGCGTTTTCTGCCTTTTCCTATTTCTTTTTCTCGCAGAGCAGAAGCAGTCTCTGTGACCGTGTGACCGCCGCCGCCTCGCAGGGTCCTGGCGCTGCACACCTCCTCCCTGACGCATGAGGATGTAAAGAAAGCAACATTTTGTGGGCGCGTTGTGTGTCTGCGCTCTAGTGGTGATGCTGCTGCAGCATCAGCACCACCGAGCCTGCGCGCCGCCAGGATCCATTGTGCATGAGCCAAAGACATTAAAACGTCCTCTGACCGGAAGTCACATCAGTCCTGCTCATCAGTATGCAGAGACAGGGCTGTGTGCGTCTGTGCCTTCACAACACTGTCAGTTCTCCAAGTCAATCCCGTGCCCTGTCTGTGTTTCCCCTGTAGTAACACACTCTGCACTGGGTCATGAGAGTTGGCTTCTTCAGTGAGGACATTCATGTCATCTCTCCTCCTCCTCCTCCTCCTCTGTCCAGACAGGCCCAGACCTGCACATGGACCTGTTGGTGAGCAGCAGGTGCTTGGGAGAGGTTTTATCTTTGCAACATTAAAACAGCAACAGCAACAAATCACACACATAGATTCATACTTGAAGATGCAAATACCTTAACACATTTTAACAGAATTACTGCAAATAAAGATACGTAATGCACACTGGGCTTAAATGAGATTTATTCAGAAAATCATACGAATAAACAACAATATCTATGTGTGTTATTAAGTTGCAACAAGTGAGATATGAAGATGAGGATGGACCGGAACAGATATTTATTGCTTTGACTCAGGGTGGAGGTTGTCCCATTGAGGCCTGCTCTGTAACCTTCAGCTTTATTCAATTCCTGTTGGTCAGTGGTCCTCGAGAGCACTTAGCTCATAGACCTGCTCTCAGATGTAGTGCTCGTGGTCTCTCTCCCTGCAGATGTTCTCAGACCAGTGGTCACAGCAGCAGCAGCAGCACCACCACCAGCACCTACATCAGCAGCAGTAGCAGGCCCCCAGAAGGAGGTTTCATTTCACCCTTGTGTTCCTCGAAGGTCGCATCCTTGTGTTGGCATTAGAATCCCCGTTCACTTTGAATCCATCCTGGAAGGTCATCGCTGTGGTTAGTGTGATGTCAGTGTGCTGCAGACATCAGGCAGACTGTGTGCTGGGGGGACATATTGTGGTGGGGGGGCTTGTTTGATGCAGGAACTGGCCGATCATAGAGAATCCTCAATCGACTTAGATGTGTTGGACTTGACACCTTCGCCTTTCAGATCCCAATCCTTCAGAATCAGAGTGGGTTCTACAATCAATATCTCTTTAATTTTGACAGGTAATCAGAGCTGTGATGGCCGAGTGGTTAAGGCGTTGGACTCGAAATCCAATGGGGTTTCCCCGCGCAGGTTCAAATCCTGCTCACAGCGATCTAACAAACAAAAAGCTGTGTACTTGAGTAGTGAGGTAGATGTGAAGTCTGTCCCTGGTCAATCAAAGTAGCTTTATGATCTTTGGCAGATGTATCAGGGAGAGAATCTAAGGTTTTCAAATCTCAAATCCTGCTCTCTCTGTCGGATGATTTGAATAAAACATTTGGTTCTATACGACTGTGCCTGTACATGTGATATTTAATAATCATATTCTCTACGTGCTATTGCTGCATCCTCCTGAAATGATACAAGCTGTATTGACTGTTCATCCGCTCTGATGTTTATTTGATCAGCATCTACTGTGGATCTTTACTCAAAGGTCACCTGGTTGGTATCATCTCAGTTGGTGCTGCAGGGAACCAGGTGTGAAGTGTGTGGGACCTCTGGTTTGATGCCGGAACCCACTGTCTGACTGACGGCTGACTGAAACCATCACACATTCCCCAAACTGACCTATTGGACCTGACATTTTTATCTTATGCAGCCCGGTCCTTCAAATTCAAATTCAAAACAACTTAGTTTGTCCCCAGAGGGCCATCCTAAAGCACATAGAGCATGTTAATACAACAAGTTAGAACAAGAAAGAAAACAACAATGACATCAGTGCAATATCCATGCACAGTTTAAAATCAGTGCAGTATACTAATTATATA
Organism: Pleuronectes platessa; assembly: GCF_947347685.1. Lineage (NCBI taxonomy): Eukaryota > Metazoa > Chordata > Actinopteri > Pleuronectiformes > Pleuronectidae > Pleuronectes > Pleuronectes platessa. The sequence goes on along the minus strand of NC_070628.1, from coordinate 11,728,498 downwards.
AATAAAATATATAAATTAGGACTATAAAGTAAGAGTAGTCTATGCGACTGATTGTATAAGAACTTAGATAAATACCAATTGATTAAAGTGGTCGGAGTGCATTAAGGTTAAGTAATACAGACATACATTATGTAAGTGAATGAAGAATATATGTAGAGGACCAGGTAGAAGCAGCTGAATAACAACTGTAGCCTATGAATCAATATATATATATACAGTTTCAAATGGGTTATTTCTTCCCTTATCAACCTCAGAATTGCCCAGATTTACACCAACTACCGTTACAGCCAGATCATGAGTCTGTATTCAGAGCTGTGATGGCCGAGTGGTTAAGGCGTTGGACTTGAAATCCAATGGGGATTCCCCGCGCAGGTTCAAATCCTGCTCACAGCGATGATGCCTGGATCAGGCAGTCTTTATTATGAATCAGACTCTGAAGTCAGATGTCCTTTGGTAGGAAAATAATGTGGATTACATGACTAGAGATAAACTAAGGGTAGGTACATGCAGTCTGATACTAATGTTAAACACAGAGTTGACACGAGGCTGAACATCAATGATGCAACTGTTTGGTTTCTCTGTTATATTGTAAATGATCTGCTTCAAAGATAACCTTGAGATAACCTATGTAGTGATTTGGTGCTATTTCAATCCATTTTTATCTGAGAAGCATTACATTAGGAAAAAATCTCACCCGTCTTATCTGACCAGCCTGGACCGGTTGTAAACGTCCACATAAGAACAAGAAGGCTCTTCCAATCCATTCTCACAAATTGTTCATGATACATTAGCCTCATGAACCTATTATGGTGCAGACCTTCAAATGTATAGTGAAACGAAACAGTTCCCACATACACATTTACTTGGTAGGAAGTATTTTGTAAATATAAATTCTAAATTATTATATATATTTGAGATTTGTTTTTGTTGATTTGTTCTTCTTGCAGTCGTCCAGCAGATGGTGCAATTGCCATCTAGCATGAGCTTAATTAGACCCCGCCCCATTCGGCTGCTTAGAGAACAGTTGAACAGGTGACGACCATAAAGTCCATGGAGAGGACTAATTGAGTCATCACCTGAGCGTAAGTCACACTTTTCCTCTGCATCAGCGTTTTTGTGGTGGGATCATTTAAATTTCAGTCTTGCACTCACCACGTGGTTTTCCACCTGTAGAAACCATATACTGGGCATATATAGAGATGGAAACAGGCCAATGAACAACCACCAGGTCAGAAAAACAATTATTTAAGGAGCACAAAGGACAACATTTCAGCACAATTATTCTTTTGATATTTTATCTACAAATTTCCAGGATGTGTGGGACCTCCAGTTTAGTAAGAGATTGAATTACCTCTTAACACAAAATAAAGGTTGGTATATTGTCCAGTTAGTTTAAATAGTGTATTTTTGCTTATTTGTAGATTTATAGTTTCTGCACCTACCATTAAATGTATAATTTCCAGTCTGCCAACTTACAATACCCACATAAGTGATGAAAAATGAAAATGAATGACATGAAACCAACCAAATTTTCAGCAATTTCTTTTTTATTTTGTAAATTTTTACATATTTTTGAGCCAATGAGAGAGCAATGCAGTTCAACCACCCACGGTCAAGGGCCTGGTCGTATCTGGAAAGCAGCTTCACAGTTACTCTGGCAACACGCTGTCCCACCTTAATGACTACAGACCAGTCAAGAAGGATCTACTGGTGTGCCATCAGCCCACAAACACCTGGTTTCACAGGTTAACACTTTACCTTTCTTGACGATGACCAAGTTGAGAACGCGGAGGTTGGCGTCCGAGGAACCGTTGAAGTTCACAGCGAAAAATGTAAATGTTTCAGCGCAATTATTCTTTGGATATTTTATCTCAATTTCCAGGATGTGTGCTATGAGATCTTAACTCAATACAACAACAAAAAAATAGAGGGTGGGATATTATCCAGTTAGTTTAAATATGGTGCCTCTTAACTTTTTTGCAGATTTCTGCACCTACCATTAAATGTATCATTTTCAGTCAGCAAACTTACAACCTTTCAACATTTGTCTAATATTCACGGTGTATTGTCTGAGCTCAAGGTGTTGAAAAATCTGAATGAATGACATGACACAAGCCAAATGTTCAGTAATTTCTTCTTTTATTTTGGAAACAATGAGAGAGCAATGCAGTTCAACCACCCACGGTCAAGGGCCTGGTCGTATCTGGAAAGCAGCTTCACAGTTACTCTGGCAACACGCTGTCCCACCTTAATGACTACAGACCAGTCAAAAAGGATCTACTGGTGTGCCATCAGCCCCAAAAACACCTGGTTTCACAGGTTAACACGTTACCTTTCTTGACGATGGACGCGGAGGTTGTGTGGGAACCCCAGTGTCGTAAGAGATCATTAACTCTCAATACAAAACACATTGAGATTGGGATATTGTTAAGTTACTTTAAATACACTGTCTTTTTGCTCTTGTGTAGATTTGAGCATTGGCTCCTACCATACAGTAGATGTATCATTTTTAGTCTAGATTAATACGAGTCACTCAAGGTGTTGAAAAATGAGAATGAATCACACGACAGCCAAATTTTCAGCAAAACATTGTTTTATTTGTCTGTGTGATTTCACTTCTGGCTGGACTCTGACTTGGATGTGGATGCCCTCAGAGAAGAAAGACGACGCCTCTTGGCGATCTGTTCTTGGCGCTTCTCCTTGGCCTCCTGTTCGCAGGAGGAAACGTGTGTCAGCAAAGGGTTTCAACACAGCAGCCGTTTGCACCCAAACAATATTAAAATGTTCCAAGTACTAAACGTTTGAATTATAAAATAAATTAACCTTGCAAGATTTAAGAACAGCCTCTCACAAAATGTCATTTAGATTTAGTGCAGTAGTTGCGATGTTGTGTAAACAATAACTTGAATTTCTTATCAGTGCATTTCAGCCTCAAGTTCTGGCAGCGTAGAACATGAATTCCAGCTGGACTCAGTAGAACAGATGTTTTTAAAGAAATATTTACTAGATCTGTTCTAGTTTCAACTGATATTTACATTGTGGATACAAGCAGTGCTAATAAATAAAGCGTGACATACCTTCATCCTCTTGGCCAGCAGCTTGGCGTACTCGGATGCCTCCTCCTTGTTTTTCTGGGTGCGCTGTCTCTTGAGGGAAATGCGGCGGCGCTTGTGCTGAAGCACACGAGGTGTCACCAGTCTCTGGATCCTGGGAGCCTTAGTTCTGGGCTTCTTGCCTGCAGAGGACATGGAACATTCAGTTAATCAATGGTGCAGTAAATGCCTGGTGTGCTGATGAGGTTTAGGAAGTGATCTTATTAACACAGGCGATGTGAAATGCAGAAAGTCACCATATAATTTGTTTTTTATCCAATAACACTGATCTTGTTTCAAACTTTGGCCATCATGGAATCTGGTCAGCAGTAACAATTTAACTTAACACTCAAGTACAGGAAGCCTTCGTATTAACAATGCTTCCAGTGTTCTATCAGTTTGCACGAACATGAGATTTCCCAAGGGAGAAAATATTTGTCACCACTGTACATAATAAAAAGTACAGGGCCTTCATCAAACTAACCATGTATTGTGATAACTGATTAGAGTACTTAATATGAATGAATGCCAAGAAGTTTGGGTGTAATATAAGTAGCTTTAACAACCTTGGATTGTATCAACATGCAAAAACTGACTCAAGTATTTTGGACTTGGTAATAAAAAGGTCAAAACACCTCCAATTGGTAAATCTGCAAGCTTTACAAACTTCAAACTAAACGATAGTATACAATTTCAAAAGACAAACACTTTCTATTACCATTTCCACACTTTGCTCACTTTTTTTTTTTTTACATCCTTCAGTTCAATTTTGTCTCTTTAAATTGCAACCTCTGGTCAAAACACTCTACGAGGCACAAAATGGCAGCAAGCTTCAGTTACAGTCCAATCCAGAGTCATACTGTCTAACATCACTGATCCCTAAGTTAAGACTTGTAGGTAGAATTAGAAATAGGAGAAAACCAACAAAGTCGTACCTTCTTTAGTCAGAGGTCTCCTCACAACATACTGCCTCACATCATCCTCCTTAGCCAGGTTGAAGAGCTTGCGGATCTTGCTGGCCCTTTTAGGACCCAGACGGCGAGGGACGGTGCTGTCGGTCAGACCGGGAATCTCCTTCTCACCTGAGAACAACCAGATGAAGGACACGTTGATAACAGACCAAGATAACTAAACATGTTACCGTTGACAGCTCGAGGATGTCTTTAATAAGTGTAATGTTCACTACAGATTATCAACTGGAAACTAAATATACTCATAATACTTTGCTTTTAGAAACAATGAGAGAGCAATGCAGTTCAACCACCCACGGTCAAGGGCCTGGTCGTATCTGGAAAGCAGCTTCACAGTTACTCTGGCAACACGCTGTCCCTCCTTAATGACTACAGACCAATCAAAAAGGATCTACTGGTGTGCCATCAGCCCACAAACACCTGGTTTCACAGGTTAACATTGAACCGTTACCTTTCCTGACGATGACCAAGTTGAGAACGCTGAGGTTGGCGTCAACGATGCAACCACGGACAGACTTGCGCTTGCGCTCGCCAGTCCTGCGGGGGCGGTAGCAGGAGTGACCCTTGCTGAGCAGCAGGCGCACGCGGCCATGGGTCAGCACACCCTGCTTCATGGGGAAGCCCTGCTTGTCGTTGCCTCCGCTGATGCGAACCATGTAACCCTGGAAAAGTACAGAAAACAAATTCTTATTTCTGCACTTTTGCATTTTGGCTGACCTGGACACAGAGGCTGCTTTCAGACGTGCACTGAACTCTGTATTATCTTGAAATTCTCTGGAGGGGCTGTAGGTAAGAACGCAAATGTCTAGTAAAATCTCTTGAGAATCTGAGTGAGCATGTTGATAATGATTCTAACAACGGTGCAGAACGGATTTGTTCCTGAGTGTATTCACCACCAATGAAGATCAGTTTGGATGATTACGGTTGAGGTGTTGTGAGCAAAATCACATGAATTCTGCAGCAAACTGTAAACCTAATGTCTGCCTCCTTCATGCCCACCCAGGCACCACCTCAAACTGTCCAACTCTTTTCCCATGTCTAAAAGACAAACCCAATTTTGCAGAGATGTCGGAAAATAACCGCAGACTTGGAGAAAACCTTCCAAAGTAACAATATAGGTTTATGTCAAGATAAGGCTGGGAAGTAAAAATGTTAAATGATCAACTATCAAATATTATTAAGTGACTAAAAAAAACATGAAATTGACAGCATGTAAACTGTTGACAGAGTTGCCCTAAAATTACAGGAATGGTGGTTTGCTTCCCAGCTCCACTTGGTAAAATCCAGAGAGTTGACTGCAGAGGTTTGTTTTTAACACAGACGCATTCACAACAGCATCAATTCCTCAGTATATCTCAGGTGAGCGCGGTGGAGCAGCGGGCAGAGAATGACGCAATAACTCCGCTGCAAACTCCAACTTTTGACATCTTCCATTATTCAGGGTCTTCCCAGTCATCTCTGGTTCACCACTTTTTGAACCAGAGATATTCGTTTTCTTTTTGCATCTGTCACATGTTAGAAGCTCCATCACCTCAAACATCAACCCTTCCTAGATTTCATTACAGACATTAAACAAGGAGGCCAGGAAGAGAAAGTCAGCAAAGACAGCCGAGCGTCTGACACTGACACGTGCGTTCACTCACTTCCTCTGGAGAACATACTGAGGGACTGCAGAGTTCAGTGCACGTCTTCAAGCAGCTTAGATTTGAACTTAGGAGGGTAACTAGACATTTGATGACGGGAGGAAGGGAATTGAAAGAGTCACGCTGTTGCGACCAGTCAAATAAAAGTGACTGATCACATCTGGAGCTGCTCCACTGGTTTCTTTAGCAACACGCTGTCCCACCTTGTTGACTACTGAGCAGTCAGAAGGGTCTACTGGTGTGCCATGCTGAGTTACACAGGTACGAGATGGTGTGCAGCTACACATCTGTGAAGCTTCTCACTGATGCAGGTACCATGAACCTGGTCAATATGTCACTCTTCCCAGGTTTGACTGACAGTTTGAAGACACCATGCATCAGTGCTCACCTTCCACTCATCTCCCAGAGGGTCAGCAGCCACCTCGGTGGCCATACGCTTCTCGTAGAAGGTACGCAGCTTGCGCTCATCGTCAACTTCGATCAGCTTCTGGCAGCCAGTAGCGGGGAAAGAGATGTTCAGCTGGGGAGAGAAATCAGAGAGGTGGGGTTATTGTTAGTAAACTTCCATTGAACTAAGCTCCACGTCGGCCATGACAGGTCACCATGCAGGTGGCTAAAGTTAGCAGAGTGTAACGTGTTATTACAGGCGGCTTGGGAGGAGATAGTGGCGTAATTATAAGTAAGACAACACCGACAATGGTTTAATACATGTACGGGTTAGTTTGAATCAGAGAAGGTAGCAGGCTAGCCGAGGCCTGCTAGCTTCTCTGCCGGCTACTAGCTAAAAGCCGGCTAGTGTTAGCTCTTATGGTTGCTAACAATAATACAAGTTTGCCGACATATTAAAACTCAACTGCGGAGCCTTGATCTGCTGTTTAGCCACTGAGCTCAGAGTTAACGCAGTAAAGTGAGACTTGAGCTCGGGGCACATTTCTCTCCGCGCTCCGCCATGTTTTCCACAGCTCGCTTGCGTTAGCCCTCATCACAATCAAAGCTCATCCTCGGTGTCAGAGCCCGGGCGGCTCCATCACACGGATCCGATTTAAAGCTCACAACCACGGCTTTAATCACACTGGAATATTTCAGATAAAGTAGCAGTGAGCAGATAAATAGAGATGGAGAAGCGCTGTACCTTCATTTTGCCAAACCGACCCTACAACGGTCCGCCACGAAAAAGAGGCCGGATATCCGTCCCGAGCTCTCACATAGGCCCGACGAGTTCTCGCGATAACTGGCTCCTTGTAGTTTTCTGCTCACTCGAGATGAAGGTTATAGGACAAATTATAAAGATCTAAAAATGAGTGAATTAACTATTCATCTACTTTCTGGATATTAATATTTAAGTATGACGAATATTGTGATTTGTTTATGCATGTGCTAAATTATCCGGTCAATTTATAATTAGATAGATAGATAGATAGATAGATAGTAGAGTTATGACTGCTACTATGAAAAAATAGAATGTTCCTTTCTTCATACTATGGAGAGATTTGCTGTGGTGCAGAAATAATAATATTATGGATGGTCAAAAAACTGACACTGGTAAACGTAATAAATAAGTAAACCAGCAATATAAGAGCAAGGAATTATGAAATATAAATATAATAGAAATTATGTACAGAATTTAAACAGAATATACACGGTAGAATTGTATTGGCACATTAGCCATTGGATTCCACAGAGAGGAGTGAGTATTAAATGGATAATAAATATTGTTAAAAAGTAATATCAAACACAGGAAGTCTCCCATCTTTCCTTTCAACACTTTGTTATTGATGTGTGAATCATTTAAATACGCAAGAGTAGAGGTCATGTTGGCGCCTCCCTGTGGAAAGATGGCCGCACAGCATGAGCTCTGTCTCCAAACAGCTGATCTCAGACTCGTCGCTCGTGTGAACATTCTAACAATCACTTTACTTCTTGTTCTTCTAGTAATTTGTTTAAGAAGATGTTTCACTACTGCAGGTCATCTTTTTATGTTTTTTTGTTTTTTTGTTTGTAATGTTTTGTATTGGAAAGAGGGTTCAAAGTCTGACAAATAGAATATGTTGAACCGATTAGTCTTTTCTTGTTTATCCCTTATCAACTTGTCTGTTAGTGGATCTCTGGAATCTATTGTATCATTCAGAATACGTTTTTTTCTCACTACTTTATATTGTGATTCCGTGTGTTTACAGACAGAAATGTTTATTTATTCAACATGAAAAGTTGAAGAATATTAAAAGTTAAAGAAAAGTTTCTACAGCATCTTAACATGTTGAAAAATAGTCACTGAATCACTGAGGGTCATGTTTTATACCGAAGTATCATGAAGTTAATAATGTGTGACCAGGCCGACAGCCTGCTGTTACTTCTAAGGATTTTAAACTCAATGAGGATTTTAAAGTCAACTAGGATTGACCAACCATTGTTGAAGAAGTGGACTCTTGTATTTTCCATAAAGCGATAAATTAAAGGTTTTAAGTTACTGTCCTTGGCAATGTTTGTATTTCCAGAGTCCAAAGTCCATTTCGAGATTATACAATGTGTAATGAATTACATTTGAAGTTGTGGATTCTGATAGATCATTATTTTAATGTTTTTAATGTATCCGTTTTGATTCAGGTTGATGAAATGAATGATGTAATAATTCAATATCTTTCTACTAAATGAAAAATATGAAACCTTGTCTCCCTGTTCTCATTCTGCAGGTATGTGACTCCAGAGCTGCACAATCCAGTACTTCTACTCGGCCATTTATTATACATTATTATTATTATTGTAACTTTTTTACTTAATGATGCTGCTTTCATTGCTTCTGTTGAATGATGTGCGGTTCTGAATCTTTTACTGTTCGGGTGATATAGTGCTTAAATACAACAGTTAACTCTTCCTGTCAAATGTCACCAAGAGTCCATTGAAATAATTTATGTGATGCCATCAAAATAAAATGCAATTAAATTGAGTGCCTGGTATGTGTTTATTAAGACAACAACAACACTGGCGCAACATTGCTGTACTCTGGGCGGTCTGGCAGGCCTCCCCATAATTATGATTAATTAAGTACTATAAAAAAGGATTTCTATATCTTTCATCACAGATGCGGAAATGAGCTCCCATAAAAAAATGTGCCCAAAGACTAAATAGATACATATTGTATAAGCAAAACTCACTTTTACACATTTTGACGATTGTTTGTAGAATCTCAAAACCTAAACCAAGTAGATTCCAAACTCCCAGGATACAAATTACATACTAAGTTATTATTTTAATATATATATAATAATAACATACTCATATATTTTGAGAAAAGTTTCTCAGTATAATGACTTGGAGGATCTTTATTTCCTTCATCACACTGGTGGACACGGTCTTCCATACATTCAACAAGACGTTACATAAAGATAACTGATCGACAACGTGACATCAGCGGCCGGGTGGTCACGTGTGTGTGTGAGGAACACGGAAGCGGGGAACCATCTTGCGGTGGCTGTGGACTCTTTGCTCAGCTGACAGAGCGGAGCGTCACGGTCACGACACCCGGAGACTGTGCAGAGCGACGGCGGCTCCACTATGCTGCTCAGCCTCGGTCCCTGCAGTGTCTCACGTTGTACCGTGCACGATACGTGTCGGCTCTTGCACCATCGCGTTTAGCCGGAGCTCCACCAGCTCCCCACAGACAGACACTGGGAGGATTCTCTCCGGTGTTTGTTTTTTTGTGTTCATCTCCACGGCGGACGGAGGACCGCTGTCTCCCGTGCACGGTCCCCCCCGTCACAACTCGTCCGGACATGAGTAACGTTAATCTGATTTTCTGGGACCAGTTGCAGGCTGGCAGCTCCGATGTGGACTGGTGCGAAGGAAATTACCTGATTTACCCGAGCATCGCTGAGTTTTACAACACGGTCGGTTCTGACAAGACGAAGCCAACGATGTTTGTGTTGTTATTGTTGTTATGTTTTGACAGTTTTGTTTACAGCTTCTTTGTTTTCCTTTGTGCCGCACTGCTGCCTCACTGTTATTCACAGACGAGCTTTGAGGCTCACTGAACAAAACATGTTAGGATGCTTCTCAGATTCAGAATCACACTGTTCGCATCAGGTTACACATTTTTCCTTTTCTGCATTTCAGCTGCACGCACACGCACAAACACACACACTGGTCAACTCTTCTGACCAGCATGTTGTCACGTGTGAGCAACATGTATGCAATGTGTTTATGTTTTTTCTGCTCATTGCTTTCCTTTGTTTATCATTTCAGATCAGCAACATTTTGTTTTTTGTTTTGCCGCCCATACTAATGTGCTTGTTCCACCAATATGCAACACATTTCAACAGTGGGATTTACCTCATATGGATTCTGCTTGTTGTGGTCGGTAAGTGGACTGACTGTGTTTATTGTGTGGTGACCTCTCGATCTTATAATGTGCAGCTGTATGACACTCCTTCTGCTTCATTTCCGATGAGTAGCTATTAAATGTATTTATACTGGTTTACAGAAACATTTAATAACATATATGGTACCCAACTATCATGTGCAAGCGTACACTCATGAAGTTCTACCAATCTGCTCAACTAAATGCACCAACTCAGCCAGAAATTCTCCTTTTGCAAAGTTTCTTATGTTAAAGGTTCAGTGTGTAGGATTTAGTGACACCTAGTGGTGAAGTTGCATGTTGCAGCTGAATACCACTCCCCTCACCCTCCCCTTCCTAAGAGAACCTGTGGTAGCCTGCAGTCGTCGTAAAACCTCAAAAGGTGTTTAGTTCGTCCAGTTTGGGTTACTGTCAAAAGCACAGCTGCCTCCATAGAGAGGACTTTCTCCTGATGTAAATATAAAGTATTTAAATATAAAGGGTTCATTGTTTGGTAAAGAAAATAAGTCGTACAATTTAGATGAATCACACTTGTGAAAACATCACTAGTATTATTTTATATTCAATTTTTGCCAATAGATCCCATTCACCCAACAAATTCCAATACAGAAGTATAGGCAGATGTTTATTTTAAAAAAAGTCAATGGTTCCTATGAAGTCTTTATCAAACCCTAACGACAAAGAAGTATTACTGAGGCAAAATATTTAACAGTTTAAACATAAACTTAATCATGAATAACTACAAAAAAAAGAAAACACAAATACAACGAAATATATTCAGAACTTGAATTTCTTATTTAAAATTTAAACGTGAATGTACATATTTTCTGAATTATTTATTATTTTAACTAAAGTTTTCATAATGGCAAAAAAAAAAACACTGATGCATGTATGTCTGTGAAAGGCGTATATCTGATCTATTGGAAAACCGAATCATCTCTGGGCTCTAATTGATTTTATCCATTTAAAAAATGTATCAAGAAAAAGTGATTAGCTACAGCAATCACCTTTTCTATATATATATATGTATTTTGGCTGCAGGCTATGCAGTCATATATAAACTAACTTTAACGAGAAGTTTTAACAGCCTTTATTCTCTCAACAAAATGTTTTCAGTGCTGAAGACCTGAGTCATGCTCTGTATGTAAATATTTGGGGTATGCAACAAGATAAGTAAGCTTTCAAATGGACATGAACTTGCCTGAACCTGTTTGATTCCTTCTCAGTGTGATCACTGATCTTGGTTATAGATGTTAAACAGGATTTGAAAGGAGACATGTGTGGGACCACGCAACATAAAGTTACAAAGACTGGTTCGGTACTAAATTCACTATTTGACATCTCAGCCACAGATCAAGTGCTTGCGACCGAGTCAGCATGCAAATTCTATTCCGCTGCCACTCAGTATTTTGCCAACATCCACCAAGGTCAGCTCTCAGGAGCAGTTGAAAAGGATTAGCATTTAACTGACTAAGCCACAGACTCTTTAACTGAGGATCAGAAAAGAGTTAAAGTACTCTCAAACTGGGATTTGGACCTTTACATTAAGCTTTTGTGTGTGCACTTTTATAAAACGTTTGAGAGTAGATACACTATTTTTGCATCAGTTCTCGTGGATGAGTCCGTTATGCAAATTCTATTCAACTGCGGCTGAGATCTTCCCCCCCCCCCGACTGAGGTCACGTCTCAGGAGCAGGGGGACGTGTGTCAGGTTATCTTTGCTGACTGAGTGTTTTCAAAACAGTGCCAGGGGAACAAGGCAGTGTAATCTCTCTGTGCTGCTGTTTATTTACATCTGAGCTGCGAAAACCTCCATCATGCTGATTCATGATCCAACCGTGCACATGCCCACACATGTTGAAAGGCTGAAAATAATGATAATTTCATTTAACAATGATTATTATTACTTGATTTGGTAACGACTTCTTAGGAATCATTGCATAATTTTTATATAAATATTAGCCGATATATATATATATATATATATATATCTTTTTTTAATACCATACATATGCCATCAAAAATCTTTCTAGCTTTGTAGGACAAAGACATTTGTTTTTTTACATAAACATATTTACATGCGAAAAGTCAGAACAAATGATCTTTGTCATTTAAGTAACACAAAGCTATAGCAAATACTTGTTACTCAGTTCTTCCATGACAGTTTTCTATACACTTCTGTCTGGGATCAGAAGTTCAAATGTGTGACTGCTGCAGCGGAGCCTGTTATGAAAACAGATAGTGCTGATAGTAAGACGACTGTTGGACAGTGATAAGAGAGAGGCAGTGACGGCTCTGTCCCTCTTCAGCATTTTTCACAGTTATACTAATGCTAAGGTCCAAGTGATTAGTTGAGATTAGTTGATTACTTTGTGTCTCTTAGTTTTAAACAGCAGACATTTCTCAGGATTCGCTCTCTGAGCTGCTTTTGTTCAGAGGATGACCCACTGCCCCTGAACTCAGTTTTCTTCTTTACAGATTTAATCTCCCTAATGTACGTTGTTATAAAGCTCTACTCTGTTGATCTACTTTTGTTTACAGATTACATTTATAAAATCTCCACTGGTTTGGTTACTTTTCCCATTTGATAAGTGGAATTAGGAACATTTTGGTTACCCTTTCAAAGGATGTTGTTAAATCTTATTTATCAAGGCTCATTAACACACTGAACAACTGTCATTTTTCTGATTAACGCTTGTTTGTTTCTGTGTCTCTTTCTACCAGGTATTGGATCGACATATTTTCACGCCACCCTCAGCTTCCTGGGCCAGATGCTGGACGAGCTGGCCATCTTATGGGTGCTCATGTGTGCCATTGGCATGTGGTTCCCCAAGAGATACCTACCTCGGATGTTCAGGAGGGATCGGTATGTCAAGTCGTTTGATCTCTTCTCAACATAATCATCTTTAGAAGCTTGACACTGGCATTTAAGTGTGTAAACGTGTTATCAGAAGAGGGTAACTTCCAGGACAATGTCTGTCTGCACCAATGCATTACCACGGTTTCAAACTATGTGTGCTAATTTGCTATATATTTACTCTCAAACTTATCACAACAGCAGCTGATTGACATGGATTTAAAGTGAATTCACACAACGACTGGAAAATCTAGCTTGGAACTCTGATGCAGTAAAAGTAGATTACACGTCAGATTCTTCCACATTTCCCCTCAATTCAGTGTCACCTTTAATATCAGATTGAGCAGATCCACTGTGATTGGTTTTGATCAGGTTGATCTGCAGGAGCTCCCGGTTGGCCTCCACTGTGTCATATGATGTGTCCACTACTGTGACTCTGCTGTTTAATAATAGGCCTGTCTAAGATAGCTGACACCCAAAAAGCTGCATCACGTGTCTTTACTTCTCTTTCCATTGTCGCGCCCATGTCTGCTCTCTCACTTCAGGCCGTCACTGAAATGTTCCACAGCCTCTTGTAGCTGCCGTGATTCTCGTCTATTATCTGGAGGAGTGTGTCAAAGGGCTTTTTGAGTCAACTCTCCTTCTGTTGCACAATGCTCCTCATATCAATGTTGATAGAAGTGCAACACTGCTAGAGATTCAGATTTCTCTTGCTTCTCCATCTAGGTCAAGGTTCAAGGTGGTCATCGGCATCCTGTCAGGGATCACCACAGGGTTGGCCTTCGTCAAACCTGTCATCAACTCGGTGTCACTCATGACACTGGGCATCCCCTGCACTGCACTGCTCATCACTGAGCTGAGAAGGTTGGTGAAAAGACCTCCATCAAATATACCACTTATCCTTCAAGAGCCTCAGGGGGTTGGAGCCTGTGTTGGTGAAAATGTTTTTTTAAACAGCAGTAGAGGGTTTGAGATGGTGAGGGTTTAATCCTGATCAGGGATATCATACAACAGATTGGTCATCATCTTTAGATCTACATGGTTTATAATGACTTTAATGATTTGTAATGTTTTTGAAAGTTTATGGTTGTAGTGTAAAGTTTTGTGAGTAACTACTACTTAGATTCAAAGTATTATTTTACTAAATAGATTCACACATAATGTAATGAGTATCAGTTACCTGAACATCTGAGACTCCATCATAAACGCTATGCTTTCTTTCATTTATATCTACATACATGGAGAAATATAGGTGTTTAAGCAGCAGTATTATTCATGCACTTTAGAATGAGTGGGATATTTCAGATTAAGCTGATATAACTATTGTTATACAGTCTTTTATTCAAATACAGTTGGTTATTCAAAAAACAATTACATTTCAGATTCTCCAGTGTTCTCCATTATGACACAGATGTATTCCCTTTACTCCTCATGTGAGCAGGTCATATTTATCAAGCTGATAATAGTTCAGTTCCCGATACAAAAGTTAAATTAAAACTAAACTCTATGTAAGAGTGAACCCTGTTTGATTTGGTTTGAGTTTACATTTAAAGCACAACAGCAGCAGGTTTCTGAGTCTGTGATTTCAAGTTGTCTATTCGGCCCAAACATCGGCTGCTCTTGATGTATTTGTTACTCTAACAAGCGTCAACATGTTAAGGTGTCTACGGAATATTAACGGTCATTTGGGGCCTTTTGCACAGACATGGCCTAATGACATGTCCTCTGTCCCAAGCTAATTATAGGGCTGCAGGAATGTGCCTGAAAACACATAAGACATTTCTGCCTATCATTGTGTTTGTGAGCGTGTGTGCGTCCAACACTTTCCTCCATCCCGGCAATGGGTAGCCATGCTCTGTTGTTTCCGTTTCCCACAACCCTTACTCACCGCCGCCGGTCTTCTAACCTGAAGTCATCCATTGTTCGACCTGCTAGTGACTCTTGACGTTGCTCCCGGTGCCACTTGGCTATTGATGTTTTTGTTCTGCTAAGTGGGAGAGAATTCCTGTGGCCCTGGCTGATGGACTTTTGCCATCACAGCGGACCAGCTATTCTTTTTTCTGTTTGCTTTTTCTCTTACTGTTGGCCCCTGTTCAAGGTACTTCCGGCTGGACAAAAACAACTTGTGTTTCGGACATCCATCAGAAATATTACATTAAGCTGAAGTGTTGAAGCAATTAAACCAGTCAATGCTCGGCTGCAATAGATGAGTTATTCATAAAGGAAAAATATGAAACAAAACCAAGCGATTATGTCTGAAAAGTTTTGTAAACATGACAGCAGAGTTTATTTTTACATTGGCATGCAAGACCTTGGGTTTTCATGAAGCTGCCGTGGGTTCAGCTCTGACCTCCTGTGTGTCCTTCCCCATTCTCTTCCAATTGCACGCTTGTTCTCCTGTCAGTTAAGATGGAATAGCTGAAAAGATATCTCTAGAATATTGTATAGCAGCCAATGAAATAACTTTTGCATTCTATGCATAATTTAACCCTCTGCTGTTTTACATGGCTCCTAAAAGGCTAAAAAACAAATAACCTCAAAGTACAGCCAAATAAAAATGCTGTATTTATTATCTTGTCTAATTTGACTTACACAGTTACACACGTCATCATGTGTACATACTGGTAAATATACATGCTATCTTTTAAAATACAATTTATATTCATACCACCTATTGATATGCTCAGGTTTAATATAAAAAAAAAAAAAAATTTCTGTATTTTGTGTTTAAAGCTGATTTCAGTTTTCAATCTGAGATGACATTTTATGGCCTTGTGTCTAGGATGCAAAAAATAATTGTAAAAGCTAAAAGTTGTTCAGCTTTGGTTTTTACCACAAAGGAAATTGTCTTAGAGAATGTGGCTTGGTACAGCAGTTCGTTGAGTGACGTTAGCCTAACCAACGGAAATGGTTACCGCAACTATGTCACTTGAGTTTAAACAAGCTATAATTACACTGTTTTAATTTCACCATCACAAGGTATCACTTTACTTTCTTTCTTAATTTGCCAGTAAAGAGCTGCTGCATCTTTAGTTTATTTGAAAAGTTTGAGACACGGATCTTATGGAGCTTCTTCCTGTCCGTTCCCCAGAGTGAGGGAAGCGTCTTAGCAGATCTCCACCCAAAGATGGACAGGCACACAGACAGGCACACAGACAAGGGGACAGGCAGGCAGACTCACAGGCAGGCAGGCAGACTCACATGCAGACAGGCAGACTCACAAGCAGACAGGCAGACACAGAGAGACAGACTGGCTCACAGAGAGACAGGCAGAGGGACATACAGACAGACTGACCTTTCCTTTGCTTATCTTCACCTTTACTGGTCAAACTCCTCATCACATTCCCTCACTAACACTGTGTCTGAGGAGAAGTCCCGGCTTTATGTCATGGTTCTTATCTCACATGCTGATGTTTGAGCTGAAATCGTCTCAGTATTCCAGATATGCAGCCGTGAAGAGATGGTTCTGTCAGCAGGAAGAGGTGTTGGCTGAACTGTGTAAATGGAAACTCAGTAAATAAGGTCAGCCTGATGTTAAGACAGGTCTCGCTCCCATGTGACCATAGAACACCTCCAACACTTGAAGTAGAATATAACAATATTAGTGACCACTCAGTAGTTTATTTCCCTCTGGGAAGACAACATCTATCTTTTGCACTTCCTGTTGCTGTGGAAAAGCCATGACACCCATCTTTCTCCTCCCTCTCCGGACCAGTCATGTAAGGAAGCTGCCTGTTTGGTTCATTAACCGACTTGACTCGACCTTAAGTGAGACCATGTAAGAAGAGGAAGACCATTATAGCACTAGCCTAGCACGGCACTATTAGCAGCATGTTTTCGACAGTAAATGCACAAATGTGAGGTACATTGAACCAAACTGTTTTTATTAAGGGATCAAACAGTAAAGCTACAACCCCCTTTTAAAAGAAGATTCAAGCAGGACATTTTACACATTAACTGTTCTGTACATTTAACTGAAGTATGAAGCATGTCCAAGACAGGGCCTCTGTTGTCTGTAAAAAAGAACAACAACCCCTGAGCTAGCAGCCTACATGGACATCATTGGCTAGTGTTGAGTTATTGAAGTCTGTGTGATATAGGTTTGGTAAAGGTCTGTAGCAGCTTCTTGTTGTTAGCCAGTTGTCTGTGGGCCCAGTAAGCTCCTTTCGATGGAAAGACAGGCTTCACCTCCCGGCTGCTGAAGATCACATCTTTTTTTATCAGTAGTATCACATAGTCGACGTGTTTTCCAGCTGGATGCACTGGAATCAGTTTACACATTTATACAGTCCTCAGTCTCATGCAGTGAGATGCTCACAGTCTCCCCGAGACGCAGCTGTACTCAGATGCAGAGTTGAGGTGGATAAAACACAAGAGAGAGGACTGCTTTGGATCAGATTTATTTTTGCTTCCATTCACATATGCCTGGATCAGCCCGGCTCGTGTGGGATTCACAATGATATCTCTTTGCTCGTAGTGACAAACTCAGGATTACCACCCAACGCTGCTCAGCTTTGTCTTTTTCAAGGCTTTGTCTGAGAGGAGGTCCACAGAGTCGGACTTAAAAACCTTTGCTTGAAACTATCATACTTTAAGATTTCCCCGGCTTCTGCAGCCGAGTGACATTATTCTTGTTTGTCCGAATCTTATTGTGCTGTAAGTGCTTTCTGGAAAGAGTTTGTGCCGTCTCCACATTCCTCTCCCCTTGAAACAATGGTGACCCAAATTAAAGGCTGCTGAAATGCTATGACTTCATCAAATGCTCTGTCTTAAGACGTCAAACTGCGTCACGGTGACTATTCCTCTGCTGCATCATCCCTCAGTTTAGTCCCTGTCTTTGTTTTGGCACTCGCCGTTCGTCTCAGCTGTGCCCCCGTGTGTAAGGAGGACAGGACTAAGAATAGTTCATCAGCAGCACCCAGGATTAGCTCAAGTATCTCCTGGTCCACTTGGAGATATTTTGGAGGTCAACACAAATGCTCGTCACTCACAAATCGTTCAGGTCCTCAAAAAGAAAGAGTCAATAACCTCATCTAAAGATAAATGTGCTACATCTACAACCCAACACACTGGTATGGACAGCTCAGGTGGAAATAACAAAAGCTCCCTGTGCATACAGTGGTCAACACAGTCAGTAAACACATTTGCTCTTCATCAGAAGCGTATAGAAAGTGTATTCTGAAAGAGACCATCCCCACCCTATATGAATATGGAAGGCTTCCAACGCAACAGCAATGTTAAACACAACATTTACTGTATCTCAATTTTTATTTTATAAGATTTTAAATTCTCAAAAGACAATATTGATCATATTAGATATATTATTGCTGTTATAGGTTAGAGGTATAAAATGTATCAATTTTATATTTTACGTATGTTAAGCAATTTAGTTACTTAACATACTAAAGTAGTTCAGCATGACCTTCTATTTTAATTGCTGTTTATAAAGTGTGAATTTCTGTCAGTCTGATCTGATCTAGTCAGCCACTAGCTGTCGAGCATTTAAGAGTGTAAGAGCCACGTCGTAGTCACTGGAGAGATACATATGTATTTATAGCCAATCAATCACTTTTGTTTTTTCAACAAGTTTATATTTAAATGTTGTTTTATTGTAAAAACATTCCAAAATATGTTTGAATTCTTCAGTTCAATACACAGATTATACGTTTTTAAAGGTCTGTGTCCACAAGATTAATCACATCTGTGTGTGCTGATGTTGCTTTTTGTAGATATAAGAATGCAGCAATATATGCAAGTCTGCTCTTTGTTCTACAGCATGCGTGCGTGTGTGTGCGTGTGTGCGTGTGCGTGCGTGTGCGTGTGTGTGTGTGTTTTCAGAGTTGTACAGTTTTCTCAGTGTTCTCCCCTCGGTCCCTGCAGGTGTGAAAACCCTCGTGTGTTCAAGCTGGGCTTGATCTCAGGGATGTGGTGGACGCTGGCTCTGCTCTGCTGGATCAGTGACAGGATCTTCTGTGAAATGTGGTCATCCGTCAACTTCCCCTACTTACACTGTGCTTGGTAAGCTCACTGCCAACTCACCACTGTATGGGAAATCCCCAGGGTTATGGTTGTTTTCTGACAATGAATGCACTCTTGTGAGCATAAAATGGAAATTAATATACATTTTAATTACGTTTTAGAAATTTAATTTACTTGAATTAGAAAACCTTAATAATTATGTTTCAACTATGGTTCAAGAATATTTCAGAAATGAGAGTTTATGTGAGGTTGATGCTGTAGAACCAGAAAAAAAGAAACCATATTTATTTAAATGTTTTTTTTTGCAAAATACTACAAAAATTGAGGATTTGTCATTAGAAAAAATGCTAGATATTTTTTTATGTCCATTTTCTTTTTTAAAAAGACATATAGCAAATTGAATGAAATAAGCATTCAATCCCAGGCCTGACTATTTCCATCTCTGTGCTGCAGTCTACCTGTGACACATTAAGTGTTATATTTATGTTCAGAGTTAGTTCACAGTTTAAACTTGTATGTCTGATTTATTCCCATGTTACCATTGTGTAGAGTACAGTAGCGTAGTTGTAGTTTGTGTGTTTCATGAGAGCAGGGATTTAATTCTGAAATGAATATGTAATTTAGAGGAACAGAGGTGAGTCCTCAGGGTTTAACGAAGGAGCGAAACACAGACTAAAATAACCTGATGAGAAGTAGATTGATACTGTCAATGCTTTTCATCTTACACCTGCAGACACAGATATGTTTAACAAATCATTCCTCACACAGTCTGGTTCATTAAAGCTCCTCTGGCTCTTTACAGGCACATCCTCATATGTCTGGCCTCCTACTTGGGCTGCGTTTGCTTCGCCTACTTTGACGTCGCGACCGAGGCCCCGGAGCGAGGCCCCGTCATCATGTTCTGGCCCAACGAGAAGTGGGCCTACATCGGCGTGCCCTATGTCTCCCTGCTCTCTGTCCACAAGAAGTCTGCTGTCAAGGAGACATAAAGTGAGTCTGCAGCTCAGCGGGTTGTGCTCCCACACTTCTCACCAGGATGTCTTCAAAACAGCAAGGAGACTCGATACATCCACCGCGGCCGTGAGGGGGGCTGACCTCCACCGGCGCTCTGGTGACCAGACGATGTAGGTGATTCACACGTGGGCCAACTGAGAGGATTCATCTTATCCTGGTTCCTTCCCTGGTCCGGTCTTCATTACACAGCAGTGTTTATGCAACTCAAAGAGCAACAGGTGTCACAAAATAGCTGTTTTCAGACATGAACTCCGGACGATGTCCGCACAATTGGTTTCGGACTTTCTCCAGATGGTTCCTTTCACACATGAACAACGCAGCAGGACTCACAACACCAACAGAAAGACGTAAGATAGTAACTCTGCTGCAGAGATCACACATTTTTGTTTAGAGCACATCGACACCGACCCTTACCACCAAAATGCTCTCTTGACATCTTTGTCTTGTACGTAGCGCCAATTTTTCATCCTGAGATATCTTGTATTCTTTTCGTTTTTTAAATTTGGCATCTGTCGGATGTTAGAAACGTCTTCAGTACACCTGCTCGCTGTGCTCTCACATCGGCTCACTTGCACATTCTCTAGACTTTTTACCAGGGGACTGGCCAGAGAAACTCCAGAGCAAGTCCAAACTCCTCTCACTCGGTCATATAGCCCCTCTGGAGAATGTCCGGAGATTACCCGGAGTTCAGTGCATGTCTGAAAGCAGCTAACGAGTCCAACATGACACACAGTCACTTTCTACACAACACAATATCAAAGCCAAGAAACTTTTACAGTGTTCGACATTCTCAGGCTCTGCAGGAGACATTTTGTACATTTTTATATATTAACTCACAAAACCTCTTTATAAAGTGTTATTTTGGCTTTATGAACCTAAATATAGCATCTCGTAGGTGCAGTCAGGCCATTAGGGAACCATAATCACAAACAATGTAACACTGGGTTCAGTAACTGTGATAAATGCATAGTGCATTAAAACTCAAGGTCGTCAATAGGCTAGTTCTGAAGATGTTACAGAAGTGTTATGAGAAGGTTATTCACACAGAGCCATATGTATTTCTAATACGTAATGGCTTCATGCTGTTGAACCTGCCCTTTCTGTCGGTTGGATTTACATGGAAAAACTCAGAAACACAAAAGGCTTCTCTCTAGTCTGGGTGTGTTTTTCTTCCAGCATGCCACAGTGATTGTTTGCGATAGTATACGAGAAATGTTTAATATATTCCTATGTATAAATATTTTTAATAACAATGTAATATCTAATTATTTTCCTATGAAAAGTATATTGTAGAAGTATTACTCAATCAATAGGTACCCGCTGATATTGGCCAAAATCTAAAACAACCAGAATGTGAAATCAGAATGTATCAAAAAAAAAGAATTGACAAATCAAGTAAAAACTCTTATTTTGCACAAGATGGAAAAAAAATTCAAAGCCTCTGGGTGAGTTGCATTAAAGAAAATGGTCATTACAGATATTTACTCAAAGATTAACTTGCTATTGTACAGATGTGAATGTTGATTTTTTTTTTTTTCACCTAGACATCTCATTTCTTCCACTGCTCTTCAGGGTTCCAGGCTCTGTGCATTTTGCCAAATGTCATTGAAACTATGTAAATTGTGCAAAAAAGCCTTAATCAATCGGGATAATGGATTACTGGCAAGTGAAGGTTTGTGATGTACCGTAAACTGTTTCATGTACAAGGGGAAATACAGTGCATTGGTTACAGTAAAGCCCTTTATTTGTAAAGCACTTTGTAACTTAGATTTTAAAAAGTGCTCTATAAATAAACGTATTATTAAGTAGTACAGTTAGCTTATTGCAGGTCAAATAATAAAGTTAAGCTTTTATTACCTCTGACCCTTAAACGAAAACTATAACATTGCCCTTGGATTAAAAAGTGAATATATTCTTTATGTGGAATTATAAAGGGAAATATGTTTGGATGATTCAAAGCAAAACCAGGCTCACTTCACCTCGAACCATTGTTGTACGTGTTGTTCTTAAAAACTGCCTCAAGCTGTTAAACTAATATTGTTTCACTCCTGTCGCCCTGCTGAGGCTTCTGGGAGTCCAGACCACTTAGATAGTGTGTCCTTACATGAAGGGTTATTATTACACTTTATAAAGAAAACTACCATTTTCTTTTTTCTCAAGTGACGTCCAAAGCAACTTATATTTTTGTAAGTGAAGTGCAGCCAAAATGAAAGCACCGGCCTAAATGGTGAATTATTTTAATATTGTACTATTGCTACCTTTGTATTGTCAAACATTGTAACAGTGTTCCTTTTTTTTACTTTGTATCTTTTTGGACAATATTGACAATGTGAACTAAATAGTTGTGCTGGCCGTGAATAGTCCTTGTTAGTGTTTTTTTTTTTTTTGTATGCTAAACAAGTTGAGAATTAAGTGAGAAAAGACTTGGTGGGAACCGAGGTGTCTGTTTAATGGTGCCCACTGTATTGTGATGTTTGTCTTTGGCATGAGGTATGATCACGCTCACCTAACAATGAGTCGTCTTTTTTTATGGATTTGTGTGTAAATCCCTTTTTTTCTGCTTGCATTGACAGTACAGACAAACTGCACAAAATATTTATTTTCATAATTTATCCCGTTTTATAAGCAAGTATTTGTAATAGACTTGAACATTAGTTATTATTTTGTTTTATGCAATAAACTTATATACTCAAACTGACTATTGGTGTTTTCTTTACAAATCCAACACAATATCAAAAATAATTATAATGCATGCTTCAATAATATTTACAATGAGTTTTATGGCTTTTTGTATTTGCATGAATTGATATGGAAGGACTCACTATGGTGCAGCTGCCAGTTTTTGCCACTAGGGCGCAACGTTTTCAGCTCTGAGAGCCAGAAACACAATGAACAGTAAGAGTATGTGAACACTGCCCTACACAGCAGAATGTCTCTGGAATCCCACAAAACAACTTACATATACACAGACTTCTACCACATACTGTTATTGTGGACATAAATATGTATTCACTGTAACCAATCATGAATTCGAGATTGTTTATTTATTTATTTTGCACATAGAACACCATCGTGATTAAGAAAAAATCAGTATACACATTAAATCACTTCTTTATTTATATCACTATGAGTTAAAAGGAGATGTTATCAAACTACTAAAATATATAATCATGTTTAAATTAATCAATACAAATTTATACCAATGATAAAACCCAATGTTTAGTTTGACTGTGGACGCAGTAGTGAGGAATATAAAAGCAGACGTAAACATTAAATCACTTCCTTATTTATATTTTATTTGAGGATCATTGAAAATGAAATACAGAAGTAAGAAGGTGTTATTTCAATACTAAAATATGAACAGAAAATAGAGAGTTTTAGTCCAGATTGTGAAAGGTTAAGAAATGTATGTGTGTATGTAATACTCAAATTATTGAATCGAAATGTAGAAGTCCAGGTCATTATTAACAAGAAATATTGTTTTGTTCTGCAGAAATAAACTCCAATTCATTTATCTAATAGATATTATATCAAACAAATATTTAATATTGTATTTAATATATTGCATTCATTATGTATGCAATATATAAAATACATAATAAATAAGGGCTATAAATATGGGCTATTTCACACGTTGGCTAATCTTTTTTTTATCATATCAGATTAATTAATCAGTGCTCTATATGAATAAATTATAGTCTAGTTAATTATATATCATGACGTTGTATTATTTCCAGATTACTTGCGGTCGCTGTAATGGAGGAAGTCCCGCCTCCGCTGACCACAGGAGACCCCCCGATTGGCTCCCCGCACGCGTCGATCAGAGAACAGCCATGTCTGTATTATGGCTCAGCTGCGGGAGAGGAGACCTTCGGCTTGACTCGGTTTGACTTCGGGGGGATTTATCTCACGGTTTTACCTCTGGAGAGCGGAGCCGGGATCAGCTGGTGCATCCTCGGAGGAGCTCGGGCCGCGCTGCCTCTTCATCAGCGGACATTCACGATGAGGAAGATGAGGGAGATGATGTTTGTTGTCAGCCGCTGAGACGGAGCGGAGCCGCTGCTGCTGCCGCTGGCTTTCTGTCGAGCCCGTTAGAAATAAAGAGGGTGTTTCTTCCAGGAGGAGAAAAGGCGCTCAGAGGATCACAGATGCGATTCATTTCCCCCTGAGGTTAGACGATCACAACAAAAAGGCGTCCAGATGATGTCAGGGAAGCATTTCAAGGCTCAGGAGGTGAGCTGCTGCATCAAGTACTTCATCTTCGGATTCAACATCATATTCTGGGTGAGTCCGGCCTGCACGTGAATCCCCAGCTCCTCTTTCTGAAATGACAGCTTTTTGTTCTCCATCTGCAGCAGCTTGGAGTTCTAATCCCCTGACATCACTGGGTTTTATTATGATTTTTTTTATTATTATGATATTTCCCTCCCCTGCTCCTGATGTGCACTTGCTCCGTGTATCAGCTGCCTTTGTTGTTGTTTTTTTTATCGCACCCCTGTTGTTTGTGTTGTCAGCAGCATCAGGGGTTTCAGTGAAGCTCTGATGAAGGGCTGCGTGGTTTCCTCTGGAAGTGAGATAGCATCATCTGTTCACTGGAGGACATTTCAGTGGGTCACTGGTGTTTGGGTGGAGGCACAGCAGAGGCAGGGCAGTCATGATCATCCTGAGGAAAAGAGAAAGAGAGAGTAAACATCTCCTGTAGTTTGGAAAACAACAATGACCTCATGAGGAATTTCTGGAGGGCCCATTTTGAACCAGGCGGGCTTCTTCTGTAGCATACCGAGGAGCAGAAGTGGTGTCAGACATGATGGTTTAAGGAATGTAGTTCATTAACGATACAGACTGGAGATCAGGGCAACACACAATACACAATACTAATATGGATAAGGGCTGATTATGACTGCAAATAGCTTTGTACATTGTTTTAATAATGACTGTTCTATCAATTTTGTGTAACTTATAAAATGTGAGCAAATTGTTAAACAAAGGTAAGATAACAAACAGACATCCATGTGATGTAACACAAAGATAACTAGAAAAATGTGTGTTAAATAAATGACTAGAATAAAGTAAATGACAAATTTATGATCAGCTTATTGTTGTTCAGTTCACATGTTGTGCCTAATTTGTCCTGTTGCCTTGAGACAATGTGATTTACAGCGAAATAAATCAAATTTATTTTAAACGAGTTGAAAAGTCAATATCCAGCAAGTGGAGAAATGCCCCCACTGCCCTGAATCCTGCCTTGAGTTGTGGATTTGAACTCTTCCACTGGAAGTGGAAACTCGCACTAATCCGCTCGGGCAGTTTAAAGATGCTCTCTAATGTGGGAGTCTCCAGCTGGCAGCAGACTGAGCTGAGAAATATTTAGTAATGGAGCCGAGCCAGGAAACTCTCTCTGTGGTTTCTCTGTGTCCGTGCTTCTGTGTGGTGACTACATGTTGCAGTCACAGAAAAATAATCCCGCTCTCTCTCTCTCTCTCTTCTTGCTCTCCGTCAGTTCCTTGGAGTGGCGTTTCTGGGCATTGGCTTGTGGGCATGGAGCGAGAAGGTGAGTTTTAGGAACACTGTGGATCTCTTCACTCAAAGACATGTGCAAATACTTAAATCCATGAACTAAGTGGTGTCTTTTACCTTCACCACTGGTCATTAGGCCCGTTTGTCTGCACAGAATGGAAGCAGTGGCTGAATCAGAAAGGAATGTCATGATTTCCGGTGGGACAACCCTGTGAACAATAGACTCTGAATGGATCTGATGCATTTCACAGATTCATTCATTCTGTAGCCTCAGTGGTGGTTTTGTAACGAGAGGACACACAGTCCAGGGAAAGTCTTGGATTTCACTGAAGACTTTCCAAAAAGAGCCCGTCTGATTTATCAGTTAGCCAATCAGAGTTGGCCGAGCTGAGCCATTCACAGACGAGCTGGCATAAGAGTTTATTTTTCTGGATATGCACCAATGAAAACTTTTATTTTTCAGAATGAAAAATGCAGAAAGATTTTGCATTTATATTTTATGTAACAGAAGTCATAAAATGTATTTATCTATATATTATATTTTTTCATATATCTCTTAATTTTGGTTGTGTGTTATCATTTGAACTTTAATGTATAAACCTCCAATCTTTGTCGGCAGGGTTTGATAACGATATCTTGCCAAATTTTCTGTATATCTGCTAATGGAATGGGAATATATTACTCCCTAATATTGAAATCAGCTTCCAAAAACTGATATCAGTCCGGCTCTACTTTTAAAGATTTTCATTTCATTTTAGATTAATGCTTGACACATGACTGCAACTAATGATTGTTTTCATTGTTTAATAATCTGATGATTATTGTCGTAATTAGATACAATTTCCAAAGATAGTAAAAAATGACAATCACAATATCCTGAAGCCAGAGAAGAAGTTTTGAAATATCATGTTTTGAATGAATCCAGAACCCAAAGAGATACAATTTACTCTCACATAAAACGGAAAAAAAAAGCCTAAATCCTCACACTTGAAAAGCTGGAACAGAGAATATTTGACATTTCATCACTTTAGTTCAGCTAACATGCATTTGTGCCAAGAGTTAGATAAGAAGATAAACATTGCTTAGCTTGACTTAACATAGCACAAATAGCTTGGCTCTGTCCAAAGGTAACACAAACCATCTATCAGCACTTTTCGAGTTCACCTACTCCAAACACAAACTGATGTGAAATGGAAGGTGCTATGTGCTGGGGTCTCTCTTAGCCAGGAGCTGACCAGGAAGCTACTAGTTTAAAATCACAAATCTTAATTTCAACACTTTGTTTTAATCTGGATTAAACAAACGAGCTACAGTGTATGAATGTAAGGCCTTTAGAGAGGCTGGTAGACAGATTAGGTTTAATCTGGACAGATCCAGGCTTGATGTTTTTCCCCGTTTCTGGCATTTGTGCTAAGCTAAGCTAACAGGCTGCTGGTTCCTTTTACATATTAACTGTCCAGATGTGTTAGTAGTTTCCGATTGATTCGATTTAACAACCTACCTCGGCTAACAAGAATGGATTTAAATGTGATTTCTTTCAATGACGTGACCCTTCTATCCATTCACTCTTTAATTCCTCACCAGGGCGTTCTCTCCAACATCTCGTCCATCACGGATCTGGGGGGTTTCGACCCCGTGTGGCTCTTCATCGTGGTGGGTGGCGTGATGTTCATCCTGGGATTTGCCGGTTGCATCGGGGCGCTGCGGGAAAACTCCTTCCTCCTCAAGTTTGTACGTTCCCTCAAGCCTTCGTCCGAGAGGTGTAAGTCCTCCTTTGGTGTCATAATATTATTAGTGGAGTTCAGAGAGCTGTGAATGTTTGTGTATTTCCAGTTCTCCGTGTTCCTGGGTATCATCTTCTTCCTGGAGCTGACTGCAGGAGTCCTGGCCTTTGTCTTCAAAGACTGGATCAAGGACCAGCTCAACTTTTTCATTAACAACAACATACGCGCGTACAGGGACGACATTGACCTGCAGAACCTGATAGACTTCACCCAGGAATATGTGAGCACGATCTCTCCTCATCCTGAGTATTGATTTCACCTCGGTGTTGTTTTAAACAACATATACATGATTTTTTTTTGTCTGTTAAACTCGCAGTGGGAGTGTTGTGGAGCTTTTGGAGCCGATGACTGGAATTTGAACATATACTTCAACTGCACTGATTCGAACCCGAGTCGAGAGAAATGTGGAGTGCCCTTTTCTTGCTGCACCAAAGATCCAGCGGTATGTGTCACCAAAAAACCCAACACGACAAATTTGCCTCAAGGGGATTTACAATCTGTCTAGCATTGTGACACAATCTGTGCTCAGACCCTCATCAAACAAGGAGAAGCCAAAGTCCGCCAGGTCCCATCCAACTCCTATCAGATTGGGCTTGGTTCAGTTGGGGTTTATTCAGGCTGACGGAGCTATCTACTTGATGTGTTGCACTGCACGGTTTCTACTGACTTTATACTAAGGGGCCAGGTGGAGAAACAGTGGCTCACTCAGACGAAAATTCAGATAAAAAATACAGAGGATCTGCTGAGTCCAGTGAATGTCTGAAAGCAGCTATACAAGAGCATTCATCCGTCTAGGAGAAGGAAACAAACACAGAGAGGGGGACACAGAGAGAGATAAGGAGGAGGCTGATCCTGGAGGATGAAGATCCAGATCCAAAACATCTGGAATGAGGCACTGAAAGCCAGGAGAGGGAGAGAGGTCTCTGTACGTCCGACGGTCCAGCACCGGAGAACATGAGAGAAAAGAGACGACAGACAGAGGAACGCCAGGGGAGAGTGAGAGAGTGAGAGAGGGACAGAGGGAGAGAGTAGGAGAGAGAGAGTGAAGGAGGGAGGGAGGGAGAGAGAGAGAGGGAGAGATGGAGGGAGAGAGAGAGAGAGATGGATAGATCTTGGATGTTTATGTGTTTGACGGAATAAATAACAGATGTTTAGAGAGATGGTTATTAGAAAGTTTACAGTAATCTTGTCTGTGGTACTTATACTACATCAGTATTAATGGATTCATGAGACTAAGACTAACAGAGGAATGATGACAGCGGGCCAGGCCTTAAATAATAAAAAATTTCACTGGGAGTCCTTCTAATTCACAACCAGTTAATACCCTTTTATGGTAAACACTAAAAAGCCATGGGTGTAATTTGATGTTCTTGTTTCTCTTAGGTAGAATGGAGTCTCTGTAGGTCTCTGTTTAACATGTTGAAACGTTTACGCTGTCTGCAGTTGGAGTGGACATTGTGAAGGTCCTCCCTGGGACAGATAGCCTGGTTATCAGCGTCCTCCAGCAGCCTGACTGACGTTGTCGGCTGTCATGGCTGACTTCCAACAGGATGTCCGGGCCTCAGTGTTTAGCCCTCTCTGGGAGGAGTTCACTTAAATCGTGGCACTTTTTTTTGGCAGAAAACTGCTGCGCCACTGTAAAAAGCAGTGACAGCAGCAGAACATGTTCCACAAAAGTCTGTTTTCATCTGCTGACATAAGGACGTGCCGCTCCAACGAGGTCATCCTCTTTCAGAGAAACACCTCCTGAGGATTTGCAGGAAACAGGAAATGAAGATTACACCATGTTGTTGGATTTTAACACACCCAGTGAAGACTGACTTCTGTATCCGTCAAACATTAGACACGCCTGTTTTGTTCTAATATATATTTTCTTATGATTTCATGTCACTTGTTGCTGTATGCAGTTTATGTAAAGCCCATTGATTTTCCATGCATATAAATGTGCTGCATAACTAAGATTAAAGCATCGAATTAAGGTGATTAAGGCCACATGAAATCACAGGCAAATTATAAGACATTGATAAGACTAAGCTGAGGCTGGAATTTTCCTATATTTTTTTACTTTCATTAAATACAATACAAACAGTTAACAGTTAATAAAATGGCCAAAACCATCAGTGAGAAAATCTATGTAACCTGTAGTTTGACATTTTAGTTTGGTCCATGTCCAAACCATTAACATAGAGGAGGCGAGATTTATGACCACTGCAGCCAGCCAGCAGGTGGCGATCAAGATGTGTCAGCTTCTCTTCTGAGGGGCCATAATCTCTACCGTATACAGTCTGAGATCTTGACCCTGACAGAAAGTGGCAAAAACCTTTTAACAAAATCAAAAGGAAATCCTTGTTGAAACCAAGCAGCATCAACTCACCCTGCTCACTTTATATTCCTGTAAATATCTTGACTTGAACTGACTTCTCTTCACAGGAGGACGTCATCAACACTCAGTGTGGATACGACATCCGAGCAAAAGCGGTGAGACAACTCTTAGCAGAACCTGAGACCCTCCCCTTGTCTGAAACCATAGTGGAGTCATAACACAGGCCGAGGAGTGTGAGCTGCTCTCGCTTATTCTACCTCAGTGGAGTTTATATGTCTGGATGAGGTCGTTAGGTTCCCCACCCCAGGAACAATATTCCTCTTTCACTGTGTTTCCCCCCAAAACTCTCACTCCCCCTGAAACACAGCAGCTGGCCCTCCATCAGTACACTGGCTCCTGTGGTATTACTCATGCTGCAGTAATGCAATGAGAATTCAAACCCCCTCCCCCCGCATAATTAGCTGTGGCCGTACTCTACAGAAAATGTAAGGAAAAGGCTGTGTTTTTCTTTCCTCAACTTTAAAAAAAGTCAGAGCAGGAGAACAGTGAGTGGAGTGTGTGTGTGTGTGTCAACAACAAGGTAATGAAAATAAGAATAATGTGGTACCATTTAAACAGAAGCTTCATAAAGAAGTTGTCATCTGTACAGTAATAAAGATTTCAAACTTATCAAGTATTAATAAAAGTAAAAGCCCAAACATTTCATCTGCATGTGATTATCCGGTTGTGATGTTGGTCTGACCAGTGTGTTCTGTTCTACCAGGACTCTGAGCAGCGAACGTTCATTTATATCAAAGGCTGCGTTCCCCAGTTTGAGAAGTGGCTTCAGGACAACCTGACGGTGGTGGCAGGCATCTTTATTGGGATTGCGTTACTGCAGGTGAGGAACAGTGTCAGCGGTTTGCTGCTCTGACATCTGACCTCTGTCGACTTCTCATCGATCTGACATGTCGGTTTGTTTCTTCTCAGATTTTCGGAATCTGTTTGGCGCAGAATCTTGTGAGTGACATTGACGCGGTGAGAGAGAGTTGGTGAGTATCCGCAGTTCTTTAATCCAATTCAGGGAAATATGTATTTGGACTGACTTGCACAATCCTAATGTGAGACTGACGTTGTTCAGGTTGTGGCCTTTTTCTAGGGTCCATACACATTGAAAGAAATGTTTTATCCGAGTATTCGAGTGGCTTTCATGTCGAAAAAATAAACAAAGTCTGTCAATGGGTAAACCAGATCTCTGACTGCGTATGGTCCCACTCTTAGAACTCAAACTAGGGCTGGGTGATAAGACAATATCAATAATGATCACAATATTATTCTCATTAGTAGCAATATAACCAAAAAAGTACAGTATCTATCTGTAAAATCCATTGTACAACCACTGTGAGGAGGGATAATCCTAAACCACAAAGAAGACTTAAACCACAACCTTTACTCAGGAACAAAAATTTGCCTTTAAACTAAAAAATAAATAATAATGTGCAGTTTATTCTGATGATCATATCATTATTAAATGATTTGAACATTTTATCTTGATAAGATTTTTGGCCAAGCTCTAACTTAAACTCAACTGAAGGGTGAAGAGCTGCAGCTGTATGTTACATAGAGCAAGTAGATGATGTCCAGGGTGCTATAGGCAAGTTCTGTATCTGTGCATTTCATTTCTCGATTGTTCTCAAATCTGCCCACTTGCTCTGTGCAGTTTGTTCACCTAAGAACTCCGCAGAGGCACCAAAGGCAAGACGGATGTACCAGGTTCGTACTATTCTGTTCCATCATTAACATTTCAGATCCCATCCCTGCCCTGCGGATTGTCTTCATACTGAAAGTCTGATTCTTCTGCAGGACTCAGCAGTTTGGACAACAGCACCGAACGGAAATGAATCAATCAGTTGATGTGTCCGGCAAAGACGAGTCTCTTTCATGTGTACATAGTAAATCTTAGAGTTATTTTTAGAGTTGGTCCGTGGCCTGTTTTTGAATGAAGAACCACCTCTGAAATGTGCTGCAGCTCTTTATGCAGTACAAATGCAGTATTGGCAGGTGTGACGACGCACAGTGTGGGAGACCAGCCTGTGATGATGAGGGAACTTGTAGACGGTATATTTGTCATTTTCTCTGAGGTAGCACTTCATTTATCAAAGGCTCGTGGTTTTATACGTCTCACAGCTGCAGGTTTTTAACACTGCATGTTAGGGTTGTGTACAGAGCTGAAGTGATTCTGGAAATGCACTGCATGCCTTTTGTCTACTTGTAGGACATTGGCTCTCCTGACTTTGTTTCATTCATGTAAAGTTACAATATATTTGTCACTAGAATCGGCTGGTTAGCACTTTGTTGAATGTTTAATTAGGGAAATCTACTTAAAAGCTATGGAGAGTTTACTTTAAAATGTATTTGCATATTTGGGTTGATGAAGTACAGATATATACAGATTTGTGGGGCTGAGGTAGAAATACTAAGGGAAATCATGGATGTCGTAGGTTTGTAAAATTGCAGTTTGTTTGGCAGTGACGTCAAATCTTTAAATATAGTGAAAGAAACCAGAAGACGCGGCATGTAAATAATAATAATAAGAAAAAAAAACTCAGCCTTATGCACTTTAATCTTCATATGAAGTGATGATGCTCATTGCAGCCACTCAGCTTATGTCATACGACGGACTGTTACATTAGTCACGCAGCTGCCACTGGAGGGGGCACTTTCCTTAGAAAAATACAACTTTGAAACTGCATCTGTAACTTTATGGTGCTTCACATTTGTCAGATTCAACTTGTCCAAAAGCAGCCTGACAGAAAAAAAAATGTTCCAGCACATTTTAAGTGTTGTGCTGTTCCTTGCACATTTACCTTTATCCCTATAATCAGTGTTTATTCTTTCATTTTTAAATTATTGTTGATTTGTTTCTTTGATGGAATCTGCCTAAATGATGATGTTCTTTTTGTTGTCATCCCCCTCCGCCCCTGTTTTGATCTGTACATTTTCACTGGAAAATAAGGAAAACAAGCTAATTCCAAGGCTCATAAAGACAATAGGTGCTGGTAGCTCCTGATGACCGTAGAAATACTTTATAAATACATCTAGTTGTACTTGAAATCAGAGCACACAGACGCTCGCACCAGCATCATTTTTAACTGCAAACTTGGAAACTAAGATACAATTTATATGCTTTGATTTGTACAGATCATAATCTACAGTATAACAGAACTAGACGTGTTCCCATACCAGCATCTGAAAAGCCTCTGATGGTGCCGGCAGGCATCGGCGAGTACGCAGATCTATGTACCGATGCCACGTCTTTAAAATATTTTAGTTTCACCCAGTTAAATGTGCTAATTTCTTTTTCCCCAAAATGTAAATAGCCTGAAACTGTCTAAGTCTTACATTTGAAACACATCAAAGTTTTACAGTGTGACAATTCAGCTAGTATTTCAGTTTGCTCTGGCCAACGCTACACTACTGGATTCACTTTGTCTTTGCTGCCCAGTCGCACAACTTTTAACAATGACATGTCGCATCATGCAAAAGTTCAGTTTTGAGCAATTTAAAGAAAATCATAGCTGTTTATGCTCTGATTTATATATGTGTGTTCTTTTACAGTTAACAACTTCTCTAAACAGGACAGCCGAGCATGGAAGTAAAAGCAGCCTTTTCTAGTATTAAGTGAAGGTTACACAGCTAACCCTAACCTACACAAAGGATGTTAAACAGTACATGTCTGCAGTTTGAAATCTTCTGATCAATGTACAAAGCCGCCTCATGTCAAACATCTTTATTTCCCCAGTAAAGAGCTTGATATGATTGTTGGTGTTTACTGATCTCACTCTTTCTCACCACTCAGTGCCATACTTGTACCTTCTACATACTCCTGACGATTTTGTTTCATGTGTACTCCCAACACTTGTAAATGGACTGTGACAAGTTGTAAATATATATCTTAAATAAATGTGTTTCTTTCTACATTTGTGTCTGTGTGGCAATGTGCTGGTTGTCGTTGCTCCCTGTCACACTTATGCATGCCACATTTACTTTTTCTAATAATTCTAAAAACAATAAAGCCTTTTACCCAGAGGCCCTAGGGATCAGGGGGCTGCCTGGATCATTCAGTAATGATAACAGGACAAACAGTGGAGGGTTTACTGTGGACAGAAGTCACTCAAGTTCAGACAAACACACCCAAACCAAGAGGGTCATCATCCCTTTAAAACCAGTGACACACAAACGTATCATCCACATCCTCTCACCTCCACCACAACAAGCTGCATTTAAAGATGGATGGCGTGGCAGCTCCCTGACAGTGAAGCCAAAGGGTCTCTACTGCCACCTGGTGGCTGGCTGCAAAGTCCACCTCAAGTATTTTATTCTCAAAGATGTTTCTGTCATTTTAGATGGTTCACACTAATGCTTAATTTTTCTTTTAAGGTTGGTTGAAGAGTTTATTAGTTATGTTTGGTTTTAATTTGTTATTTGATGCTATATAAACAGGGTGAAGTGTGTATTGGTGGGACTTCGCTACTGGAGCTTCATGCCCTGATCGCTACTGAGCAGACTCTGACTCCAAATACACAAGATGGCAGCATTTGTACTCTATATTATTCTGCTTCATGTCCAGATCGTGGGAGGAAGTGAAGACACGTCATCAGTGTGTAGTTTATGTACGGTAGATAGTCGCATCCCGTCCAGATACACACACTCGTTTCTTTCCACACGTCAGAGGTAATTAGCTATTTAAAGTAGATAGGCAGCTCTGATAAGTGTGTGTTTGCTGTGTTATCAGCAGCTGGTTACAAACCTCTGATCTGACCTTTGACCAGATACCTCAGAGTCACTTAGTCTCTACACTGCATAGAAGAACAACATCAGACTCACTGCTGCTGATACAATCAACGCTTTCATTCACTCTGCAGCTGTTGTTTATTCAGGCGACATGATTGTGGTTTGAAATATAACCCATGTAATGAATGAGTGTGTGTGCAGGTGTCTCATCCAGATGTTAGATGTATTCGAACCACACACTACAGTAGATTTCCTTGATCATCGCACAACCAGAGATGTCGCTCTAGTCACGTTGTGTCTTTCACACAGTAGAAATCTGCTGAGCCCTACGGCCCTGAAACATTTAGACTCCCTGTCCCGAGAGCTTTAACTGTCCTCCACTGGCCTAGCTTAGTTTCAGAACTGATTGTTGCAACATGAAGTTAATATTGCTCCATCTTAGAATAGTGACCTACATGTTGCTTCATTGAAACTTGTGACTGGAGGTCATTATGAGAAAATGGGTCCCTGGGAATGAACAAAGTGCCCCTGGCTGAAAGCTCCCTCTGAGTTCATTGTGTGGTCATGTTCTGTCGTCGTGTAGCTGTTATGTGTCTCTTCATGGTCATGTTATGTCTCTACGTGGTTGTTTTGCATTCCTTTAATCATTTTGTGTGTCTTTATGATCATAAAGACGTCTTATCTGTGTATCTGTTTATTTTAATATATGTTGTTGTTACATTATTTTACATTGTTTTGTAACCATTATTATTCTTTTGCACTTTAGTGTTTTCTGCTATATTAGGTTTGAGTTGTTTTTTCTTTTTTAAAACAAATAGTTATAACTTTGACCTGTGTCACAAAACTATTTCATTTTTTTAAAGGCAGTCCTCCTCCCCCAGTGAGCCACAGGTCATGCCACACTTCCTGTGGAGGATGATCACTGTTCAGGGGAGAAGCTCTGCAGCAGCTCCATGACTTCTGGCTGAAGGTTGGACACTGACATCAGAAGTGGTATCTATAGACCGAGCAGCTTCCTGACAGCTGGTGACGTCTGCATCTTCAGGACAGTGAGAGTCATCGGATAAGCAGAGGAGAGCTGATCCTCGGTCTGTTTTCAGATTGACCCACAGAGGCTGCAGAGGGAGACAGTTAATCTCAGCAGGCAAACACTGACACCCACTGGCTGGATTTAGTTTTGCTTCATACTGTTATTGACTCCTTTCTTGAGTTGTGTGATAAATCAAAACTTTGATAATAACAGTAGTACAATTCATTTATATGACACCTATACCGAAGGCAACTTTTACAAAGTAGGAAAATTGAAAATAACAGTGAAACAAACAAAGTACAGAAAGTAATGGTGGAAATTAAAAACTAAAACACATTGTTAAAAAGTAGCTTACCATAATAATGTCAAGAGGCAGCTCCTTAAGGATGGAACCTTTTCCATTTTTTTTACCCAAAGAACAGTTTAGTTTACCAGAGTTTAACAGCACAGAAATATGAAATGCTTTATACAAGGTTTTTAAAATAAAATAATAAGAAATTAAAGTTCAGTGAAAACAGTGCAGTTTGAGAAACAGGTGAGAAACACAACATTGAGTGAGTGTTTGATCTATTCTATCTAAACAAAGACAGCTGAGTGGGTGTGAAGAGGTTCCTCTTGTCCTAGTGATGAAAAATGATTAATGGGAAAGTGAGGGAATCTTTAATGGGTCCTTTCAGTTGACTGGGCCTTCGATCAACCTCATCCAATCATTCACATGTTAATGAGAAGTGCTTCTGAAATAACAGCTGGAGGTTGCAATCCTCCATCTCCCACAGCTTGTAGTTTTGTTTGTGAGCTCATATAACAAACGAACAAAACATCTATTCATTTTCTGGGACAAAGGCTGAAATCTTCCAAACCTTAGGTCCTCCTCAGCTGCTGCAATATGAGCTGGAGGGCTGGTTCCACAGTGAGACTGCCCACTTCCTCCACCAAGACTCAGTGACACAGTACTGACTGTTCATCCTGAGGAGGAATTGGGTGAAAGGTGCTAAACATGAGGACGTCTCTCCGCCACCTCCTGGTAAATATACATGTTTCTTCATGAATTCTATAGAAAATGTCATCAACCTATTGTTTGCTGACATTTGCATCTGGAAACTTTAGCATCCAGACGTCAAGTCTCCCTTATTGATGAGCTGAATGATCAGGTAATCCCATTACATTGATCAATCAGTCAATCACAGCCGGCCCACTGTATTAAAAGAGGGCACCTGGCTGCTGCTTCTGCCAATAGCAGAGGTCCCTGTGGAATCAGTGCGAACCCAGGTTAATGATTCCCTGGTTATCTCGTACTTAGTACATGAGCGTGGAGTTTGGAGTCTGCCCTCCTCTGTGATAAAACCCAACAGGAGAAGCTCGGACCTGCTGCTTTGCCTTTCTTTTTTTGGACCACTGCTGCTACTGACACTGACTCTTCTCCTCTGTGTGTGTCGGTTTTGATCCATCTGGCTGCAGACAGAGGACACACCATGTTACCTCTCGTTGTGTTCTTGCTTTGTACAGCTGTCTCAGCTTCTGCCAAAGGTGAGTGGATGACATATTGGGACTTTTGTTATTTATTTTTCTCCGTGTGATTATTTACTTGGGATGTTTGGAGGTGAGCGGATCCTCTCAGTTAATCTCTTATCAAGAAGCTAGAAAAGAATCTAGGTCAAAAACAACTATTCTCCAAACAGCAGTAAAACAGTCAAGGGAAATAATTGAACAGTAAAGAATGTAGTATGTAGTATGTAGTAGGTAGTTTTGCCTCTTGAAATATTTCATTCTGTGTTTGACTAAAGACAAACTGATCCAGATTCATTCATTCATTCATTTAGATGTTGAAATTAGCTCCACGTCCCCCAGTGACCGGTGAAGAAATCATAAACTGACACGTCAGTCTGTCTTCCCTCGTGGGCCTAATGTCATATCTGACCAAGAGCCGGTCGTTAATAGGTTCAGAGGAGAGATTTTTATCTGCACCACACTGTGAACACACCCAGTGATTGAATCACCTCACTAGTGCATCCCTTTCTGAAAAAGAATTGAAAAGAGGATGAGAAATGGTGTGGTGTGTTTAGTGGAGGTCAGATTTTGAAGAATACAAAATGTTTCTAAAAAGCTCCGAACACAGAAGGAAGGAGATTTGTGTTGCTGTGTGAGTTACTTTGAAGAGCGTGTACCTCAACCGGTCTCCTTCGATTCTATCAAGCAGCAGCAGCTTTCACAAACTCATAGTATCAGTTCCCTAAATCTTTTTTTAACAACTAGAGCCACGAATAATCCCCTGTGAAAACGGTGAAACGCCCCATCATACAATGTGAAAGAGGGTTATAAAACAAATCCTGGGTTCGACCCCTGATCCGGATCTGCAACAAAAGTTTACAACTCTAAGTTTGAC
Source organism: Pleuronectes platessa (assembly GCF_947347685.1). Classification (NCBI taxonomy): domain Eukaryota; kingdom Metazoa; phylum Chordata; class Actinopteri; order Pleuronectiformes; family Pleuronectidae; genus Pleuronectes; species Pleuronectes platessa. The sequence continues at coordinate 11,690,778 of NC_070628.1, read as the reverse complement.
TTTCTGCTGCTCAGTGGGATTCTCACTTCAGCTTCATTTTAGTTCCTATTTTTGTCTGACATATGAATCCAAATATTTCTCCCACAGTTTACAAGGAGAAAGAGGCGAGACAAGACATTCAGCAAGTTATACTTAAGACTTAAGGGAGATATATAGAGCCATTAATACATTTAGCAAGGCATCTCAAGTCTCCATGTATCTCCCTTAAGTATCAGGTATGACTCACCAAATGTCTCGTCTCACTGCTTTCTCCCTGTGAATTTTAGGAGAACAATATGAGAAACAAGTCGGACAAAATTTAAATTTAACTGAACTAAAATATGAGGATACAGCTATAGACTAAAATGAAGATTTTTTAAGGTGCTGACGTGAAATGAAACCAAACATTTGCTCTGAAGAAACCCATTAACAGACACAGTGATTATTTTGGCAAACAATGGTATTAAAAAAATAGATATAAAGATTCTGCACTGTTAGACCTTCAGTGTCTCCAAACTTCAATAAGATAACAGCCGAGAGTCTCTCAGCAGATGTCTCTGACTTCCTCCCCTCATGTGTGTGTCCTGTGTTTCTTCAGGTGGGGCCTCAGGACCCCGGCTCAACAACAACCAGCTGTACAAATTCAGCTACACCACAGAGGTGCTGGTGGACAAGGCCCGGGGGTCGAGAGACACCGGACACAGGATTTCAAGTGATGTGGACGCCTTTCTGGTGTGGAGGGATCCGAGCAACAAGGACGACCAGCTGATCCAACTGACGGTAGGGAGAGAGACAACAGGGTGTAGAACTGATGGTGTGTTGAAATGGTAGAGAAAAAAAAGGAACTGGAGGCTTTGAATGATGAGATGAATCTCTGTTGAATAGATCTCAAACGTGAGGCTGGAGCCTGTGTCCCATCGATCTGCGAAGAAGAGCGTCCTCCATGGATCAACAGTCGAAAGCGTTATGGGGGAAAGTAAACTGGCCGCTCTGACAAAACCTTTCATGTTGCATCTCAGGAATGGAAAGGTGAGTTAAGAGACTTTATTTTCATACATTTTATGAATTTTATCTATGCAAAAGTCAAAAGACATTGATGTTACCTACGAAACAACTGGTATCATCTGTACAAGCTCTTCTTGTTGAGAAGTTTTCTCTTATCTTAACGTACTATCAAAGTAATTTGCCCTTTACCATTAGGGGGAATATTGTTGGCAAACATTAATGTGGTCTGTATTCACGCCAAGTAGTACTTCCTGACTAATATATGTAATATAATATTCACCCTAACCCATCATTTTTCACCTAATCCACTTAACCTCAACACAAACCTGTAATTAGCGGCATTTTTATTGGACAGTAATAAAAAATATAAGAAACTGCTCAAAAGACCTTTGATTGTACAGATTATGTTTTATTTGTACTGTCAACCAATTAAGAGTCTTATTCATATGAGGGGTATTTACTTTAGGTGACATTAGAAGTTCAGAAGCCAATTGTAGGTGTTGTCTTCAGTCGATCATTGAGTTTCACTTTTGCTGGAGCAATGATGCTGGCAGGGGAAATCCCAGGTTTGTGTGTGTGTGTGTATGTCTGTGTGTATGTGTGTGTGTGCAAAGGTCAGCAGGTTCAGAAGGTCATTGAATGAATGTGTGTGCAAAGGTCAGCAGGTTCAGAAGGTCATTGAATGAATGTGTGTGCAAAGGTCAGCAGGATCAGAAGGTTATTGAATGAATGAACAAACCTGATTTCCGGAGTCGCTCCGACCTGGTTGATAAGACTCATGTTAGTTGTGAGATTTTTTTAGCTTCAGCCAAAATCATCCTCTGTTCTCATGTCATATCATCCAATGATAAATTAGCAATACGGTGGTTTTAAGATTTGCCATTTAAAACCTCGGGAGAAGAATGATACGATGGTAAATACTGCTGAGGAAACTGTTTCCAAGAGTACAAATACAAATGTTTTGTACTGCAAGTTTAACTTTCTTTAACTATGTTTTGTGACAACATGAATCGTCCACCTTATTTTTTCTTTATATTTCTTGTTTGGCCCTGGCGGCGATATGAGCACTACTGAGTGTCATTCAAATTTTAACAAAAGTAAAAAATGTAGTATCTTATCTCCATATGAGAAACAATATTTTCATTTCCCTGGGGTAAAGCAGCACCTACAAGTTGGTTTAGATTTCACCTATTAGGCTAAATGTTGGTCTAATGTGGAGTTAGTTTCGGACGAAGGAGCCGTTGTTGTGTGTGTGTGTGTGTGTGTGTGTGTGTGTGTGTGTGTGTGAAACCTGATAGATCAGTGTCTCCCCTGGTGTTGTTGGTTATTTTAACAGTGGCAGGCTGTGGCAGATACAGAGAGCAGCAGTGGAAACCTATTTCGGCTGCTCCTATCTGATGTTGTGGTTGAGCGCCACAGATAAATTACATACTGTATAGGCTACAGCGTCGGATGATGTAATACGCCACTTATCTTCACTCATGACCAAGACACAAGTCCCTTATTCAACCAGAGTGAGACGTCAAGGGAGAAGTTTGTGGTGTGATGTGATGTTGTTTATTAGAGGATGATTTAAAAACAAATAATGGTTCTAAAAGAAGTTCACAGGTCAGGGCTGTGTACTCATGTTTGATCATTAAGAAGATCATTTTTAGCCCAACTGATACAGCAGCATGACCCATGATATATTTTAGCTCATCATTATCATTGGTCATATCATTATCGTTGTTGGCCTTTTACGTTGGCAGATAAGTACAAAAAGTGTATTTCATGTCAGAGAAAGTTAAGTTTACTTTTTAACTTCACTCACTACAATTGTGTCATAAATGTTTATTTTTAAATATTATATATTTTTTGCTGAAACCAACATTGGTTGATAAATCATTACAATATTAAATTAAATACCTATTAAACCTATTAAATATCATCATTGACTGCCATAATCCAGTAATAGTCAGATTTTAGTTTAGGTTCGGGATTTATTCTTTCTCTAAAAGCCATGTGCTAATACCAATGTATTTCCACCGTGTTTTTGATCTGCACTTCAAAGACTATATGTTATTTTTATATGTAATGATCTGTAAATAGGACCTGATGTCATGTGTCATGTGCACAAGTGTGCAGGGAAAGCTGACACCCTGACGGCCTTTGTGGGTTGCAGCACTTAGGTACAGGGCTGCATCAATAGCTGCTTTACCTACAGTGCATGTAAGACTTCCCAAGTTGAAGCATAAAATTTTGTTTAACATGTTTCTTTATTTTCACACATCTTCTGTAGGCTAAAGCATTTTATTCCTACTGGGCTGAACCAGTCACCATCAAAAACCTGAAGAGAGGGCTGGCCAGCTTACTGCAGCTACAGCTCAGTACTGGGAAGGTCATCGAGGTAAATTGCACGACAATTCTCCCATCGCATTCATGTACTTATTTTATATTGGAAGACATGTAACATCTTGACTTGTGTCTTTGAACAGAACGATGTGTCTGGACGGTGTACAGTCGAGTACAAGGCAGCTCAAGGTCAAGTGACGAGAACCAAGAACCTGGAGACGTGTAAGACGGCAGAGACGGGATTCACCACACACAGTCAGGTCAGTCTGCGTCCACAACTCAGACTGTATGTAAAAATGGACAAAATGAAGCCAAAATATCCCAGATAAGAACGCTGCCATCTTGACATAATTTGTGCTTCAGACCTCATGTCCTATTTACTCCATTGTAACCTTGTATCAAAGTCTCACTGATACACAAGCTCGAGCAACTACAAGTCAATCTCAACTGACAAACATGACATTTTATAATATCAGATAATTAATTAAAACCAAACTGAGATAAGAATATCCAAAATGACTGAAAAAACACTTTCATTGAATTTTATGTGATGTGCATTTTGACTTTTCATTGTGTCAATGTCCAATCCACTAACATGGTGGAGGCAAGGTGTATGACCTATACTGCAGTCAGCCACCAGGGGGCGATCGAGACACTTTGGCTTCACTTTCGGGGAGCCGTCACGTCCATCTTTATATAGAGTCTCTTATCAGACAAACACACTAAATTGTGCTAAAATAAGAATGTTGCTGACTCGCTCATCACGTGTCAACATGTCCCCCTTCAGGTTTTGGGTGTGAACAGGAAGTCCAGCTCTGTCACAGTGTTCACTCTTGAGGACGGTTTCATCCGCTCTGCTGCGGCTGAAGAAATCCACTTCCTGGGAGTTAATGTTCGCAGAGCTGTGGCAGCAAGAGTCGTGTCCAGGTAAATACTTTACAAGCAGATAAACCAGCTGTACTGTGTCTCATATGAGCAGACTGTACATTTAAATTGTCCTTGTTTTGCAGGCAAACCCTCACGCTGACAGGCACTGGGGCTGGACCACTGGAAGCTGCTGGGAAAGATGCCGCCGGGGTCGTCAAGTCAATCGATGACAAACTGGCAGCTGTTGGTATCGTGGCTGAAAAGTTCACAGCCCAGTGCAAGGGTTGTCCATCAGTGAGTTCACACCTTCCCTTTCAGACTTCAAAATAGATTTAGGAGCTCCTTCCTGCAACTCTGCATATGTAAGAATGATTCTGGCAATTCTGGGTCTTATTTTTTTCAATTTGTTCAAGACATGAAGAGGAAAATTCAAGTTTTAAACCAGGTGCTTTGAGTTTGGCTCAACCAAATAGTTTTTTAGAACCTGTCTCACTGTCTTATCCCTAGTCTTTCTTGACGTCTTGATGTGCTGGTTACTATTTATGAATTCTTACAACTCATTATAAGTTGCAGGAATTGAAGTGTTTCAATATTTTATCTTGTGCAGTTTCACTAAGAGCTCTGCAGAACATTATTCAATCAGTAAACTTTACATTTCCTTTCCTTTTGGGTTTTCTCTGATTATTATTACAAATTACTCTTAAAAAGCAGCATTAATTAATGCTTACTGATTATAACTGTAGTGTTATTAGTGACTGAAGACGATCTGTCTCCTAATCCCCTCTCCTGGGTTTGTCCTCCTAGCTTTTTGAACATTGGCAGACTGAACAGAAGCAGCTGGAGCCAGCGAGCCTGTCCAAATCCATGGCTCCACGGAGCTTCCTGGCCCTCATCCAGAGCATTCGGAAGGCGTCCAAGGACGAGATCCTCAAAGTCCTGACGAGTGCCAGCAAGACATCTCTGTAAAGCAGCCCCTCCTCTTTTCCTACATCATTTACCTCCTGTTGACACCACCGCTCTGCTGGTCCTTTGAATGACTGCAACTCTGAAGCTTTGCAATGTCAGGATCTAAGAGGGTTGACTCATTATTACTCTGTGTCATGTCGCCCTGCTGCTGCCAGACCTCAGGTGGTGGATGCTGTGACCTCCTCCCAAACCGCTGCGTCTCTCGATGCCATGCTTCAATTCCTCAACTTCACCGACTCCAAAGGTTTGGTCCTGCAGGAGAGATTTCTCTACGCCTGCGGCTTCGCTTCACATCCCAATGAGAGGATGCTCCAGGCTCTGCTGGTGAGCGGCATGTTGTTGTCAGTAGTTAATGACATGAACATTTTATATTTTATGGTTTTGTGTCTTTTGTTGTTTGTTGCCTTGTTTTGCACTTCAGAACCACTCAACATAAATAATTTTGTGCCCAAAATAATAGTAATGTTTGAAACATGTTGAGAAAAATTTGTTTTGAGAACAAAATTCAATCAAAAATCAATTCATGATATTCTTATAAATGATACGCCAGCGTGTAATGCTTTCTGTGAATTCTTATCAGAAGTGTTTATTTTCAGGAAATTTCTAAGGGAAAGATCGGCAGCCCTGACATTAAAGAGTCGGTGGTGATCATTATGGGAGCCCTGGTCCACAAACTGTGTAAGAAAGGAGAGTGCAACCTACCGGTAAGTGGAAGATGACCTCTGAGAAGATACATACACAAATAAGAGCTCCAGAGTTTATTTTGAAACCTGTGTTTTATGTCAGGATGTAAGATATGGTGGATGTCAGTTTACATAGACATGAATCTTTCCTCTTTGAAAATGTGATGAAACCTCAGTGGATCCATGAGCTGACTGATGACCCTCTGCTCTATGTTTACCTCTCAGACCGTGGTGCAGGTGAAGAGGCTGATCCTGGACGGCCCTGACAGCACACAGGTGGCCTCCGAGGTGCAGATGTACCTGCTGGCTCTGAAAAACTCTCTGCTCCCCGAGGCCATTCCCATCTTCACCAAATATGCAGAGTCCGAGGTGGGAGCCTACTGCACCATCGCCCTCACCTCCCTGCAGAGATATGACTTCGAGCTCATGACCGATGAGGTACGCAGCAGTACACATTTAGTTTGATCTGAAGTGGATTGAATTAGAGTGGAACATAATCTGAATCCATTTATTTCCCTGTCACCTCAGGTGAAACAGACAGTGAACAGGGTTTACCACCAGAACCGACGGATCTACGAGAAGAACGTTCGAGCTGCTGCTGCGGACGTCATCCTCAGTAGCAACCCGTCCTACACCGAGGTCAGGAACCTGCTCCTGTCCATCGGGAACCTGCCTCATGAAATGAACAAGTACATGTTGTCTAAGATCCAAGACATTCTCCGCTTCCAGATGCCTGCCAGGTGCGTTGAGGGAAATCCAGTGGAGTAACTTTTGACAGAAAGTGGTTAAAACCTGACATTGATTTTTCTAAAACTGCATTCTGCCTTTTTCAGCAAAATCATACGCCAAGCTATGAAGGACATGAATTCCCATAACTACAACCGGTTCGCTAAAGTTGGGTCATCATCTTCCTACTCAGGATTCATGGCTCGTAAGTAATCAGCCGTTTTCTCTAAGCCATAGACTATAAACAAAGATGGACGACGTGAAAGTTCCGAAAAGTGAAGCCAAACCATCTTGATCGCCCCCTTGTGGCTGGCTGCATTATAGCTTTAACATGTTTGAGCACATTAGACTGATCATGGAGACCTGTTCCTCCAGGGTCCTGTGCAATAAGACTTGTAACATTGCAGCTACATGGATGCTAAGTGAGGTCTTTGAATGATTACCTTGAGCACAAGAATAAACCAGAATTCCATTCTCTGCAGAATCTGCTGACGTGACGTCCACATACAGTTTGGACATCCTGTACTCAGGCTCTGGGATCCTGAGGAGAAGCAACATGAATATTTATGGTGCCAGTAAAGGAGCAATGCTACATGGACTGCAGGTGAAGAAATAACAGACATTATTAGATATAAATGATTGTGCTATAAAATTTAAATTTCAGGTCGTGTAAGTGAAAGTTCCTTATTGATAAGATGTATGGATAATCCTCACGTCTTCCAGGTGGCAATTGAGGCTCAGGGTCTGGAGTCGCTGATCGCTGCCACCCCCGACGAGGGAGAGGAAGACCTGGAGTCGTTCGCCGGAATGTCGGCGCTGCTGTTCGATGTCCAGCTGAGGCCCGTCACATTCTTCAAGGGCTACAGTGACCTCATGTCGAAAATGTTCTCCATGACCGGGGATCCCATGAACGTAGTGAAGGGCCTCATCCTGCTGACTGACCACTCTGAGGTAACGAGTCACGACCGAGAAACAAGCAAACTCTGGTGGTGGAATCAGGTCTAGTGGACGACCCTCTGTACCTCCTGAGCCACAGCCGAGTCCACTGGCACCAGTCCTAATTCATAATCCTTGTCCTTATAACATATTCCGTATGAATAAGATAAGATAGGATAAGAAAAGATGATCCTTTATTCGACTCACTATGGGGAAATTTGTTATTACAACATAGAGGGGACGGTAAAAACAAGTACAAAAGTATGAAATGAGTCAACATACAATTTAAACATAAGGAAATATAAGAAATATGAAAAAGGATTGCCCCGACTATTGCTCAATTTGACAGATTTTTCTTCTCCTCTCCGTTCCCGCAGGTCATTCAGCTGCAGTCTGGTCTGAAGGCCAGTGCAGAGTTTCAAGGAGGGTTAGCCATCGATATCTCTGGAGGCATGGAGATCAGTCTGTGGTACAGAGAGTCCAAGACCAGCGTCAACAACAGGTACATTCCAGACACGATACACTGCCGCTGCAGCAGGTGCTTTTGTCCAGGGGCCAAACTTAGTCGCCTGAGAACCTATAACAGACTGTTATGTGCTACATACTGTATGTGGGTCACAGAGTCGAGACCAAGTGCTGAACGATAGATTATCTCACTGGGTGTGTTTGTGAAGAACTATATGTACAGGGTGATCTAACAGAGGGCAAAGGCCTTTGTGATGGACAGATAATTCTTAGAAAACAAACCTTTGTGACTGCTGCGAATAGATTCCTGCGGATGGCGGATTCATGTGCACTTTAGAGAGGCTATAAGTGCCGTCTGATTCATTTCTTCCACCGGCACGTTGGACATGCTCCAATATGGTGGCTCACACCTGTCTCATTTCTACGTTTGTGTGGACATGACATCAACTCTGTCCAGCTCCCTATTTTAAAACTTTACAGTCAATGGCAGCTGAAAGCAGCGCACGTCATTACACCAGTGCCTCTTAACTTGCTGCATCTGGTGATGAAAGCAGGTTTGAACCGCACTGCTGCAGGTTCTTCAAACATTCATTTATGTGATATTTTCTAAGCGCTTTGTCATATTCTTCATATTCTTTCACTTAAATACTGAGAATTTACTTTGCTAACTGGAAAATGCAAAAAAAGTTAGTCCAAAACTTTTTTCAGCCGGTACATTTCACTGGCAATGCAGGAACATTTTAATCTATTACCAGACATAGTACCATATAATTACACTTGCATTGTTAGTGCATTAAATGTACCCCCCTCAGTGTAAACTTCCATCAAGATTGATTTGCAAAACATGGAAATGAAGGAATTTAGAAATCCAAGTTAGGTGCAACAAAAAATCCTGATTCTGGGAGATTCGATCACAACAAATATAACAATACAATACATATTTTTAGACCAGCATCACAGGAAATGATAAAGTGATTTAAGATTCTGCACTTCATCACTGTTCAGAGTCACATGGGTTTCAGAGGGTCTTGGGTTTGCACTTCAGAACGCTCTGACCCGTGTGTGCAGGGGAATGGCAGAGGCAGGTGAATGGATCAGCATAGTTGTACCTCTTCCCCTCTGATAATAGACTGGCATGCTATCTATAGAAGCAGAACAAACCACACTGGCATCTGTGCCAATGCATGTCTCCATGAGTAAAGTTACAGAGGTTGGATTTTCAACTGGTCTGGCACAGACTTGGAACCTGAGGTGAAGTTGGCACACGGTGGTTGAACTCTCTGCTTGTTTGGCGTTTGAGCTTTTGAGCCACTGGAACACAAACAAGGCCTCAAACGAGGAAATCAAGGGGCCAGTGTCAGAGAAAAGTTATTTTCAGCATATCAAGAGTAACTTACAACAAAAGTGTAACATCTGGTGTCCGGCAGCACTGACAAAAAAAAGTTAAATAATCCATGGTGTGTTGACAACTGTTGTTGATTGATCACTGAGAAGGGAAAGAGATTAACTGACCTCTGTAACCTGTCAGTTGTTTTAGATTGCATGAGGAAATGATAAGCCTGAGTAAAGAGAGGTAGTCCTGCTACATGTAGCACCCACAACTCAGCCCTGCTATAGCTCTGCACTGCTCTGCAATGTGACATCACCAAATTTTTTCGTATTGTTACTGAATTGTGTGCAACGGATGAATTCAACTGTATTCACAGTCTATCTTTGTAAAACCGGCCCAATGTTTTAGCTTTGCCCGTTTAGCGTATCTTAACTTGACTTTCCCTTTCTGTTTGTTTCAGAGGAGCGCTCGTGGTCACTGGTAATGTTACAGTGGACATGGACTTCATGAGAGCAGGTGTGGAGGTCAGCTTTGAAACAGAGGTTGCGCTGGACTTCATGACCACTGTCCAGTTCTCTGAATATCCCTTCCTGGTGTGCATGCAGATGGACAAAACTACCTTCCCCTACAGGTACTGCACAACCCTCTCAGTATACAAAATATTAATTGGGTTTTTCCGTTATTGAATCAACAAAACCTAACTTGTGATTCTTAATGTTCTGCTTTCAGTGAACACCTGACCAGATATGAAAGCCTGTCATCAGGTAAGAACGTGATGACGCGTAAGACCAAGAAGGAGCTGCTGCCCGGCTCTGAATTCCCTCTTCACCAGGAGAACTCGAACATGTGCAAGAAGATTTTTGACTCCAGCTGGTAGAGACGGCTTGAGCTGTGTCCAGGAGCCAATGTTCACTCAGAGAGGATTCATTGCATTCAGACAGCATAGCACACCTCAGCCTCGAGCAGTGAATGACTGCTAGAGGGGAAATTGGTGAATGTCTTTTTATAACAACACATGCTGTGTTTACATTCCTGTGAGTATTTAAGTGATTTTAATTTGAACTTTTGTTGGAAATCAGGAATTCGGGCGTTGTCTTTATATGGATTTCTTTGAAAATGTATTTATGACACATACTGGATGTTTTACTTGATGTGTAATACTCAGCTTGAATGGTACTCATGTAATTGTTTTCCCCAGCACAGCCACAGTGAAGATGTACAGTGTATGTAATTAAAAAAAAACATTCCTTTGTTTTTTAATTAAATGTATTTAATGTGGAGGAGCAGTTCAGTGTTTTATATATGCATTCATCATCCATCCATCTATCCATCCATCCATCCATCCATCAATCCATCCATCCATCCTCCCTTCCTTCTCCTTTTTCTGATGAAAATTATATCTATAAAACAATGAATCCATCAACACTTGAAACAATTTTTTTGTACATTGCTGCAACAGCTGAATTTGTGTTTCCATATTTAGGGATCGGTTTGTTTGATTTGTAATCGACTGACAATAAACATGAACGGGAAACACTTTACAATACCTTGGACTCTTTGCTCATGGATTTAGCGAAACAGTTACACATGTTGTTCCTTTTGTCTTTAAAGGGGCATTCCACATAGTTTCTCTGTCAAAGTCAGTTTTATCTGTCAGGATGAGTGCTGCTTAGAAAATGAGTATATTATTGTACATTATATATTTATTTAAAGTAAGTTATAGCGTGGCTTAAAATGCACAAATGTATATTTAAAAATATTGCTTTAAATTACATTTTGAATACATTTTATGATCACAAACCATTGAAAACCAATACATTTACCAGTGGATGAATCTGATTTGATCCTCTTACCTTCCACCACTGCTTTTGGTTTGTGACCAGCGAACCAAATCATTAGACTCAAGGGTGCTCTGTTTTAATGCCAGTTAGCGATGTTAGTATCCTAAGAAGATGAACTACTATCATGAATTCATTAAATATAGTATAATGTCTGCTACACATCAGTATATTAAGTGTGAGCATATTAGCATGCTAACATTGTAAGCTAAAGGCATTGCAGGCCTCACAGATCTGGATAATGGCTGCAGACTCAGTTGTGCTTATTGAAGATCTGTGTTTTCTTCTGATGGTTTCAAGTGTAGAAAGAGATGAGATATTTCAAGATGGAAAACAAAAATTGATTCTGTCAGCAGCATTAGTTATACTAGTAAACAAGTGCTTATTGGTAGTTTGGGGTGCATAAGACAAAATGTTCCTGAGTGTCCTGTGCATCTTGTTGATCCAGGTGAGGCAATCAATCTTGAATCTTCTTGTGTCACTGCGGTGACATCAGAGCCCCTGCTGGCATCCAAACACAACAACTGGGCCTTAATGTAGATTCTTTAGAAACCACCGAGAGCAGCTGGGGCCAAACCAGTGTCTGCCAGTCTCGCTGCATCCAAGGCAACCGAATCAACACAGCAGCAAACTGTCAGGTTAAACTTAAGCCCCCGGCCCGGGTGATGTTTCAGTGTCACCAGAAAGCTAACCTCGCAGGCAGGCAGATGCCAAATGTGTACTTCTGCTGGCATAAATCTGTTTGATTGCCTTTGACCCATGTCATTAACTTTTCCGTGTTTTTTGTGGTGAAACCTTATCGGTCATGTGTCAAATTGAAGGGAAGGCGATGCAAAGATAGATACACATTAAACCACAGAATGAAAAATATGTGCTAATTCTCAGAAACAGTCTGTCAATCAATATAGGAAAATAGTTTGAAAGGGATTATCCACCAGTGTTTAAGTATTGAGGGATGGACACAGGCATGGTTGTATATATTGTTCAATGTAGCCACAGCTTTATCTTTATTGAGGAGGATTACAACATAATTTGGTAATAGTATATATTTTTTCTTTTAGTAATTTTGATGAATTCATCCTCAATCAATGGCACCATTTTTTTAAACCAAATATTTAGAGGATAAATACGTTACTATAGTAGAGTCATTCATAAATAATACACAATTCATTTACATTTCAAAGATCAGTTATAAACCTTTAATAGATAATAACATGATTTGGGGGCCTCCATGTTGTGAAAAAAAAAAACAATCCCATCTCTGTTTGATCAATTTATTGGTTTGGAGATTAAAAAATCATTTAATAACATTTATCAATCTATAAATAAATGACTCAATCAATCATTCAAGTTGGCTCTTTTCCAACTTCCCAAATATAAATATATGAATCTTCTGTGTAAGTCTTCCAATAAAAAGTGTAAAATAAGGCCTTGAAGTGATTTAAAATCATGGACACAAACATGTTGAGTAGCTTGCGTTTTGAATTTATTGCAAACATATGTAGGCTTGTCAGTCTACATTACACACATTCATCATAGCCATTACTCTCGAGTGAGTAAGTGCAAACACAGCACTTACTCCTGCTTTCAAGGTACCGAGCGGTTCATCCTGACCTCTGTCTTTTTCGGGGGCAGCCATGCGACACAGTTGGCATCAGACATAAAACACAGCACAATGTCACTTTGAGCGTGGAGCCACGAAGGCATTGCATTCAAATATGTGCCCCCTTCTTACTTCAAACCTTTACAATCTTTATGCACTTGCCTCGAACCATCTCACATCCACTGATCCATCTGTCTTTATACAAAAGCAAGCATCGACACAGTCCGTTTCTCATATTTAACTTCGAAGTCAGCAGGCTTGTTGAAGGACACCTGGAAGAATGATTTAACACATGATATCATCTAAATTACAGTGCATCTTTCAGAAACCATTACAAATGTTTCACTTTACAATAAGTCGACATCGTGCTCCTGCTGTCACCAAGGTTTACAGCCATTCCCTGGTGTCAGAGCGGGTGACTCAAGAGTGACCATCCAAGTGCATTAAGTACATTATTATTCACAGATAAAGGTCATACAAGAAGCTAATAATGATCAGAAGAATTCTTTTTGTGAATTTTATGTTCAGGACATTAGAATAGCTGGTTTATTGGAGCTTACAAATCAAAATATAGTTGTGACTGGCGTTATTGTTCACAGGGTTTAAAAATGATATGTAAATCTGTTTAAATAAATAATCTGAAATTAGTAAAAATATGTTAATTATCTTTCACCTTTGGCAACTTTCTGTTCAGACATATAGTTTAAAAACTCTGTGGCAGGAGGTAGACTATCATATCTCACAATTTGCTTTAAAGTAATTTTTTATAGGATTCATTGGCAAAATTGATCAGTTTTTTACAACGGATCTTATTGTTTCTAAAAAAATAACGTTTTTATGTGCACTGTGCTCACCGGTCATGAAGGCAACTTCATTTAAAATAATAGTTAAAACATTATTATTAAGAATGACAACATGTCATTAATTTAATGTACAAATTTTGAATTACATTTCACCGCAAAATGCATTAAATGTTGCAACAGCAATTTACGAACCAATCTACTGCTCAATCAACAACAAATCTTCCAAATCACTGCATGAATTCATAATCAACTCACAGGGTATTTTTTTAATAAAGTCTGTTTTCAAAGAGGCATAATAACATATGTATTTTACAGGATTAAGGTACACAGACTGACCAGCAGCTCCAAATACCTTTAGTTTTGAAACATGCAAAAATAGCAATCTATGTTTTTGCATTATTCCCACAGAGGGATCCTATTAAAACTGAGTCAAGTAAAGCAAAATGGCTCACATGCCCCAATGTGTATTCAAAAGGAAAGAGAACTACATTGTGCAGAAAGCAATAAAACATTTTTTTTTAATTCTTATCTGGGTGTCATCGGTTAATGTATAATAAAACAAAAACCTCACTTTATGCATATTTTTGCCAAAGGTCAAGTAGTTTAAACAAGGGGAAAATGACACAGTACATGTACAGTCTGTATGCTGCTGTCTACAGTGAAGTAACATGACTCCTTGTTGTGCGATCACAGAATGCTGAAATGCCACACATAACTCACACCCACACCCACAGACACACATTCACGCTCCCATCTCATTACACAAAAGTGTCAAATAAACTAAGACCAGTAGAGGAAGTTATCCCCTAAATGTCGGAGCTGGTTCTGACTCATTAGGCCCAACACTACTTAATGACCTAAGTACACTGTTAAACCAGAGTCCCAGCTCTGCTACATCTGAGCAACACACTCGGTGTTTTTCTCTTTTCACCGTAACATACAAAATGTGTGCATTTAGAATTTAACAAACAACTCAGTCGTGCAGGTATTAGCAGCTTTTTGTGAGTCAAGACCCAAAGAAACATGTACTTTTAGTAGAACTTGAGCCACCAGCTCATACAAACATGGAAATGTCATCGTGAAAAAATAGTGATGGGGTAGTAACATGATACACATTAATGTAATATATTAATAATTTGGCTACTGTTGACTTGGAAAACTCTATAATGTGTTTTTTTGAAATCCAGAAATCATTTCAAATCCTCCTCTGACTGTAGTTACTATGATAGAAAATATAATGTAATTCAACATTACTGCATATATTTGGTTCAGTGCAGACATATGGTCCCTGTCCTTGAGAAATCTGTGTAAAATACACATTGTATGATGTCATTATTGTGATAAATTACCTTATTGTGTGGATCAATGTAAGGTTATGTAACTTGCAGTGAATACAGTGAATTCTCCTTGTTTTCCCCTCAGAGCCATGATTCATGATGAGCACCAGTTACTGGATGTCAGTACACTGTCAAATCATTCAGCAAAAACTCCAGACAACCTTCTTTATATATGACTTTGCTGTTAAAACTTTAAGAAGCAAGGTAAGATGAATGTCCTTCTCTATAAGGCCATGTCGTCCATCTTCTCAAAGAGACAAGCTGGAGGCAACAAACATGTCTCCTGGCAATGTCTCCTTGAGCAAGGTTGCATGTTACAACTTAATTTGTCAAGACAGCCTCAGTCATAGTGATAAAATGGCGGCTTTGCCGATGATGAGTGACAATGAACTTTAACCGAAACTTGTTTCCTTTTGAATAGACACGTTGCAGGGCCCAAACAGCATTTCAGCAGAGATAGGTTTTCTACACAGCAGCTGAATGGAAAGTATTTCAAAGCTGATTCATAAAGCGACATGGCAGAGCATCAGCCAGAGGATGTGGCTGAATCCATGTACCATACAAAGTGCTGCAATGCATAGAGAATACAGTAATGTCTGCCGCAAGGATAAACGACACAACAAAAAGGGGGGGGGGTTAACTTGTTGTTGGAAGTTGTCCTGGGGAGTGGATCGCATGGTGGAGTGAGGGGGGGGGGGACTGCACTTGTGGTGATTGAATCCAGATTCTTCACAGGAGATGTCTAAAAATAAAAAAGAAGACATGAAAGGAGTTCAATATTCAAGTTGATGATGCAAGGGAAACAAAATGAGACTTTAGAGGGAGATATATGTTTAGTTTTCATCCAGTTATTGAAAGAGGGCGTTGCCATGAGCCATTAAAGTGCAGTGACTTTTCACTTTGCGGTTCCTGGTTGTGGACCAGCTGACCAGATTTGGCCAGCTCACTTCTGGGGGCACGCTACTCGATTTGTTTACGTAGGAGTGCTGGAGGTCGGCAGAGCTCTCCACCTCCTTCCTCCCTGTTTAGGAAAAAGCCGAGGGGGAGGGGGCTATAAAAAGTTGACCCCATCTCAGCCCTGCAGACTCGCCTCCAAGCTGGAGCTGCAGCAGCATCTGATCTCTCCGAGCAGCTGTCCTCTCCCTGCATCAGCACAACAAATACTTTACATTGCCTGACCTTTTCCTCCTGCATCACTATCCCAGCGATGCCCCCACGTCCCTCCGCCCGAAAGACCCCCGACACTACCCCCCACGAACTACACACGCACACACACACACACACATACCCTGTGTTCCCCTTCACACCACTACTCAACCCCATGCTAGGCCCCTGCCTGCCACTCACCCAGCTGATATGTATGCCTCATGCTCATGCCGTTGTATTATTGCTCTGACACATTAGCTGTGAATGGACTGTGACTAGTTGTAAAGTGTGTATCTATAGGTGTATGAGAGACTGAAAGTCAATTAACAGTTTGTTGTAGAGAAGGATTTCTTTCTCTATGTTTCTATCTTTCAGGAGTTCTTATTGCCGAAAAACTCATTGATAACCAGTGGGTTAATGGTCTACTGGGGGTTTCACCACACACCAGTTTCAAATTGATAACTGGAAATTGAAGTGTTCTTTTAGCTGCCGTGAGACTTTTGAAGGAAATAGACACCTTGTTAATGTCCGTGGTTACACCTGCTGTTTCTTGCTATGACATGCCAAAATGTCATGCCGTTAAAAAGATAAGTTTTATTAAAGTTACTCTAAGTAAGTTTTCTCTGCTGCAGAACGTGGTTTCTTGCCAGGAGCGTGTTTTGTGGATGAGCCCTTGCCAAGAGCTTCAGCCATCGCTGCATTTACAAGAGCCAAGTTTATAATACGGCCTATAAGAAGTGCTAATTCTTCCGGGCAGACGGAACGCTACAGTTACTCGCAATCGTTAATTATAAGACAGGCTGGCGGGGCCGGGGCTGTAGCCGGTTAGCTTGCTGACTTCAGCAGGAGCAGATGTGGAACTATTTGAAATAGAAGCCACATAAGAGTTAACTTTGATGCTGCTTATGACAAATGGAGACAAAATAAAGTTTTTTGATAACTTGCTAATTGGCTGTGAAGCGATAGTCACCACAAGGCAAAGTTTGGTGAAGCTACATGTTGTCACTAGAGAATGAAGGGATACAGGGTTTGTTTTAAAAGTATACATTTTAAATACTCTAATGTAAACATACAGTGTAAAATGTTGAAGATATAATTTATTTGTCCTAAATGAGGAATTAAGAAGTGGAGCTTCTTTCCTGATTGGACCTTTAGATGTGTTAGCATGTTGCTTGTTTGGGATCTGCTTCTTGTTTGCTGCCACCATTAAGTCACCACAACTCATTGTTTTAGCAGCTAACCTGAAGCTATCAACAAAAAGTGAACAGGCCAAATAAGGTTTAATAGGTTTGGTAAACCTATTTTGTTTTAGACTGGTTCAGTGTGACATTAAATGTGCAGTGGAAAGAAAATATCCATTAGCATGCTAAAATGTCAGGTTTAGGCTGAAGTGTGATAGATGTTCACCCTACAGATTGAGTTAAACACCAGCGTAAACTAGTGTGGATGTGTTGTTTCTGTTATTTTTTGTTAAACTGTATGATTATTTACTGTTTCCCAGTGTTTCATTATCTTCTTTATTTCTTTATAAATGCGTTTTGAGTTGTCTCATCCATCTATGAACAATTCCCACATGGATCATGGAGCGGTTGTTATTGTTTAAACCAACATGATTATGGTATAAATATGATATGTTATATTTACGTTTGGACTTCAATATTTAGAACGAGCATCTCATGTAGGTATTTTTTATAAAATTGGTTCCAACACATTCAGCTGTGAGAAAGTCTCGTGAAATGTCCCGAACGAGGAACAGACACATTAAAGAGGTGTAACGTTACCTGAGCAATTAAAGCCTTTTATAACACCGATCATTGAATAACTTGACGGAGGTGTCACTGACTGGAATAGTTTCCCGTGACACTTTTCAGGCATGAGAATAAACCGTGTAAACAAACTCGCCTCACGCTATCAAAATAGCCCGACGGTGTGTAATGCAGAGAAAAGGGATCTCAACCGACTTGGTGTGAGCCGCGGCTGAACATCCAATCTCCCAGCAAGACCGGCCTGAGCTCAGAGGAGTAAGGTTACCTGTCAAGAAGCTACAGCATGTCTATTAACACTGACATACCACTACTGCAGCGTCCACGCCGGACTTCTGATTTAGCAGCATTTACAGCACAAAAAGTACAACAAAAAACGTTGTGTCAAAGTTTCTGAAGTATATCAGTGCCTTTGTGCAGCTATTTGTGCCATTTCCAAAACTGGATTGTAGGAAATACAGATTGTGTGCTGCATTGTCCGTCTTATATTCATTTCATTGAGGGTTTAGGGGCGGCTGTGGCTGAGGGGTAGAGTGGTCGTCCTCCAACCTGAAGGTCGGCGGTTCGATCCCCAGTCTGAACCATCTGCATGCCGAAGTGTCCTTGTGCAAGATGCTGAACCCCGAATGGCCCCCCATATATAGCAAAAGTGCTGCAAGTAGCTGCACTGTATGAATGTGAGTGTGAATGGGTGAATGTGAAACTGTAATGTAAAGCGCTTTGAGTGGTCATCAAGACTAAAAAAGCGCTATACAAATCCATTTACCAAATGTAGCTTGGTTTCATACTTTAAAGTTGTTCATAATACTACTTAAGTTACTGATACTGTACTTGAATAACATTCAATGCTATCAAACTACTTTTTCTATTTCTTAATGTGATACTTAAAAAACTGCAACTTGCATTACGATGGCTTACACAACTGAATATCTTTCTCTAGATCGACAGTGCATTTGTCTGCAAGATTTCAAAAAACATTATAATCGGGAAGCATGTTAAAAACGTGTTTGTTCTGGTTAGAAGGGATCTACAGTTGTGTTCATCATTCACACAAATATGTGTCCCTCTAAAAGTGGAACTTGTGCGAGCTTACATGGATGATGAGGCGTTTTCTTGGTCACCGATGCTCCACCACAAAGCTCATCGTTTGTCCGTCAAAGGAAGGAGGGGCGATGATTCTTGGACCTTGTTGCGTCGTGATGCTGATGACCGGCTTCCTGTCTGAGCTGGCTCCGCCTCCTCTGCTGGTCACGTGTCCCAAACTCACAGGTAGCTGCAGCGGCCCCTGCGGAGCCTCCCCCGTCGCGGTGTAGTACACGCTCTCCGCGCCTGTCGTGTTCGTTTCCAGCCTTGGACTTCTGGCGTGTTTCATCTTGTACAAGCCTGCGTCCTCGGAGTGGCACGGCGACTGTGGCAGCACGGCCTGAGCCTGGAGAGTTGGCGAGGGGATGAAGCTTGGGTAGATCATGTAGGTGGGGGCGAACGCTCCTGGGGTCAGTGTCAGGGGGGACAAGGACAGAGGCACAGGGGTGACAGGGGACGCTGGTGAATGGGTCATGGGTACGTCCACATAATGGCCTGTCTCGGGGTCAAACAGTCGCTTGGTGGTGGCCTGTATGGGCGTGTCCACCATGTAATAATGTCCTGTTGTGGGGTCCAAAAGCATCTTGCGCTGGGTCTGTGGGGCGGCCTCCCTGATCGAAGATGCAGTGGGGGAGAAGCACAACACCTGCTGGGGGGGTTGTGGCCCTGTCGTGGTTGGCATTGCAGAGTGATGGTAGATGCTCGTGGCCGGGTACTCCATGATGAGCGGTGACCTTCTCTGCTCAGGTATGCTGCCGTCACCTGTGTGGGCTTGACTCCCCTCCTTTGAGAGTTTGATTTCACTCGTGTACCCCATCCCCGGGATGGTTAAATAGTTCTCGGAGTCTGGGCAGCCCTGTGTGACAGTGGGATTAGTGGGAATGATTTTGACCTTTCCCTGCTGCACCTGGACCTGTTTCGGGGGCTCTATTTTCACCGACAGTGGAGCCGCCGGTGCCCTGGAGCTTTTCATAGTCGACGATGTTTGCGGCGCAGAGCTTTGGGGAATAGAGTTTCTGACTGAACTGATGCTGACACGTGCCTGGTTGCCATTGCCCAAATGAAGGACGCTTTTATTGCTAAATATTTGACTCTGCTGGGATTGTGTTGTAAAGGAGTCGTCGTTAAATGGGACCTGGATTACATCAACAGCTCTGCTCCCTGTTTCTGTGGCCTGAGGGATCCTCTCGGTGCTCGCCCCCTCCGGCTGCTCTCCTCCTTGCTCCTCTCTGGCTATAAGCGAGCGCACGTGGCTTTCAGTGATGGGCTGTGGAGCTTGAGCTTTACGCTTCCATTCATTTCTGTCGAACACATACAGCTGCTCCATGGTTTTGACTGCAGCTCTCAGCTTCTCTATCGCAGCCTGCTTCGGTATCGTGGGCTCGTTCCTCCACTCCGCCGGCTCCCCTGGGACGTGCCTCTGCTTCGTCAGTTTGGTTTCAGAGTTCGGTTGGAGGTCTGACGGGTCAGCGTGGAGCTGCTTGGAAACGATAGGTGGCACCCTGCTCGTCACGCAATGTGATGGTGCATGTTCACTTTGAGCTATGTCACATGTCTCCGTTTGGGTCTGTGACGCTTCGGTTCCCTGTGATTTAACATTTGTCTTCACAGAGTGAAATTTAATCACAATCGGAGATGGTGATAATTGTTTAGCTGGCTCCGTTTTGCCCTTTTCCTCAAGTTTCTCCGCTGCTGTGGAACATTTACTCTCACTATTATCCAGGGAAACAAAGCGATATGAGCTTTTGACCAGTTTACGCACATCCCTGACACGATATATCGGCATTTGAAACTTGCATTTGGTGTCTCTTATGTCTCTGACTGTGAAGGTTGGCATTTTATCCGTGGCAGATAAAATGTGGCATTTAGCTTCACCTGCTGCCTTGGATGTGTTGACAGAGTTGTAACTTATTTTCGGGGTTAACAGGCTGGCAATGTTCAATGTGCAACCTTTATTTTCTTTCATGGTTCTCAGGCGTATTTTGATCTCAGGCGGTTTTCCCCCTTTTCCAATTTCATCTTTTTCAAAGTTCTGCAGGCCGGCTGCTGTGCCTGAGGCAGCTGTGTGGCTCATGTCCTCTGCAAAACCCTTCTCTTTTGAGTGAAGCTGGTAGCTTGGAACAAAAAGCAGTTTTGTCAGCATGCTGCTGGGGTCTAATCCTTCCTTTGCGTTGTGTTGTGTGTCACTTACAGCTGTGGGCTCAGCCTCCTTTACCGGTTCTGGCTCATCTGCTTTCAGTGAATTGAATGCACTGCTCTGACTGTGGTTGAGTGATGACTTTGGACACTCATGTTGTCCCTTATCTGACTTCTCTGGGGCTTTGTTGGTTCTCAGTTCGTCTGCAGAACCACAGGAGCTGGGTCGGCTGCCCTCCATGTGCTGATCATCAGCAGAGTTAACACTTAGTCCTGAGCCCGACTCTGAGCTTTGTCTTTGAAAGCCTCTTCCCAGGCTCCTCTGCCTGTCCCGGCTCTGTCTGTCGCCCCTCTCCATTTCGCGCTCCTTCTCAAACTGCATCTTCTTTGAAATCACATTTTTCAACAGACTTGACGCTAAAATGGCCCTGTTGTGCGTGTCCCCCGGGCTCTCAGTGAGATGACACTGCATGTCACAACCTGCTCTGGCCGACACTGCCCCGCTGTCCTCGGTGGATCGTGGGTTCTTGGTGCATTGTGGACGCCTGGTGCCTTCAGGGGCTTCAACATTACAGTGGAAATTCAGCGTCACTCCTCGCTGCTCTGCCTGAACTGGATCTTTCACTTGTTGAAAAGTCGTTCTCTTGTTCAGTGCGTACATTTTGCTTTGTGGTGATTCCGTGTCTGTAGTGGACGTATCGTGTCTCTTACTCTCCACAGTGTTATTCATTTCCAGTGTTGCACTGGAAGTCTTATGCGCAATTACGCTGCGCTCGCCCCCCCGAGATATGTTTCCATAATTCCAGTCCACGTAGGCTGACCATTTATTTAGCCCATATTCCGACATGGAGGACTCGCTGGAGGTGCTAAGATTAATGGCATCGAAGTACGGACATGCCAGACTGCGGAAAGACTTGGCGGTTAAATTACGCACCTCTTTATCCGCGTCATCCAGCTCACTAATGGAGCTGGAGGCTCCGCTCGAATACTCATTCCGTCTCAGTTTGGTTGCAAGGTGCTGACGGCCCGGCGCGGGGATGAAATATGGGGCCCTGTCGCTCAAGGGCCCCGCTCTGGCGCCGGGACCGACAAAGGAGAAAAGGCTCTCAGGGACACAGACCGGCTCGTTCACTGCTCTGGAGGTGGCTTTTATGGATAGATGGATTTTCCCAGTATTTGCGTCTCCGCCTTGGGGTTTGTTGCACAGGCTTTCATCAGAGCTGGCACACAGATCACTCTCCTCCTGCTCGGTGCTGACAGCCGCTCCCCCAAGATTAGCCTGCGGTTTGCCCTGACTCCTGCCCTCCAGGATCAGAGTCCCCTCCTGCGTCTCGTCGCTCTCAAAAGACGCGTAATCCACAAAGGAGTAAACCAGGTTGTCGTCCTCAAACTCCCAGCAGGTGCCGCGGCCCAGGTCGTAGTCGACGTCGTGGTCGAGCTCGGTCAGCTGGATCTCGTGCGTCGTGATGTAGTGGGACTCGTCCTCCACGGTGTCGGAGCCGCTGCGCTCGGACAGCACGGCGCTGACCCCGTCGTCGGACTCGGTCTTACTGTTCAGGTACATGTCGGTGTACTGGAGCTCGTCGCTCTCGCTGCGCACATGTTCGCTGCAGTCGCTCGGGTCGAGCTCGTCCCGGAGCGGCCGCGCGTCGGTCTCTGAGCCCGGGTCGGAGTCTGGAAGTTGGGTCTCCGGTGGGGGCTCACCCTGTTCGTCCCCGGTGCCCTGCTTCGAGCTGTCGCATTTGATGACAGACAGCTGGTTCCCCTCGCCGGTAAAAGTCACTTTCACAGTTTTTGCGCATTCCGGTTTCATGTCCAAATCCACATAGTTGGACTCGTGGCCTTTAATGTCCTCCAGCTCCTTCTTCTTCTTGTCCCCCTTGTCCCCTGGGAGCAGCTTCCTGTGAAGTCCGGTGTTATGTAGGTAAGTGAGAGTTTCCTCCACTGCTTCCATTTAGTCCGGTCTCACCGTCCGGTGGTCCTCGTCTACGATGTTATCCTGACACAGGACGGAAAACTCTGCGGGCTGGAGGGACGGGGGAGGACGGAGGGCGAGGAGGGCGAGTGGGTGAGACAGATTGGGAGAGTAAGGGGAGGGAGGGAGAGAGGGAGGGAGAGAAAAAGGGAGTGTGTGTGTACGTGAGTGTGTGAGAGAGAGCGAGAGAGTAAGGGGAGGGAGGGCGAGAAAGAGAGTGTGTGTGTGTGTATGCATGTTAGGTAAGGGGGAGAGAGAGAAGGGTTGTGGGTGTGGGTGTGTGAGTGAGAGAGAGATGGAGACGAGAGAAAGAGAGAGAAAGTGTGTGTGAAAGGGAGAGAAAGAGAGGATGTGTGTGTGTGTGAGGGGAGGGAGAAACGGAAAGAGAGAGATAAAGTGTGTGTGTGAGGGAGAGAGAGATAGAGAGAGAGAGGTGGGGGAGTCCCAAGGAAAATCCCTTGATGATTTGTCATGTTACTTGTGTTTTGTGTAACTTTTAAAGTTTTTATCAGATTGAATGAAACTAACCGGATTCAGATTCAGCACCTTCAGGGAAGAACAGCTCCTCTGTTACAATCTATTACTGAATGTTCACTGAAACAACCTTGGTTGACGGAGCTTTGGTTCTCACTACTAATTATAATAACATTATTTCAGTTTGACGTTTTGCTTGTGATGTTTGATATTCAGTGTTTTTTTTATCGGGAATAACTATTGTTGGGAAAAGTGCAATAAAAATTATTCTTAATTTCTTCATTACATTTTTTGTATGATTCAATAGTCACAAGAATTATTGTAATAAAATCCATGCTATTTAAACCAAGTGCGTTTTGACCGCAAAGGAAGAACCCAGTATTAGTCTGGTGTTCCTATAAAATGCTCAATGGGTTAGATAGGTAGAAAATAGATACATATATAGATATAGATATAATTTACAATCTGCCTTTTTCTAAATATATGGACATATACTACTTATGAGTGTATCTTTTTTGTGAAGATAATTAATAATCATTTAATTTATTATATCATCTAATTACTGTAAGCACTTTGAGTACTTGTCAAGTTACACATTGCGTGCTGGCTCCTCACTCAAAGAAGGACAGATTCAATATCCAGGGGAAAAAGGAATAGTTATTCATATTGGCACAAACAGTATTTGTGGAAACACGATTGCGTCAATGTGCTGCCCACTCACTGAACATCCGTCTTCCATTGAAGGAGAGAAACATTCAGCAGCTGGTGCCAGTCAGCTAAAATAATTTACTATAACTTCATCCGTTCATCCACTTTTGTAGCACAAGGTTTCTCTCAGTATTTTCTGTCCACAGCTCAGTCCAGCTCCAAACCACCGGGCTGAACTGGGGCTCGTTGAATGTTGGACAAAAGAGAAATGGATGCCATCAGGAACAGAGACAATAAACCATCTATCATGCATGTTAATGATTCAGCTTCTGCAGCTCTGTCTGCGTTGAGGACACAAGTGTTGTTTCTGGACTGGGCCCCAGAGTGGTGGTATGCAGCCGGGAGGGGTTGGGCCGACAGTTGCTCCGTGTGGAGGGCACACTGACAGGGATATCAAGGACAGAGGCCACCAGTATAAAGCCTTTGTCCCCCTCAAATCCCACACTTACCCTCAGTGTCAATAGCATGGTGTAACCTCTTATAAATATTGTTTCTGGCAGTGGTGGAAGCGAGTGTATTATTATTCTTATAGTTTAGGGGAGGTGGGTGTTTTGTTTCTTTATACTTTTAAGTAAAGTTTATACTTAATTATATTTTATACTTATTCTCCACATTCTGAGGGAGATATTGCACTTTTTGCAAAAAGTACCATAATGGCTTTGCTCTAGTTACTAGTCATGTTATGCAATATAAGTATCTTTAGATAACTAATCAAGGCCTATTATCATATTCAAGGTGTCTAGGATTTGATAGCTGTTCCATAAAAGATACATTTCCTCTCTAAATTTCCAACTTGTTCAATTTGAGTAAAAATATCAAAGATTTTAGAAGTGCAGAAAAAGGCTCTGACCCCTATTTTGGGAACCACTGGACAGAAATATTGTGAACTGTATATGAAGCAGTAGAAACTATACCAGCACTGCAGCCACTTAAAGTGAAGTACTCATGCATCAATATTAATAACCTCATAATGTAAGATATACAAGGCAATGCAGTTTTATTTATGAAGCACATTTCAAAGCGCTGCACAGGGACATTCAAAAACAACATTCTAAGAAATTAATTTAAAGCTTTTTAAAGCACACATTAAAACAAATATTCAAGATAAATATACACTAGAGTACTTAAATACTCTTCACTTAAATATAATTAATGTGGTGTGTTTGTGTCTCTACATTTGTGTGTTCATACATTTACTGAAGTTAAAGAATTTAAAATGTATTCGATAACTTGAATGACGCATTTATCTATAGCCTGTATTGCATCGACCACCCAGCAAAGACAAACAGCAGTAAACTAAAGGTCATGAGTCATGGTTGGATTTCATGCCGACAACTGATACTGTTATCACATTACATAACAGTACTTCGATACTAAAATACATATATTTGTGTTAAATGAATAGTGCTGGTACAGTATCTACATGTATTTTCTCTTTTAAAATCTTTTGAAAAGTGATGAAATGTCAAAATTACTTTCATGAATATAAGATTACTTTATAAATACCTTTGTAGTGACAGTGCTGCTGAGAATACAGGGAAAACATGGGTATTTATTTCCTCAAATTGGCCTGATAAAGTTTTTAATCTTTCTCTGCAAAACCATGACTCACACACACACACACACACACACACATGCACAAAAACACACAAACACACACGGGGTGTACTGGCCTCCTCAAAGCTGATAAAATTAGGCAGCTATTTAAAATGGGGACACCACTCACACAAGCACGCTGAGATCAGTTTCTTACAGTGGCCACATTAAAACAGCAGGTGTTAAATCATGAGCACCATTCATCAACACCATGAGATCTCCATTTTCTCCTCTGACACCCAGTTTTATTCTTCGGTGGCTGACGTGCAGACTCTGGAACCAGTCGAGCTTTTACTGTTAGTTAGGTTGAAATCCTGCAGAACTGGCAGGACCATTAGTGATGGTTGAACAATGTGGTGGAGACTCTGCAGAAGGATCCAGAGGAGCAGCAGGTGGGAATCGGCGGGAGCAGGTATCGTCCGACCTAACCCTGACCCTCAGAGCAAGTCTTTACCATCAAAACGGCCTTTTGAAAAAGAAAAATTAAGACAAAATGACCTAACTTTCACAAATTCTCCTCACTCTTTAATGTTTCTCCTTAAAATGGTCCTCACAAAGACATAGAGGAGAAGGAGACAAACACGCACCACATAAGGGGATTGAAAACAAAAGAACCCCATCAGGAATAAAAGGCGACAAACATAACCCTGTGTTTTCAAGCTGCTCCCTCTGCCTCACACTTCACTTGTTGATACAGATCAGTGATCACTGAGAATTGATACCTGCTCTAAAAATAAGTTGGTGTAAAGTTGAGGACGTGCCGAGCAGTAACACGGAACATCTTCCTGCGTTAACAAGTGTGGGTTTGACAGCCACAGACATTCAGAGTTAACATTAACTCCGTTTTAATAAACTCTTAAATAGGCCACTATACATTCAAAATTACATTTATGTAAAAATAAAAAAGTAATAATTACAATGACAGAATAATACATACAAAGTATATAAATGAATATACAGAATATGAACTTGTAGATTTACTAGTAATTTTAACCCAAATAAATGTAGGAATGACAGTAAATGTATTGAAATGGCACAAAATGTATGTATTTATTTATTTTAATTAAACAAAAACAAAAAAATGACCTCAGTCATGAACACCATTAGTTAAATGGCCACAGAGTTAATACATTTCAAAATGAATATGGTGACGACTTAGATGACCAGGCTAATACAGATAAACATTAAATTAAACTTTGAGTTTACATCACACTGATGTGATCAAATCATCTGATGAGTCTCGTGTGGTTTTTGTGTCCAATCCTCTGATAACATACTCTATGTTAAAGTCATAAATTGAATCGCTGGTCCAAATATGCCAAGGGTTAGAGCTACTTAAAGAGAATAGGCTGAAACCATCAAGTGAGGTACCACCTTACAATAAGAAGGAACATTTAAATGTTATTTGAAATATAGGATCGTTCCCTGAGGTATAAATTACACAAGTAATGTTGAACACAGACTTCTCGACACGTCAGATTCCTCTGTTTGTTTCTTGCGCGGCCGCACCGTCCAGCAGAGTTTCTGATCCCGACCTCTGAACTCTTCTGCAGCTTCTGAGAGGGAACTGGAGATGTCTGAGAGCTGGAGCACCTGCTGTGAAGCAGTCACCAGCAGCCAGACGCTGAACTTCTCCAGGTTGCCCCCTCAACCCACAGCCCACCACCCCCCGACTCCTGGGTTTGAAGGGTAACAGGTCATCTCCGGATTTGAAAGTGTCAGATGTGAGCTGGTTTACTGGATGTGAGGAATTTAGAGCGTCACCCGACACCCTGGATAATGACAATTCACTTAGGGACGATTCACGATCACTGTATGTTACTGAGTCCCTGCTGGATTTCTAAATATCACACATGTGAAGAGACGAGTCATTTATTTCATGAAGCCTAAAATGCATTTATCAAACTGGAAAGCAAAATTTGTGTCAAGTTAGTTTTTTTTATCCAGGCCACTCAGACATCATAAAGTTTCTGCACAATATGACCTTTCCTCTGACTACAACAGCTGGAATAAACATAATCAAAGGTCTATGAATAGATGGTCTCAACCAGATTGTCAAGTCCTTCATGAATTTACCACTTTCAAATAACACAGTCGTTGTAAAGGATTTGTAAGATACAACAAACTGTTTTCATTAATGTTTAATTAATGCTTTTTAGACCTATGATATTTTCATTTGACCAGTTGTGAACAAGCTGCAGAGCCTTTGGATCAAAAAACCATTGACTTATAACTAAATAATATACCTTAATTGTATAACTTCATACTAATTTACAACTGCTGACTCATTGTCTTATCATCATAAACATGTCTCTTAATGATATTGATGATATTACCACTGTCCCAATGCTTTTCTGTCAGCTAAAATAAAAATATTTGAGTGCTAAACATGTTACAAACATTTATAACGACATAATTAACAATTATGAAGGATTTTTCACAAATGTTTTACAACTCACATTTCATTGATTACCTATCAATTACTTATTAAAGAATAATTATATATGATGCCTGATTTAAAAGTTGTATTATTTACTTCAGAGTTCAAAGTTAACCAGCAGCCTCAATACCACCATCAGATGGCAGTAAAGTTTTAGCAGATACATCTGACGTGTGGTTTACTGAGATATTTGTGCAGTAGCTGGAGTGTAACTGTATTTATTGGATATAAGAGCAACACGGTGCCAACCTTCTAAACTTACCTGTAGTCTGACGGCTTATTTGACTTTATAAGGAGATGGTTTCAGTTACAGCAGAGTTGTGCTCAGTAACACTACTCCACACTTTGAGTTGTTTTACAGGTATAACTCTATGAGGAGAAGATGCCATATTGACAGAATCTATTCAAATTAATTTCTTGATATATCTGGAGCCTTTTGACACAACATTGGTAAATCAGCGTATAAAAGTAGCCTATATAAACATTGATACATGATATACATGACAGTATTTGTTGGCAGAGATAAGGAGACTTTCTTTTTAATGTACAGCAGTTTTGACTCCTCCCACGTAGACATATATTTGTTAATAGCAGCATTGATATCAATAAATCTTCTATCAACCACATGATAGTGTGATGTCAGCAAATATCTATACAGTTAGGTCCATAAATATTTGGACATTGACACAATTTTCATCATTTTGGCTCTGTACACCACCACAGTGGATTTGAAATGAAAAATTTCCCTTAAAAAGGGGGGTGCCACATAAAAAATGTGTTGTAATTCCTACACCGTTCACCTGATTTGGATGTAAATACCATCAAATTAAAGCCGAAAGTCTGCACTTAAAGTACATCTTGATTGTTTCATTCAAAATCCATTGTGGTGGTGTACAGAGCCAAAATGATGAAAATTGTGTCAATGTCCAAATATTTATGGACCTAACTGTATATGGCCGATTAAATTAAACACTAAAGTTGTTACCAACTTATCTGACAATTGAGAACAACAACTTAAGAAACTACTAATGTCTTTCATTGCTCTGGTTTCTATTTTTCCATTTTTCCAGAGATTATTTTTTGCACAAGCTTTTTTGAAGTAACGCTGTTAAAAGATTTTTGACTTAACAAAAGATTCACAGCTCAATTCTCATTGTTTTCATGTAGTTGCACAGACATCCCAGACCGGAGCAAAATGCATTAATATGACACCAACTGTGTCAAGGGTCAAATACTTGAAAAATTTGTACATTTCTGTTTCCAGATCGTTAAACACATCTTCATCATTGTCTAGAAGGAAATGGCGAGGAGATGTTTGCTGTGGCGTCATCTGGTTTCAGCGTGCACGTGTCTCAAGTGTTTCGGGGGTTTACTCTAACCTAAAAACAGCAATGCTCCATGTGGAGCTGTCAAGAATTATGCCAGCAATGGCAGACATGTACGGTTGCTCCCTTCGGGGTATTTGGTTTCACTCATGCTCACTGACCACTGGTCGTCCAGCAAAGGTCAGCACCTTGTTAGGGTTCGGCTGCGACAACTTACAACACTATTGTTGAGAGAATACTTCGTTCGACCAAATGTTATATTGTGTTTCACTTTGAAAACAGAGAAAATTTAGTAGTGAAATTAATTTATTAGCCATATGACAGAACTGTGATACACCAGCTATTCTAAATTGAGTAACAAAATTTGATAAATTTTGAAGAAACAGGCCAATTGGTCAGACTTTGTATGAGTTATTTTGTACAAAGATTAAATTGAGGCTAATGTACATCCTCAACAATTTTATTAAAATTTAAATAAAAAACACCCATGTTCATAAACACACAATTTTAGCGATTGTTCTTAATGACATTATGATTTTGTTATACATTATAAAATACAATATGCTGCACATCTTTCATATTATTTTTAGTAAAAGTCTAGTTAAAACATGCAGAGTGTTTTAAAATACATCATCTTTCCTATGTTAATGTCTGGCGTCCACACCACTCCAAAGTTTTCCTGGCCCTAAAACAAAAACTTTTGAAAACGCTGCAGACTTTGTCTTAGTTTGAAAACTACAGGAGTTTTAGTCTGGACAGGCAGAAACTGAGACTTTTCTAAACACACACACATTTTCTTCCTGATTGCAGCTTATCACTCAGGACATGCACTTCATTAGTAAGACTTAGTCTAAGTACCAGTTCCACATCGTCGCTGGTCCAATAAAAGAAATCCCTTCTGTGTCTCTTAAGTAGTATTTACTGCAACCAGGCAACCAACTGTAAATAGAAACTGCTCCATGTGTTCACTGGCACACACATAACCAGTGTACGTGAATGGCTACTTGATACGGAGCTTGTTTCTGATACAGAGCTCAAACACTAGTCTGGACGGGGATTGCTTTTGTTTTAAAACTGTTTCATAGTGAAACACACTAGTGTGGACGCAGCCTGTGGATGTTGTGAAGTCCAGACACCTCACACCACCTGGGGGTCATGGTTACATCACTGCTGATCAGAGCTGCGGCCATCTTGATTTATAAATATGCAGAAGGCCAACAGATTTTCAAGGAACCGGAGCGGCCACCGAAACACAGATCAGAGCATCGGGGATCAGGACACACACACAAGGGGAGTGTCTCCCCGCTCTGCTTTGGACACCATGTGACTCTGTATTGTTACATGGAACATTGCTGTTCAGACACATTTGGATTTACAGAACATTAGATAATTTAAAAGGTTGTATAATCAAATTTGGAAGATGATATTCTATGTACAGTGAGAGCACAGTGATAAGCTTAAGACACAATTGATCAGCATCAGAGTTGTACAATGTTTTGTTGTTTATCAAGTGTTTGTCGTTTTCTGCTCAGAAAGAAGAGTTTAAAAGCACAGCCTTCACAAAATCAGTCTTTAAACTCAAAGGAATAATGATGTGACATCTACTCTGATGCTTATCGATATAGAATTATTATCTTTTTATCTTGATTTCATAATTTGACCGTATTGACCGTCCCTGTACTAACCTGTTATTTGTTGACGGAAACACTTGGGGTTTTGGTAATCAGCAGCTGCTCTCTAGTGGTAAACCCAAGTAACTGCACACGTAGACCACTGCACCATTGTATGATGGATCAGCGAACACAATGTTTTCAGTGCGTAGCCCAACCCCATTTGATCAGTGCTGGATAATGGAGCTGACACATTTGTAGAAAACATATCAAATATCTTTAAAGGTTCAACTTGTGAATCACCAAATCCTGCACATGGGGGTTGTAGCTGAATATGAATCAGCCCATAATTCAGTGATAATGTTAACGTATCATACCCTATGATACCAGTTATAAGTGTACAATTCTTGTTAGGTGTTGTGGTTTGTTATTTGTGTGTGTCTCTGTGTGTGTCCTCCATAATAACGTCTACCGTTGCGATCAGTGTGCAGTGCAGGAGGCAGCCCTCGGTGCTGCAGCCTGTGTCAGCCTGTGTCAGGAGTTTCCTCCACACTGCTGCATACTGATGTCGTCCAGGCAGATCAGATAAGCTGCTGCCGTCGCTCCTGTCTCACTGCTCTTCACGCTCCAGACGCGACATGACATCCGCCGGGCAGAGGCTCCTGGTGCTCCTCACACTTCTCTGCATCAGTGGGGCGGCTGAATCCAAGAGGAATTTCAAATGTCCTTCAGGATGCGCCTGCTCCAAGGAGACCATCATCTGCGTGGGTCCGGCTCACATGCCCAGGACCATACCCAGCGACATCAACTCGCTGTGAGTTTCAACAACACAGTGCTTCTTCAGTCTGAGTGTCATTCTTTTCTTTATTGTAGCAGGGCACAGTCAATGGTGCTTTCAAGGGGAAGGGTTCTGCTGCTGCTGTGCTGCAGAGTGGGCTCTCAGTGGCTCTGCTACAGAGTGATGAGGTGAGATGTCCCGTTCAGTCAGAGTTGGACTTTGATTAGTGTTTGTGTCTCGTCCCAACAGGAGCATGGTGAATGGATCCATCCCTGAAATCACAGAGGGCATGTTCGCTCTCATGCCTTCTCTTCAGCTGCTGTAAGTGCACTTTGTGAAACGTGAAACCTCCATCGGTTCGTTGGTTGACAGTGATTAACTGGATTAGTAAAAATAGTTTATCAATAATACGTATATATCTGTTGAGTCACAAGGTTCTTTGTTTTATTTACAGGCTTTTAAATGCAAATTCTTTGACCACCATTAAAGATGATGCTTTCTCTGGTCTCCCACATCTTGAATATTTGTGAGTATTATTCAATACTGCTTTTTTTATTG
This sequence comes from Pleuronectes platessa, assembly GCF_947347685.1. Classification (NCBI taxonomy): domain Eukaryota; kingdom Metazoa; phylum Chordata; class Actinopteri; order Pleuronectiformes; family Pleuronectidae; genus Pleuronectes; species Pleuronectes platessa. The sequence continues at coordinate 11,658,317 of NC_070628.1, read as the reverse complement.
AAACATGCAAAATGACATGCATTTATTGCATTATTACAAGAGTTAAAGAACTGTTATCTTTTCCATCATCTTGTTAATACATCTGCAGATCACATGTACTCCCAGTATCCAAGTAACGTCCCAGTCGTAGGCAACTATGACCAAACACTTGCCACATATTAGCCCAGGCCTACTCATGGACATACAAAAATAAATGTTCTGATATCTATAATAATAATAATGATAATCTTTATTTATGTAGCTGCTTTAAAAAACGAGTTTACAAAGTGCTTTGACAGAAAAGTGAGAACGTAGAAGTGGTGGAAAACAAACAAGTGTTCAAATTACATATGTAAACATAAGATTATGTGACATGAAAACGTGATCACATAAAAGCAGTGAAGTTGCAGGAAGCAGTAACATAAAACTTGATGAGAGAACGACAAATGGAAAAAGACGACATCACATTGAAAGCACTGCTGTCTTATCCACACATAAACATGACATGATGCGTTTACTCATTTTCTCCTTGCTGGTCCACGATACTAAACTTCAGTTTTCTTGTTCATTGAGCAGATTCATTGAAGGCAACAAGATTGAAACAATCACCAAAAATGCCCTACGTGGTCTACGAGATTTGACTCATCTGTAAGTCAACTATCATTCCCTGAAATGATTGATGCGTTGAACTCCCTGTGAACAGATGATATCACAGAGCACTGACAGCAGAAGTGTGTTTCTCCTCTTGTGTTTCCTGCGTCTCTCAGCTCCCTCGCCAACAACAAGATGAGCTTTCTGCCAAGAGATCTTTTTTTTGACTTGGATTCGTTGCTGGAACTGTGAGTAAGCAGTTGTACAGTCAGCAGTGTGTGTGTGTGTGTGTGTGTGTGTGTGTGTGTGTGTGTGTGTGTTTGTGTGTGTGTAGGGAAGGTTTTATCCTGTAGAATGCAACATTGTCATTTGAATTAATGCAATAGGTGTACATTTTTGGATGGATGGATAGATAGGCAGATCTCACTGAACTGGCCTGAGGCTTTGTGACTTCTCAAGCTTCGTACCTTCTCAATCTTTCCCTCTCATCAATATAAAAACAAATGTTTCATGTTTTACTGTTTCCTCCAGTAAACCAAACTGGTTCTGTAAATGCCGATTCCCTCTCTGCCGTGTCTCAGGGATCTACGAGGCAACTCTTTCCAGTGCAGCTGTGAGAACAAATGGTTGATGACGTGGCTGAAAAACACAAACGCCACAGTGTCGGATGTCTTCTGCGCAGGGTCCAGTGAGATGAAGGGCAAGCGGCTCCGAGACCTTCCTATTCCACCGGGCGAGTGCATGTCCACAGGTAAAAATGACGAGTGCAACGCGGAAGAGAGAAAGAATCAATAAAAGTGTTGAATAAATAAACAGGATGCTAACATGCACCATTCAGCACTCAAGCAGACGACAGTATTACAGTCTCATCTGATTATTAACAGAGAAAGAACAGAACGTCAGTTCATTCCTATATAAATCTGTTAAATATAGTATAAATACAATTATTATTAACCCAAAATGATTTTCTTCACTCATGTAAACAGACACGAGTCAATTACTTATGAATGATATTAGAAGGTCCAATGAATTAAATTCAAAGTATTAAAACCAATTTTCAGTCATTCGGTAGATGACTGCTCCGACTGTTCAGCTTATAAATGTAAATTAAGTAGTTAGTTCCTGATTGTTTCCCCCAGTTAGTGGACCAACTGACAGCTGCTGTTTGTGTCTGCGTCTCACAGACTTTGTGCGTCATCAGTCCATTCCCATTCAGTCCATGTCAGCAGACATCTTCTCCTTTAAAGAGGACATCTATGTGGCGATGGCTGCTCCCAACACCAACAGCTGCGTGGTCATGGAGTGGGATCACATCGAAATGAACTTCAGAAAATTTGACAATATCACAGGTTTGACCAAACACACTCTAAATCGCTGTTTTGTATTTTTCTAATGTCAGCACATCTCGTCAAAAGACCAAAACCAACATAGGCATAGTCGATTAAGCTTTTCTCTTTTCTTGTCAGTAGTCAATAGTAATGTGATTTTTCTCTTTTCTCGCAGGGAAGTCGGTTGTGGGATGTAAGTCGGTCCTGATCGACAACCACGTCCTGATAATTGTCACCCAGCTCTTTGGTGGATCCCACGTTTATAAGTTTGACGATCAACAAAACAAGTTCACCAAGTTTCAAACTATTGAGGTCGTCAACATCTCCAAGCCTAATGACATCGAGGTCTTCCAAATGGACGGTGATTGGTATTTTGTGATTGTGGACAGCTCCAAGGCTGGACTGTCCACTCTGTACAAGTGGATCGACCAGCCAGACCGCAATGAAACTGGTTTTAACTCCTACCAGTTTCTCCACGAGTGGTTTCGCGATACGGACGCTGAGTTTGTTCAAGTGGACGGGAAGTCCTACCTCATCTTAGCCAGTCGATCTCAGTCCCCTGTCATCTACCTGTGGAACAAAAGCTCCCTGAAGTTCATTCTCCATGGTGAGATTCAGAATGTCGAGGACGTGGTGGCGGTCAAAGCGTTTCGGGAGGACGGAGAGTTGTACCTGGCCACGACCTGCTACATCGGGGACTCCAAAATCCTCAAGTGGGCCAACAAGCTGTTCACGGAGGTGCAGGCTCTGCCGTCTCGAGGAGCGATGGTCCTCCAGCCGTTCTCCTTCAGGGACAGACACTACCTCGCCCTCGGCAGCGACTACTCCTTTACACAGATCTACCTCTGGGACGCGGAGACCAAAACCTTTCACAAGTTCAAGGACATTTACGTGCAATCGCCTCGGTCCTTTACAGTTGTCACCACAGACCGCAGGAATTTCATCTTCTCCTCCAGCTTCAAGGGCAAATCCATGGTTTTTGAGCATATTACTGTCGATTTGAGCCTATAGTGCCTCACGAAAACCACAACTAAGGACATTTTGAGTTGGTCGAGACCGTGTTTATGCCACAAAGTTTCCAAGAGTCTCAAACACTGTATTATGCTCCTTATGCAGCCGCCAGATATATCTTGTTTGGGACAGTAAAAAAAATTGGCAAGTTTCTAGGACTCATATGCATTTCTATCAATTAATAATCAACTCTCAAACAGCTAACAAAAACTGACAGAAATGCCAACCCTTGCAATGTTAACAGCATGAATATATACGGGCCAAGGCTCTGGCCCACTCAGAAACAAACTGAACAAAGTACAGATTTCTGTGCCGTGTGAAATGTGTTTGGCTCGACCACTGCAAGCAAGACTGTTACCCCTAAAACGCTTTGTACTCTTTAAGTGAGGTGATTTGTTTTTGAACAACAGAAATGTCGAAGCCATCTCCTCCCAGTGTTACCAGTGCATGACACCGACATTTTCTTATTGACAAAATAACAGCAGTATTGACTAAATGTGCATTTATAACCAGCTACTGTATGAACAGAGTGCCTGATTAGTGGCAAAATGAAATGTAATCACTCCGGATTCCTATGCAAAATGTATACAAATACTAAGTGTTGCTACAATCATGAGGTCTTGTGCTGCTGTATGACTTGAATGCATTTATATGGTTTTATGCCAAATAACGTCTGCTCTCTTTTTACTAACATTTTTCATTTATCTTAAAGATTATATACACGGTTTGCCTTTGAATATAACAGAGGGATCTCTGCCTGCTGCAGAAGCTGAAGCTTAAATGTGTGGCTGCCTTGAATTCGTATGAGGAACTGGAAAGTGGCAAGGGAGGAAAAATGCATATGAAATGTAATGAAATGAATAAAATGCTTTGAAAACATGAAACATGTTGGTGAAACAGCTGGAGGTCAATGATACACCAACAAAGATTAAATCAAAAATAAAATGCATTTAAACTATGGAAGAGGTTCTTTGTTTTATTATCAGACAGTTGAATGTTATTGTGAAACATCTCAAATGGAAAGGAATTGAACCCTACAAAGCAACTAGTGACAAATCAGATCACTGTAAACCTATGGGCATCATTCCTATGGGATCATGTATATTATGAAGCAATATGATAATAAATCAACAAAATAAAACCTGATGGAATATAATAAAACAATAAAGAGGGTGAATTAAATTTAATTAAATTACTCTATTTTATCATACTAGTCATATGAGTACATTTTGGAATGTTTATGCATTGAGTAGATTTAGAAAAGATCTTAAAATCGAATCTAAAAGATTCACAAGATGGGCGAGACCTTGAGAACTTTATGTATGTGCAATTTTCCAATTAAAATGAATAAATTCATACTAAGCAGAACTTTCAGAATATTAGTCTTATAATAAAATGAAACATCTTTACCTTCTCATTTAATTTGTTTTGTGTGCCTATCCAATACACTTTTCTAGAAGCCTGCTGTGTGTGTATTGACCTTCATGAAACAGCAGTTAGTCGTATCTCCTTAGGTTTCATAGAATTCACATTTGTATCCCTAAATATTATTATTAGTTGCTGGGATGGATATTATTCATTAGGTTCTTTTACAGCTAACTTCTCTCATTTTGTTGTCAATAGCAAATATACATGGGATAAGCCATGTTGCTTGTCAGTTAACGTTGGGACAATGAGAGTTCCACACAAATTTGGGTTGTTCCCAGTTTTACGAGGGTCTATAAACGCATCGTGACGCCTCCGTGACGTCACAGGGCCCGGAAGTGATGCAGGTTGTCTGATAATCCGTTTATGATGATGCAAAAGGTCCCTGAACACAACACGAGCCAACATGGGGATGGTTTGATCTGAAACTCACCTCGTGCTTTTATTTACTCGTTATTATTTATTTATCGTTATCGTGATTGTTATCTCTGTGACTGGGAGCATGGATCCGTCAAGGAGGAGTGAGGGTGACTGGCAGGGGCTGATCAACGAGGTGAGACTGGAGCACTGAGGTTATTCCCACTGTAACCCGCTCTGATCATGTACATGCAACACAAATATACAACCACAATCATCTATCTGTATATTCTCTGCGAGTATAAAATGTAATATCCAGGTTAGATTGAGCAAACATCAGTTTTTCTCTCTATGTGTGAGCTATGTACACAAGGAAGTGGGTTTTTCCTGTTTCCTGCACCTGCAGAATAGAGAGTCTGATACAAAACAACATGCACCACACTGTAGGAGTATTGGCAATACATTATTTTTAGTGCATTAATAACACAATCCACAGATGACTGCTGTGGAAAGTAGTTTTACTCAAATATTGCCCTGGTTTCTCAGATGTGTGTATTCCTGGTTTCCTTTGTTTTCCATAAAGTAAAAAGGAATTTTCATCACTGGGTGTTTTTAAAGTTTCTTAAAAAAAATCCACCTATTAAATTAATCATGATAATAATCGTCTAATAATAATAATCAATACTTTGCATAGTACAACTTGCATCATATATAAACACAAGAGAGTATTTGCAAAAGTTACAATTATTATTCTGCTGACATGACTTATGTACTTGTACTAAGATAAAGGATTAGAATACAACATGGATCTCGACCTCAACAGACGGCATGACAAACATCACCTGCAGGGGATCTAATACACCTAATGCCATGCTTATTGTTTCTCTGGTTTTAGTCTAATCATTCACTGTTCACATATCAGGACCTTTAACATCTGTTCCCTCGTGCAGTTTGTAATTTGCAAGCGTAAACTGGAGAGCAAGAAAGAGGCGCTCCTGATCCTGTCGAAGGAGCTGGACACGTGTCAGCAGGAGAGGGACCAGTACAAGCTGATGGCCAACCAGCTCCGCGAGCGGCACCAGGGCCTCAAGAAGAAGTACCGAGAGCTCATCGTAAGACTTCTGTGCTCAGCTATCATCTGTGGGCTCATGGCAGCAAAACGTCAATTGTCCACTATTGAATTGTAAATATGTTACATTTACTGACAGTGTCTTTATTTCTATAACTGATAGGATGGAGATCTCTCTCTGCCTCCTGAGAAAAGAAATCAAGTGAGTGATTTTCTTTGTACATCACTGTCTAATAGAAATACAAACTGGTACTTCAACAGTATTTTTTCGGCGTCAGTAATGATCATTGATCTACTCTTTATTTTTTAGCCTAAAACCCAATTATGACACTTGTGACTATCAGCCCTGCCTCCCTGGACATTGAATCCAGCATCTGGACAAACCCTGAAGTTTTTGATCTAACGTGACATCATGTCTTCATCTTCTTCAGGTGAATTTAGCTCAGTTACTCACGGATTCCAGAGAGAAAAGTCATCAGCTCTCTGAGGAGGTGAAGGAGCTGAAACAGCGACTGGTGGAATCTCAGGGAGATAACAAGGTACCAGGCCCTATCAAATTAGTTTATAATATTAGTTTATTTCACTGTCTCTTTTTTACTCCTGAATACATCTCTAGCATATCCAGTTATGAATCACTTGCAGTCATGAAGTAAAAAGGCCGTTTGTGTGTTTCTTGTTCCTGCAGCTCCTCCGAATGACCATCACCAAACAGAGGCTGGGAGACGAGGAGGTCGGAGCTCGACACTTCCCCGCACACGAGCGAGAGGATCTGGTCCAGCAGTTAGAAAGAGCCAGAGAACAGGTGACGACTGAGGCTCGCTGCGCTGATCGCTCTCATCTCTTTGGTTTTTAATCAGAATAATTCCGGGATATGATTTGATATACTGCAACGCTAGGACGGTATTATTGTCTCTGTTGCTAAAAGTTAAGAGAAAAGATACGCACAAGATACTCAAAGAACAGATCTGCAGGCTCAGGACAGTTGATTTCTTTGAATTCTGATGTAATAAATCTTTGATCCTTTTGTTTATATTCCATTATAATCCAAGCTAGTAAAGAATAAATAAAATGTATTTGGTGTTGTTTAAAGAATCATCAAACTGCGTTTTCCATAATTTCGATTTTAGCAAATACTTTTTTAACACATCTGCTCGTGTGTCCAGCTCAAAACAAAATATTAAACATGGAGCCAGGATGTACCGAGCTCTGTGTAGATGTGTTAATTTTTGTGTCGCTCTAGAACGAGGTGCTGGAGCTCAGTGTGAAGTCGCTCACTGACGAGCTGCAGGACGTGCGAGCAGAGAGAGACGTGTTCCAGCAGAAGGCTCATCGTCTCAATGTGGAAATGAACCACATCGTGGGAAATGATGAGATTCGGTTCCTCGACATTGATGCACTCTGCATGGAGAACAGGTTTGTTACACCTTTTACTTTTATACGTTATGTATGTTATTTGAGTATTTGTGTAATTTTTGGACTAAGAGAGTATAGCAGTGTCCACAGGAACAATCTCCAGGTCGGACACTGTGTTATCCCAGTGATACTTGACTAGTTCAATTAGATTTGATTCAATCATAACTTAATGTGTGAGCGGACTGGTGATAGAACTCCAATGATTTCTGATTAATGTTGATATTGAAACATTTGTTCCAGGTATTTGCATGAACGCCTCACTCAACTGCAGAAGGAGGTCAACTTGCTCAAAACAAATCTGATGAAGTACAAGGTAGCTGCATTTAAATAAAATCCTTTTTAAAGGGGTAATTTTTTCCTTAGCTTCTACATATGCTCAATAATCAATACTTCCTTGATCTCAGAGCGCCCTGGAGTGTCGGAAAAACTCTACAATCGGAGGCAAAGCCAACAGCAGCGCTCTGACAGGAGTGCTCTCTGCCAAACAAGGTCAGAGGATCATAAGGTTTAAAACTATCTTACTGCAGTTTGAATGCGTTACAAAAGTGTAGCTGAACTGTCACTGATGTGTGTGTGTGTGTGTGCAGTGAAGGAATTGTTGCTCTCTGAAGAAAACGGCTGCAGTTTGCCGGTGACTCCTCAGTCCATCTCAGACCTCAAGTCTCTGGCCACAGCTCTGCTGGAAACCATCCATGAGAAGAACATGGTCATTCAGCACCAGCGGCAAATCAATAAGTACTGATATCGACTAGCATCAATTTCATCTTGAGGCTAGAGTAAAACATTCTTTTTGAGGTTCTAATTTGTATATGAATAAATAACTTGAATGATTGGTGGAATTTTTCCTTCATTAGGATTCTTGGAAATCGAGTAGCGGAGCTGGAGAAGAAACTTAAAGCACTTGAGATGTCGGGATTATGGAGCCTGCCAGGTGGATATATAATAGTCTTAATATATTAAGACTATTAAATAAATACACATATGTAAATATTCTGTACAATAATTCATCTGTGTTATCATTTTCTTTGGCCTTCTGCTTCTGGCTTCCTGAAGGCCTGACTTATAATGTGTCTCTGGGAATTTTTGGTGGTATGTTCTTCTATTAACTTTCAACCTCTTAAATCTTCATCTTTATCGTCCCTCACGTCTCATCTGTGTTGCATTCAATTTACTCCTCTACATCCAATTGAACCGCATCAGATATTCGTATACAGATGACAACATGTTTGAGAACTGTCATACAGGAGCTAACTCAGTGTCATACATTGTACTGACAGGAGGAAAAGAGGCCGTCATCATGAACCCTCAGCCGACAGAGTCACCACAGTCTCCTGCACAGGAAGGTGAGTAGACAGTTCACAGGCCAGATCAAGGCTGGACAACTGAGGGAAGACCACACATGAGTTTTTACTAAGAATAAGGTCATTTAAAGAAATAAAAATGAAAATATAGATTTATAGACGTTTGTAGATGTTTATAGTTTATGAAGTGTCAGATCAGGTGAGGTGAATCTTCCTGAGCACCAAACTCCCATCAGGCCCCGGCAGCGAGAGACCTCCTCAGAGAGGGGCCTTCACACAATCTTTATCCATCTGTACTAAAACTTTATTTCCTGAATGTTCTTCTTCTGTCCACACTCACAGCTGATAAAGGACCCGAAGACAAACCTGCCATGCAGCAGATCTCCCCAGAAGTTCAAGTCCAAGAAAGTGAAATACCCGAAGCATCTGATTTTCATGAAGAGGCACCGCTGCTGCCGTCCAGCGAGGAGACGTCCCCACAGAAGCCTTCGCACCAGTCGGATGATGAAGAGCCGGCCAGCCCTCAGATGGAAAATCCAAACAATGACACACAGATCGCTGTGGATTTAGCTGCTTTAACACAGGAAGAGGATTTACTGAGCGATCCCCTTCCCTCTGTGACGGAGGTGAACGCACCTCGTCCGTCAGACCACGACACACAACTGAATTTACCCGACTCCGACCCGACAGGCGGAGGAGAGTCGGATGAAGCTGAAACTGTCGAAGCTGAGTGTGTTATCACAGAGGAAGACATTGACGTTGCTTCGTCCTCCGCGGCCGCTGGTGAGAAGCAGCAGGACGTCGCCGAGCCAAACCAGCAGGCAGAGCTTTCAGATGAGACTGAGGTCTGTGTCGGTCAGGAAGTCTGACGTCTTCCAGGAGCCGCTTACAGATTGCACAGCATCAGGAGAAAATGTAACAACGGTAATTACTGAAGATTCATTTATAATGTAATGATACTTAATTTATTTTGTATTAATAATGAGGATTACAAAGGATAATTTAGCTGATAGGCTGAACAGACTGTCTATGATTGTGTTGTCAGTGGCCCATGCATGAAAGTTCATGGTTGTCTACAGTCCTGATTACATCACTTTATGTTTCTCTCTTTCCTCTAAAGATGTTTGTAGAAAAGAAATGTGTTCACACAGTTATCACAACACTTCCATTGATATTATATCCCCAAGAATGTTAATCAAGCCTAAGAAATAAGTGATTATACTACTTGTGCTTTCATGTATTCAAACCGTTGAACCTGATGAATTATACTACATGACCAACAGAATGTGAACGACCCAATGTGAGTCTTAAACGCCTCATTTTCAAGACTGGGGACATTAAAATGCTGCTGTAATGCGCTGAACTCTTCCAGGACAGATTTCCACAAGAGCCTGGGCTCAAGAGATTTAGCCGGGGAATTAGTGAGGTTAGGCAAGGATGTGGGATTTTATCCAAAAACTTGTTTTGAGGTCAGATCTCTGGAAGCTAAGTCATGTCCTTCTGCACACAGCTTGTATAAGACCAGTTCTTTCCGGACCTCCCTTTATTCTCAGTGGACTTCTTGTGTTGACACAGGAAAATATTTTTTCCCAAAAATGTTGGCACAAGCTGAACAAACTGTGTCAGAGGCGTAAAGTGGAGGATCTGTGAAGAAGTAAACAAGGACTGTCGATGAGGCGTGGAGAATTAGAATTGTCTTCATATGATTAAAAAATGTCAGCCTCACTGTGGATCAGCTCAGCTCTTCAGACTCAGAGTCTGGATTCAAACACCAGAGAAGGAGAATGTAATATGTTTCAGTTTCCTGAAGAAAGACAAACATTCCTGCTATGGGCTGATCTTCATCAGAAAGTTGTCGGTTTCCACCTCGGTCCATTCTTTACCATTGATTTTTTTTAAAAAAAGCCCGATGTTATTGATTCATCGGCCATTTATTTCAAGTCACTCAAACATAATAGAAACAATTCTGGTGTTACACACTGGAGCCACGTAGATTACCAGCACTAATGTCTCACCTGTGCTTTTGTGTATCGTATACGTGTTAAATGTGAACAATTAAATCATATATTTGTGGAAAATAAACAATTTTAAACTACTGCTTTTGGGAAAACAGTTTTTTATGCAATACAAATGAGATATTATAGAATATAGGATTTGATATATTGTGTTCTCTGTAAATATAGTTTAAAGGAGACATATTATATTATTTCACATTTTTAATGTTTAGGTTTAGTCAGAAAACGAATCACTTTCCTCAGTGTCCATTGCATGACTAACCAGCTGGTCCACTCCATTGTGATTGGTCAACAGCCTCCAGTGTAACAGGAAATGTCATCCTCCTCTCTTTATCTGGCTCTTTTCGGGGGGTGAGACTAACCACAAGGGTTGTATTATGCAAATGTAGGGGATTGTGTCACATGACATCCAGGAAGTATAGGCCCAGTATGTAACAGTATGTAAAACAGCCTCTTATGTGAGGTTTTATAAAAGGAATCTAACTGAGAAAAGTCAATAAACAAACCAAATAATTATACATCCTCTGGGAACCATGAATTTCTCTATCTTATTTATTTTCAATCCATCAAAAGTGTTGTTCCAACCAAAATTGTATGGCATTGACATAAGAATATTGTCGTTTTCAGTACATTTGATAATCAGACACAGAATACAACACAAAGGCAAAATCTGTGAAATGATTTACACTATGTACCGTGACTGCGGCACTAATTCCCCCTCAGCAGATTGTTTTGAAGCTGCTCGTGATACATATTCCACAGAGTGGCTGGGTAAATCCCAATAACACAACAACCAATCCTCCGACCTGCGTTTCCATTCAGCAGGCTGCCCTCGTCTCCACCGAGGCCCAAGTCATCCATCTTTTCGTGCACCACCACGGCTCTTCCAATCACGGACAGCCCTCCGAACAGCGTAGCCTCCATTTCCATTAACATGTGGATTTTTCCTCCCTGGGGTTGAAAGTTCCCAAAGTCCCCCGGGTGGTTTGGATGATGCTCATCTCTCGGATTGTAGTGGCCACCGGCGGCTTTACATTCCTGGCCCAGGTCACCGTACTGGTGGATGTGCACAGCTCTGTGCGGCTCTGGAGTGACATCAGTGGGGAAACCTTTGAGCCGGAAGATGACATTGAGTTTTCCGTCCGGGTGATCCTGTTTGAACAGCACATGACCGTACACTCTGGGCACGCCGTCCGGCAGTGAGTTGATGGGTCTTAGTTTGCAGGCTGCATACATGGTGCCATTTTGCATCGTGACCTCTGGTGGGGCCAAAATGTTAGGGTCGGCTGAAACACATTGTTGACGGACAGCCAGCAGAACAAACAGAGCAGCCCCCAACAAATGCTCTGACCTGAAAAATACAATTACAATTATTAGCACATTGTGTAAAATTAAAAAACTTATGTAAAAGCAGCAACAACAATGTACAGAAAGTTAAAAAGTCTTGCATGACTTAACACTGAGCACACAAATATCGAAAACAAGGGATTAATGCATGTTTTTATGTTAAATATGAATCTAGAAAAACTATGGAGTATCTAACGCAGTAAAAAGGAACATTTTCCTATATAATTTCAATTTCTTTACAACATACTCTGATAAAAGTATGCAAAAAGAGTGCAATATTGCCCTCGGAGTAAAAGTAAAACCCAGCAGATCCGTTTATCTCCTGAAAAAATGTCCTCGGGCTGTTTTCCAACCTGACATCCTGTTGTAAAGGATCAAATGTCCCAGGGCACATCACACTTACCTCTCTACAGACACGGCTATTTAAACTGGATACACACAAAAGGAATATTAACAGTGCTTTATATTTTTCCATGAGAAAGAATAAGCTGAATAACAGATGAAGTGTGCGAACGGCTTTTACCACGAGAAAAACACGTTCTAATCCTGTAAAGAGAGTTGAAACTGAAGCCCTGAGTTCAGAGTCCACTTACCTGTGTAAACGCATTTTCACAAAATAAATAAAGATCCTGGAAAAGCTGGAAGTGTTTGTGGTTTCTCTGCTGCTGGAGCCGTGTCTCAGTTTATACTCTGAATATGTTTCATAAAAGTCTTGTATAAGAGTGAGGGGGCGTTACTCTGCTGAGGGTGGAGCAGATCAGCTGATCCACAGAATTTTTAACTTGTTTTTTTATGGGCCTGATCCTTTGACAAGTATGTACGAGTTGGGAATGCATTTTGTAAAAAACGTAATTTAACCCTATCCTGTAAAAAAGAAATCTAATGATGACAAATCAGCCCCGACAAACCTCCCTTGAGACCCTGGTGGTTTCATCATTTTCCAAGACATGCACTCATGGATCAGTATAAATGATTAGCTGGTTAATTGGTTAAATTAATGATTAACAGAAAAGTGATAAGCAACCAATTGAATGATTGTAATCTCTTCATGGAAACAACAACAACAACAAATGTTGGCCAGAAAAAAACATTTCAACCTGATAACTTGGTGTAATGAGGCTCATTTTGACAGTGGATCATTGAATAAATAATTGTCAGATGCACAGATCTTGATAAGAACCAATGGTGGCAGCCTCACATGACGCGATGAATCAAATCATGTCAACTCAGATGCTGTGGAATAAACATCCAGGGAAACTCCTGGAGCTCTCAGAGAAGGAGATGAACCCTCCGGACCAGCAGGTGGCGGTAAACGAATCGTGTAAAACCTAATGTGAAAAAGAGGAAAACAGGAACGCGCAGGAATCAGGAAGCTAGCTGCCGATCGATCTCCCGGCGGAATTGTGTCGGCGTTAATTGATTTGAGTGAATCCAGTTTTCCTCCCGTGAAGATGTCTAAAAGACACCGGCTGGATTTAGGCGATGACTACTCCAATAAGAAGAGGTCTGAGGGGTAAGAGCTGCTCCACACCGCTGCGGTGCTAGCCCACTGCTAGCTGATGCTAGTAGCCCGGCTAACCTTTACTAGGACCCGAGACAATGTAGCAGCGGGTGTTACTGTTGTAGCTGCGCTCTGTCGCTTGTTCTTAGCACCCCCCCCACATCTCTCTGTTTTATTTCATCGTCTTGAATAGAATGATACGTCAATGTGAGCAGTTGCTAACGAAGTCTCGAGCTAACGAACGTAGCCTTGACGTTCTCCTCACTGCTGAGACACGTGCGTGCGGCTCACCTCAATTTAGCGCGGTGCTAACAACATTCATGAACAATTAGCCGACTGGTGTGACCCACACGTCAGTATTGACAGTATTTGGTTTTTAAAACGACAATGCAGCTGCGCCTATGTTATTAAAGTAAGGTCTGTTGACACAAGCATTACGCTAGCATGCTAGTTAACGGCAGTCAGAAGAGGTAAAGCAGAAAAGCCAACGTTTGTATTAAATATTCATTAGCTTGCTCACATATTGGATCTTTAAGAGATTCGTCAACAATATCCCCAGTGTCTTATATGAGTCTTTATGTTGATCCAGGATTTGCTTGCTGTCATCGTCCTGTCCAAACAGTCATGTACAACAATCCCTTTGAATGCAGTGGTGGGTGGGTGTGTGTTGGGGGGGTGGACTTAAAAACTTGATCCAGAAGTTAATCTGAATGAATATGAGACTCAAGCAGTCTGACATGATCCGAACAAGTGGAGATCTTACAGTGTTACTGTCAGTTTATCACAACTTGATAGAATGATTTTTTTTTTGTAGTGTCATGCACATTATATACCCACAGACACCATTATATATTGCATTTTACCTATTTGTTTTAGAAAATGTAAGAACAGAGTGAAGGAAACATGAGTAGAAGCATCAGTAACAATAATTAGCAAATCGATCATCCTGAGGTTTTATTTCAACATTTAGAAACAAATGTAGCCGATTTATAATTTCTGAATTTCCCACGGGATTAATAAAGTATCTATCTATCTATCTATCTATCTATCTATAAGCATTACAATTAAACAAACCATTTCCTTCTGTAATCAATACACCAGGGAAGGTCTGCATTTTGAAACAGGCATTTCTTGTAATATGGTTATTCTGAATTCAGCACAATGGCAAATGTGTTTTCATTCCCAACTTTTTAATTCACACAAACTCTCCTTGTTTCCATGTTCTGCAGTTGATGGCAAAACGTTTTATACTATTGAGTGCTCAGGCCTTGTATATGTATATGTACGATTTAAGAGTGATTACAAAATTGAACCTGTCCTTTTAATCAGGTAGTTGTATGTCCAACACAAATCAGGTAATAGAAAAGGGAAAAAAAGTATAAATGCCTCACGTTTTGAGAGTTATGGCATTTAAAAGGTTTAGATATTTAAATAGAATTGATAATAGCATCCATAAACGCAATTTTCCAAAAAAGTTCACGTGTCGTTGATCTGAAATTCATTTAGAAACAAATGTAGCCGAGCTATAGGCATTAAAATCAAACAAACCATTTCCTTCTTTCATTAATACACCAGGGAAGGTCTGCATTTTGAAACAGGCATATCATGTAATATGGATATTCTGAAATCAGCACAATGGCAAATGTGTTAATCATTCCCATACTTTAATTCACACAAACTCTCTCCTTGTTTCCATGTTCTGCAGTAGAAATGGCAAAAAGGTTTTATACTATTGAGTGCTCAGGCCTGGTATAACAGAACTTTAAACAAAATCAGAGGGCAGACTTGAGTCCCTCATCATCTCCATTAGGGAATATGTCAGGACATGTACGATTTAATAGTGATGCAAAATGTGAACCTGTCCTTTTAGTCAGGTAGTTGTTTGGCCAACAATATATCAGGGAATAGCAAAGAAATAAGAAATGCTTTCACTGTTTTTGAGAGTTATGGCATTAAAAGGTTTAGCCTTTTAAATAGAATTGATCATAGCATCCAGAAACACTTTTCCAAAAAGTTCACATGTCGTTGACCTGAAATTTAATGATAATAAAGTGACTAAAAACAAACTTGATTTCTTGACATCAGCCGAAGTCCAACTAACTCTACCATTATAAAACCGCAGCGAGAGACCATTTGAGTCAGTTATCCTTTACAAATTGGAAAATTAGATTTCCATTTGGATTTCTTTGCGAAGCAACATGTTTTTAAAGTCTTGCTGCGCTCGTTTGAACAGGAGAGATCGGGACCGTGACAGAGACCGTGAGGACCGCTCCAGGGACAGGGACCGAGATAGGGATCGGGATCGGGACAGAGACCGGGATAGAGACCTGAAGCCCGCCGCTGCTCCGCCTACCATCCCGGCAGCTATGCCAGGCGTAATACCGCTCAAGCAGCTGTTGGTGCAGCAGCAGATCAATCCATACACCAACCTACCGCACACACCACGTTTCTATGAGATCCTCAAGAAGAGGTTGCAGCTTCCAGTGTGGGAGTACAAGGAAAGGTTTACCGATATCATCACAAGCCATCAGAGCTTTGTCCTTGTCGGAGAGACTGGCTCTGGGAAGACGACACAGGTTGGAAAGCTCATCTCTCGTATCATTTGTATTGTACATTAAAAAGGTTCCTGTGGTTTATGCTCAAAGTTTTATAATTTCAATATCTTCAATCTCCAGATCCCACAATGGTGCGTGGACATGGTGAAAGGCTTGCCTGGTCCGAAGCGAGCGGTGGCCTGTACACAGCCCAGAAGAGTGGCCGCCATGAGTGTGGCTCAGAGGGTGGCAGATGAAATGGACATCATGCTCGGACAGGAAGTGGGTTACTCTATTCGATTTGAGGACTGTAGCTCTGCCAAGACCATACTAAAGTAAGTGATTCAGGGTTGCTATTGCATAATTTCCACTAAAGACCAGCCTTTACTTATTTGTTTTAATCCATATTGTCTTAATCTAACAAATCATATTTGATATTTCTTCAGGTACATGACAGACGGTATGTTGCTAAGAGAAGCTATGAATGACCCCCTGCTGGAGCGTTATGGTGTGATCATTCTGGACGAGGCCCACGAGCGAACTCTGGCCACAGACATCCTGATGGGAGTACTCAAGGAGGTGGTGCGTCAAAGAGCAGATCTAAAGGTATTCTTCATTTTTGAATCAAGGATAATGATTCCCTTTCTGTGTGAATGTTTTGCAACAGGATATTTTGATATTTTCCTATTGATCCAGGCACACAATAGTTTCAATTTACTTCTATATGGAAATGTATTGGCAGACTTGTGAAACTTGGTTTCCTTGGTTGACAGGTGATTGTCATGAGTGCCACTCTCGATGCTGGGAAGTTCCAGATTTACTTTGACAACTGCCCCCTGCTGACGATTCCTGGACGTACACATCCCGTGGAGATCTTCTACACCCCAGAGCCCGAGCGAGATTACCTCGAGGCAGCGATCCGCACTGTCATCCAGATTCATATGTGCGAGGAAGATGAAGGTGACTGCCTGCTCTTCCTCACTGGTCAAGAGGTAAGACTTGTGGTGCTGATATTACTGGTCCAGTGAGAAACGTTGTTATTATCACCGTCTTGAACAGCAAAATTAAATCAAAACTTCCTTTCAGGAAATTGACGAGGCCTGCAAACGAATCAAGCGTGAGGTTGATGACCTTGGACCTGAAGTTGGGGACATCAAAATCATTCCACTGTATTCAACGCTGCCTCCACAGCAACAGCAGAGGATCTTTGAGCCTCCTCCTCCAAGGAAGCCTAATGGTGCAATAGGAAGAAAGGTACAATTGAAATTACATAGAAATATAGATATAATTACAAGCTATATTCAAATCAATTCAATTTGACTCCTTTTGAATGATTTCACGTGAGGCATCTGTTTGCACCACTTGGAAAGAGGATATCTGACGGACTGTTGATTCTTCACAGGTCGTGGTGTCAACAAACATTGCTGAAACGTCTCTAACAATCGATGGCGTGGTGTTTGTCATTGATCCTGGATTCGCCAAACAGAAGGTGGGTTAAGAGTTGCTCATCTGATTATTACTCAAGCTTATGCACTTTGTTCTATATCAAATCTGTATTAAAAAATAGTTGGAGTCATTCTTTAAAACTAAGTTTTGATGTTTTCTTGTCCTTTCAGTCCCCTTTTTTATTAACGTTACACTGTAAAAACCTGCAATTCTCTGTTCAGCTGTTTCACTTAAATATTCTTGTGACCATGTGTGCAGGTGTACAATCCTCGTATCAGAGTGGAGTCTTTGCTGGTCACAGCCATCAGTAAAGCTTCCGCCCAGCAGAGGGCGGGACGAGCCGGCAGAACACGTCCAGGAAAGACTTTCCGTCTCTACACGGAGAAAGCCTACAAAACAGAGATGCAGGTGAGAGCCAACAGCATCATTAACAGAAGGGAGAAAAAAATATATATTTCTTTATGTCTCTTTCATTTATCTTCTCCGATTTGAATTATCAGATTTGTTTAACACAGTGATCATCTCTCTCCAGGATAACACATACCCTGAGATTCTACGATCCAACCTGGGCTCTGTGGTGCTGCAGCTGAAAAAGCTCGGCATTGATGACCTGGTGCACTTTGACTTCATGGATCCACCAGGTCTGTTAGACTGCATTAAAGGAAAATTAACAATGCAGAGGTTTGTAGTTGGGCAGAACCATCTGACCTTTTGTGTGTCCCCTCCCTCTAACCGCAGCCCCTGAAACCCTGATGAGGGCCCTGGAGCTGCTGAATTACCTCGCGGCGCTCAACGACGACGGTGACCTGACGGAGCTGGGATCCATGATGGCCGAGTTTCCCCTGGACCCCCAGCTGGCCAAGATGGTCATTGCCAGCTGCGAGTTTAACTGCTCTAACGAGATCCTTTCCATTACTGCCATGCTGTCAGGTAATGCCCAGAACTGGGCTGATCTCCCTTGCCTTCCGTAGGCTCATTCTTTCTGGGATGGAAACGCTACTGTTCACTGGCGGTGTTGAAACGAAGCGTCTCACATAGAATTTAGTTTGTGTGCGGCATTATCGTTGAGAATACACACTGAGTCACAGACCAGTGTGAGCCTCAATTCTAGTTTAACCAAATTTACCAATATGACCATCTTGCCATCATCATGTGGAGTTTGTTTGAGTAGTGAAGTTTGTAGTTTATTAACGAGCTGTGCAACAAATGTTTTACAAAACATTGCATGTTATCACCTAAAAGCCTTTTTTTAATCCACAATTTTAGTTATGGTTCAAATACATTTAACTCTGGACAGCTTAACCTAAATGGTAAATCAATCTGGAACTTTGTTTAAATTTTAGGGTTAAATTTAGCCTCAATGTACAGTATGTTTACTGGTTTACTGAATAGAGAGTGAGGATTCATCACCAAAGCATGTGGATAGGGCAGGAACCACTAAAATGTTTTATTTGTCATATTTCATAATTTTCTTTTCATTCAAATTATCAAATGTGATTTTTAACAGTTATGTGTAGCCTTAACACACGATCTACTCTCTGAAAGTCTCAACCTCATTGTGTCTCGGTCAGATTTCTGAATCTTGAAAGTTAAACATTGCTTGTGTCCCTAACACTTTGTAGTTGTGTGAAAACTCTTGTTTTACAGATGTGGTTAAATGACCCCCCCTCTCTACCAGCTAATAGCCAGTACAGTTGGGAATGACCATGAGAAAAGACTGCTGCCCCATTTGATAGAGCTTGTGGTCCTGCCCTGTCCCAACGCAGTGTCGAGTGCCCTAGCATCATAGGCTTTGCTCCCCTATTTCTGTGAATCTGTGACTCATCCCTATGGGCGGCTTTGTTGGGGCCCATACCAACCTTGTTTAGTCCCACAGTGTTTTGTCCGCCCCACGGAGGCTAAGAAGGCAGCCGACGAGTCCAAGATGAGGTTTGCTCACATCGACGGAGACCACTTGACGCTGCTCAACGTCTATCACGCCTTCAAACAAAGTGAGCAACAGTCTAAATGTTTTTTCATGTCCCGGCACTGAAAGGTTTGCATTGATTAATATAACATAAGCTAAAGCCCTATCTCGCAATGATAAAGATATAATATGAAACAGTTCTTCATTAAGACCATTAGCCCTTTGTTATATTAGTTTTTTCACCGGTGTACTTGCACAGTGTTTCCATCAATGTTCCCCCCTGAAAAATTCAAGCTAACAAAACGCTTCCATTTTGTCGCCTTTTTTAAAAGCGTCGTATCCACTTTAGCTGTGGCTTTGCCCTATGCTCTGACTTCTGGGGCAAACGATGTATGAAGGAGGAAAACCCCTCTGCTAGCCAGTTAGCAATCCTGCTAAATAACAGACAGTCAAATGCAGATCAAAACATAAGCTCCTTGGCAGGGGTAGATATGTTGGCTCCAGCGTGTAGCTTGAAACTGTGATTTAAAGTGAAGGAATAAAAAAATATATATCACTAAATTGCTTCTTAGAGCAAATTATGTAAATAAATGTTGTCTTAACATGTTTAAATATTCTGCATTTCACATTTTACCCATTGTTAATATAAACAAATAGTGCAGCTTTGAGTTTACTGTAAACATATAATGCTTCTCCTCCCTCCCACTCACAGAGACCAGAGAGTCTGTTTGAATTATTGTTTTGCCTTTGTGTCATTTTATTTTATTTTATTTTGGATATTTTTTGTGCAACCAATGTAAGTAGTCTGGAGCCCTGCTGGTACAGAAGTGCAATGACCTGTCGCTGAACTAAATATCTGATCACTTGCTTTATATGTTATCTTCCAGACCATGAGTCGAACCAGTGGTGCTATGACAACTTCGTCAACTACCGTTCACTGATGTCTGCTGACAACGTGCGGCAGCAGCTGTCCAGGATCATGGACCGCTTCAACCTCCCCCGGCGGAGCACGGAGTTCACCAGCAGAGATTATTACATCAACATCCGCCGGGCGCTCTGCACCGGCTTCTTCATGCAGGTGAACATTCACAGGATGATGTCAATGATACTGTTTAACAGCTTATAACACACTGTACTTGCATTATTACTGTGCTTTACTAGATTGTCATTATATTACAACTATATTGTAAATAGGGGAATTGAAAGATTTCTCTGACAATGTCAGGTTAAAATAGAACCCAACCATTTTGGGGGACAGGTGCCGTTATTGATATAAGGGTTACAAAAATTCCCATATGATATATTTGCCTGTGTGTTGGTGTTTGTATGCATAAGATCTTTTTAAGTATTAGGCATTGATTTCTAAGATATCATTATCAAACCCTTATGACAAAAACATGTATTGAGCCTTGATGTTTTACAGTTAAATCAATAATTGTATTATATATATATATATATATATATATATATATATAAATATATAGCTATAAATAAATTGAAATACTAATACAACCAAACATGTATAACTTGAATTAAAGAGAAAATTTATAATATGTTTTTTTTGTTGAAGTATAGACATATGCACATCAGTTTAATTTGTAAAATAATACTTTTAATATTAATGCTTATTTGTATAACAAATGCAGAGACCGATATACAGCTGTAGTTTACAGTACTGATGTTTGTTGTCAGATTTGTTGAGGTCTGTTTTCTCTCGTCCTGCAGGTGGCTCATTTGGAGCGCACAGGTCATTACCTCACAGTGAAAGACAACCAAGTGGTCCAACTGCACCCATCTACAGTCCTAGACCACAAGCCTGAGTGGGTGCTCTACAACGAATTTGTCCTCACCACCAAGAACTACATCCGCACTTGCTCAGACATCAAGCCCGAGTGGTAAGAGTGTTGAGTTTTACTGGTTTTATTATAAATAAATGTTCATAAAGATAAATGAATATAACTGAGCTGAAGTAGCACATGGTATCTGTGGTCATAATCTAACATGGTTCTCTTTCTTTGGTTACAGGCTGGTGAAGATTGCCCCGCAGTACTATGAAATGAGTAACTTCCCACAATGTGAAGCTAAACGACAGCTGGAGCGAATCGTTGCCAAACTAGATACTAAAGAGTATTCCCAGTACTGAATAACAGAAGTGTCCTGGAAAACGGCTGCGTACTATAGTTTTAGATGATTCTGTATCATTGTATCTTAATGTTTAAAAACTTGGCGTTTTGATTTTTATATTTTGTTTGTTTTCCCCCCCCATCAAAGTTTATTCTGTAAGAGTAATGTCAGATTTAATATCAGCAGCAAGTATTGGACCTGGCTTTGAAGATTTTCCAAAGGAATATCAGAAACATGTCATTTAGATGTGGTGGACTTTACTTTAGGGGACTGTTGAGTCATTTAAAAAAAGATTTGTGCTTGCTATGTTTCTTTAATAAAGGAGCTTTGACCTAATTTCTCTGTACATATTAGTAAAACATGTTGATTGCAAAAGTTGTGTAGTTTGTAGTGCAATTCTTTGCTTTTGTGTTGATGCTAATTTGGTCTAGAAAATAAACACTTGTTTCTTTTGAACCAACACAGGTCGACATGAGCTGCATATTATTAATGCTCATGGTATTTGTCGTACATCATCTTTGTTTCCTTGTGAACACGATGTCTCGGGAACACCTTGTGAGAATTTCTTCAGATTTGGTGTAAACATTCACTAGGACAAGAAGAAATGATTGGATTTTGTCAAAGGTCAAATTGACGTCATGTTCCTGTGAAAGCTACACATCAAGAACACCCATTGGGAATCTTGCACAATCATTCACTTGGATTTTGACCCGTTGTGACTTAATGATGAACTGATTTCAGTTGGTCAAGGTGAACTCGTATACTTCTGCAAAAGTGTTCTATATAATTCACAGATAAACTTTAACTTCTCATTTAGCATAACATAGTTTCTAAGACAAAAAATGTAGTTAAATGGTAGATGACTTTTAAAATGTACAGTATTCAATATTTATACAACTATTTCACTATTCTCTCCCAGAATATACCATTTTTAAACCTTAGGTTAAATGATAGGAATAGGAATCAAAATCAAGTCAAGTTGTATTTCTAGATTTTGTGAAATAATTCACATTTTTATTAAAAGATATTTTCTGGACATTTGGCTTTCACCCAACAGGAGAGAATTAAGTGTACAGGTGGGAGAGAGCGAGATCAGGGAAGACCTACAGCAAACTGCTGGATTGAATCAAGCAGCAGCTGCAAGAGGACTCAAGTAAAATGAATTTTAAACAATTCATACAGATCAGAATGTTAAAACAAATGTTTGTTTACTGAATAATCTAATGCTGGTGGCTTTTTACTTCTGCTGCTCCTCAACGTCCTCTATGGTCTCTGCCAGGCACCTGTTGCGTGTCTCGGCCAGTGTTCTTGCGGCTAGTGCCCCGAGCACAGCCGAACAGCACAGGACAACCTGTGGCAGATCCCTCCACACGTCATCCAGTAAGAGGATGAAAGGAGCCACAGCTACACCAAGTCGAGCCATGGAGGAGTTGTAGCCCATACCTTTCTGTCTAAAAGAAACATTTATAACAAGAATTAGCCATCCTGCCAACAAACCAACCAACCAACGTACAGACATGGGTGGAAACACTATCTGAAGATCTATCCTCTGTCCTGCAGTGTTTGGTTAGCACAACAGTATATATGTTACAGATCAAAATGGGACAGGTTCTGTTCGGCTTGTTGAGACAAAGTTGAAAAGAAGGTATATAGTTACCTCACAACAGTGGGATAGAGCTCAGCGCTGTAGAGCACGACTGTTGAAAAGGATGCTGAAGAGAACCCTTTTCCAATGACTGCCACCACTGTTCTGACCACAGACATATCTGAGAGAAAAGCATCACATTTAGTAGGTTTCAATTCCTTACATATTTCAGTGTGTGGTGTAGTATATTTAGCTAAGAGATCTTTTGAACATGGGTATAAAACATAATGACATGTTAATATCCTAACGCGCCTTGATTCTTAGGCTTGGACCTTTAAAAGCTATTCCAGATGTGCTCTGTTAATTTCCTCCTAACCTCTGAACGTTATTTGACCTGCTTATGGAACGGTAAGAGAAGAGGATCTTCAACAGGTCCTTAAATTATAGGAACGACACACACTCAAATTTAGTCAGAGACTCTATGGGTGACGTCATTTTATCTCTGAACTCCTCTATAAGAATCATTGTCTTCCAGAGACAAGGCAGACTTTCCCTATTGGCTTGTGATGTCTCCGGGTATACCATGGTGCCCGCCCTGACCTGTGAAACTTCTGTGTAATAAACTTGAACAATTTGAACAACACTTGAAAGACTCAACAGTAGTGACTACACTGTGCCGTAGATGTGGAGTAGATCTGTGGAAATGAAGGCTACCTTTAGGTACCAGGATGTTGATTCCAAGACAGACGGCGGCCATCAGTAGAGCTCCCACCTCCGTGCATCTCCTGCCGATCTTATCCAGTAAATAGTAGACGGCTAGTTTGGCTGGGACCTCAATCATAGCATAGGTGAACTGAGTGAGGTAGATGTTGAGCTTGAAGCCTGTGATGTTGAAGCTGATGCCGTAAAATGTCGTCGCTATACAAAACCTAGAGGTAGAGCAAAATGGAAACTCATGAAATCGCCTTAACAGTTTGTTGATACACAGTCACTGAGAGTATTTCATCTGTTTCTTTAAAAAGTAAAACTAACCGTCTGATAGGAAACAATAGTTTAAATAGTTTTCAACATAAAGCCACTGGGCTTAAAGGTGAAGTGAATACTCACCACAAAATGCCAGTACTCAGGACCAGTTTCCTCATCTTGGGTGTTCGTACCAGATCGATGTAGGAATATGTTCGATCTCTTTTCTCTGTCACCACAATCGTGGATAGTGTCTGAAACAATGCGAAGGAGTGTTATTTGTCAAACCACATCATGAGTATCAGGTTGGTGTCGAAGAAAATATCAAGATATTTTGAGAATAAGGTCGTAATATTTAGAGAATAATGTAATTGACAGAGAAAATAGTCCTTTTATTATTAGTAAAACCTATTTTGTTATTGTGAGACCTTGAGCCTATAGTTGTTTCCCAGATCATTATCTCTTGAATACACAAATTCAATGTGCCAACCTCTGTCTGAAGTGAGTGAATCTGCTTCTCCCTTTGGTTCATTGTGGCACATCTCTTCAGATACATCTGTGCTTGCTCCAGTTTCCCATTAGCAATGAGCCACCTGGCCGACTCTGGCATCCACCTGATGTTGAAGAAAAAACCTCTTTTAGTCACAATGTACCACACTGTAAATACCTTGTCTTAAACTGTGGGGAACAGGTGAAGGATAAAAGCTTTTTGATTTTCCAATGTTCAACTTTAAATCCACACATGGGTACATGTCACTTAAACATTAACCAGTCGCAGTCTCTCTGGATAACGGCTGAATGATCTCCGTGTTAGATTAAGATTAAGATACATTTATTTGTCCCAAACACATGTACAGACATTCAAAGGCACACTCATGCAATGGAAGGGAAATTTAACTTCTGCTTTTAACCCATCTGGTGCAAGACACACAGAGCAGTGAGCAGCCATGTACGGCGCACGGGGAGCAGATGTTGGGGGAGTAAGGTGCCTTGCTCAGGGGCACTAGACAGGGTAGGGGGAATCCTCTTGGATTTCTGGACAGATCAATCCAGGTTCGTCTTTTTATTGTTTCTCCGTGGAGTCGAACCAGAGACGAACCAGAGACCTTCTCTGCCCATAGTCCAAGTTTCTGCCACTAGTCCACCGCCTCTCGATTCGTACCTCCAGCTGACGATGGACACGAGGAGAGGAGATGTGACGCTGACAACGAGCCACCGCCAGTCAGTCACAAAGTAGCCGATGGTGGCAAACACCGCGCTCCCGAATGTCCACGATAAGCTGTCCACCACTCCCACCAGTTTCCTGTGCTCTACATCCACCCACTCCACGCCTGTAAGGAACAAACACCTCTTCACTTCACAGGGATCATGTCACAGCCTTCAGTGTTAAGACCATTTATTTTCTCTAGATCTGCTTTTAGTCTGTGCAGATAAATTCAGATAATGAACAGAAACGATTTACTGATGGCTGTTGAGACAATGATGATGCCAGTGATGCTGAATCCCGTGAAGAACCTCAGCACGACGAAAATCACATAGCAGGAAGAGAAAGCACTGGCCACAGCGAACAGCGTCCCAAACACGTAGGACACCAGCAGCATGATCCTCCGGCCGAACCTGCGGAAAATCAGGAGGTCTCAAAATGCTGTGTTTCTGATTGGCTGGTAAAGGTTCACACTTTTGTGTTTTTAAGCTGCGTGATACCTGTCACTCAAACCCCCAAAGGTCAAAGCTCCAAACATCACCCCAACAAAGAAGATGGTAGCAGTCGCCTTGTTTTTACTTTTTCGGTCACATACCAGGTCCCACTTAAAACCAAATGAAGAAATGACACAAGTTACTTCTGTTCCCTGAACACAAGTAACTTCTTCATCAAGACAAAGTACATGTTTCCCTTGTGATTTGTAGTAAAGTGTACAGAAGTCTACCTCTGAGGTAATAGTAGATTTGAAGGTGCTGTTGTCGTACACCCATCCATTCCGGCATGACACCGTGGGCAGGTTGGTAACGTTGGAGGAGTCGAGCAGCAGGTGATACTGAGGCTCTGTGAACATCTGACAGGAGCTCGGAGTCCCATCCTCCTGGACCGGAACACCGACAATAAGTTTCTCAGCCTGCGACAGATTCCTAAAAATACCTCCGTCATCCAGCCAGCGGATGTCGCAGTGGTGAGAGGGCACGGCCGCGATGAAGTTGTTCAGCATGAAGTGGCAGGGCAGCGTGAAGCGGCCGAGGAAGCTGATCGCAATGATCATTATCTGAAATCTTCCAAATCCATTGATGTCGGCGAGGATGTTCTCAAACCTCATGGTGGCTTCTCGTGGTGCAAAGTGTCTTCCTTTCAGATCGGAGCATCACAAAAAACCCACAGGGTAACCTTTGGTTTTTGATTTTCCCAAGAGCTGCTGTCTTAAAGTTGAAAAGGTAAATGTTTTACCTCCCTTAACCACTCAATTAACTTCAGTCTATGTAACACAACTGCCCCCCCCCCCCTCCTCTCTTCTTTCCCCAAACGGTTGAGGTAGATGGCCGCCCACTTTGAATCTGGTCCTGCTATAGGTTTCTTCTTGTTTTCGCTGCATCACGACACCCATTGGGAAATGTCATTTCATCCGACACTAACGTTCACTTGGATTTTGGCCAGTTGTCACTTAATGATCAGCTTATTTCCGTTGTCCAAAGTAACGGTGACCTCGTAGACGTCTGGAAACGTGTCTGCAGACGGAAACTGCACTGACTGGTGGAGGCAAACCCCTGTAGTTCATTTAAAGACTTTCATTTGATCCCATACGTGTACGTTGTAAAGAATTCACAGATAAACTTTAACTTCTCATTTCGCATAAATAGAATACAGGCATTTATTAGATAGACAATAAGACTATAATGCAGTTACAGGCTAGATGACATTTATAAATTAAAGCACTTTTCACAACTGTGTTTCACTATATTATTGTTTAACTTTTAATAAACCATTTTTTAAACTTTAGGTAAATTTTTTTAAGGAAGAGTAGTGGAAATAAAGTCATCCAAGTGTTGAGCTTGAAGCCTGTGATGTTGAAGCTGATGCCATAAAATGCGTCGCTACACAAAACCTAGAGGTAGAGAAAATGGAAACTCATGTAATCGAGTAACAGTTCCTTGATACACGTTCACTTAGTTTTTCATCTGTTTCTTTGAAAAGTAAAACCAACCCTGTCTTAGAAATAAAAATGTAAATACATTTCGACGTAAAGCCACTGGGCTTAATGGTGATGTGAATACAGACCAGTACTCAGGACCAGTTTCCTCATTTTGGGTGGTGTAAAACCCTCAGGGTAACCTTTGGCGTTTTGAGCTGCTGTTGTAAAGTTGAAAAGGTAAATATTATACCTCCGTTAACCTCTATGTTATACAACTGTTCCTGCCTCTGACTCTGGATCTGCTAGATGTTTCCTGTTGTTTTCTCTGCACAAACGTTTGTTTGAGGTGCAAACTGTTGTGGTTTCATCATATTATTGTGAAGTCGTATGATGCTACTTGGCTTCATACAAAAAAAAGAAATAACATTAATTGGAATTGAGATTGATTTGTGGGATTGTGAAGCATTACAGGTAATAATTAAAGCAGGAGTCTCAGGATTTAATAAAATGAGTCATCTTTTATTTAATTGCATTACATCATGAAGAAAAAACCATAAATCAGTGGTAGTAGCAGAGGTAATGCATTTGTTTAAATGTTTAGTAAAACTGTCTCGACCAAAGTCCTTTGGGGGAAAACGATTTTGGACATTTTAGCTGAATTGAAATTGCAAAAGCTGCTTCTACAAACATCGTAGTGTGCAATCTGAAACAGCCTAAAATATAACAAAATAAAAAACAAGTTAAAAGTCACAATGCATAATATTTTGTCTGTGCGTACTTGGTAAGTTGAGTGGGTGGAGAATAAACTTAAGGCTTAAAAGACAGGAAGCATTTGTCAGGTGGCCACAATCATGACTCATTTAAATGTTACATCATATCACGGAACTTTGGAAACAAACTTATTAGTCAGTAGGTTTCTAACAACTGCATGCAACCGCTGCATTGTGTTCATACTGGTCTTTAAGTTGAAATGAAGAAAACCCTTAAGGTGGTGACTACTCGTTGGATGTGGAGATTGAGCGCCTTCTGAAACACACACACACACAAATATTTTATTATCGCTCACTGTGAATGTCTGGATGCAAAGTAAGAGTAAAATGGGGACCAGTACCTAATCTGCTCCACATCCTCAACAGTCTCTGGTAGACGGATGTTTTTTGTCTCAGGAAGACACAAAGCTGAGAAACCCGCAGTAAAAGCCACCAGGAAGAAGATGGTACTCGGGAAAGGGATCCACACTTCTTTCAGAAGTAAGATCAGTGGGGATATAGACACACCCAGACGTGCCATGAAGGAGCTGTAACCTAATCCATTTTGTCTGTGGAACAGAAGAAAGCATCACGTCTGACCACAGAAGAAGGATTTCGGATTCACAAGACTACTGCAACTCCCTTAAACCCCAAATTTATACAAGAAGAACACATGATTCTGGTTCTCAAGCACTGAGTTTTCCAAATGTCTCAGTCAACGTGGCTCTTGAAAGAAGCCTCTGGATAATCATGTTTGCAGAAGTGTGAAATATAAACTCTGTACTGACCTGAGGACTGTGGGATACAGCTCTGTTGTGTACAGATATACAGTCGTAAAAGCTGCCTCTGCAAACATCTTGCCCAAAGCTGCTACAGCTGTCCGATACAGTCCCATCTCTGCAAAGTTACCAAAGATCATTTTAAAACATCTTACTTTAACATTTAAAACTAAAATGTGCAGAATTTGATCAAAATTAAACTGGCATCTCCCAGTTTGAAGTTATCCAGTGTCATCATTTTTTTTTTTTTTGCAGTCATAATAGAAGAGGCACCATAACGTTAGTCTCTCATCAAAGACACACACCAGAATGGATCATTTACCTTGAGGTATAAGCATGCCGCAGAATATACACAGTCCGGTCAGAATAAGAGATCCGGACTGATTTAATCTTCGACCAATTTTGTCCAAGGTGAAAAAGATGAAGAATTTCGCTGGGATTTCAATTGCACCATAGATGAACTGGGTGAGATAAATGTTCACACCAAATCCGGTGACATTCAAGCTGATTCCGTAGTAAGTACAGGCCACTCCAAACCTATGAAGGAAAGAAAAGAAGAGACATTTAACATGTAATACAAGAGAAGACAATTGTTTTAGTGTGAACGTTGTCTCTTTTTTGGCAAATCAATTACACTCCGAAACACTTCAAAATAATAGTACTTCTTATGTAGGTGTGAACCAGATAGTTACTGCATCACATGACATGTGTGTATTAATAACATTATATCAGTACTTCATAAATACATATAATGGTTGTTGTCAAAATCACCAAATTCTAATTGTTTTAAAAACAAACATTGCTGTTCTCAGGTTGAGCCATCATACACAGACAGGAGAGTAAACATATGTAATACTTGTATAAGGTTAAGAAGGTCAACTCAGTAATTACAACACAGTACCACACAATGCCAGTGAGAAGAGCCAGCCTCCTCATTCTGGGAGTCTTCACAAGGTCCAGATAGGAATATTTTCTGTTTTCATCTTCTACAAATATCACTTTGGACAGAAACTGGAGAATGACACGAAAGTTTAGTCAGACAAATGGAACAGTACCAGGTGGGAGTTTCGAAATTGTGCAAAATTCGGAACCTCCGGCTTTAGGTCTGCCATGAACTGCTCCCTGTGGTTGAACTTTGCACACTTGCTCAGGTAGAAATGAGCACTGTCCACCTTCCCGTTGCTGATAAGCCACCTGGACGACTCAGGGAGCCACCTGTGACAACATATGTTTTAGTAAGCGACCACATTTGAACAGGTTTTCATATAAATTCATGAGTCACAGCTGAAAACTAGAAGTCATGTTGTAAATAAGGGTTAAAATAATCTATAACTGTGTGAAATTGTGTTGTGTGCTTTTATCTAGACAACATTCTTCGAGGTTCAGTGTGTAAGGTTTCGGTGAAATGGATATTGAAATCTATTGAAATAATCCCAGTGATGTTTTTTTACTACTGTGTTTACTTAATTTTTAAATCAGGAGTGGGTCCTCACAGAGGCCGCCGTGTTTTTTACAGGAGCCCTGATTGGACAAACTATTGAAGGCTACTGCAGGTTTTCTTTCATGATTGGAAGGGGAGGGTGAGTTGAGGGGTGTTCAGCTGCAACATGCAACGTCACCTCTAGATGTCACTAGATTCTACACACTGAACCTTTAATATGTGCGTCACATTTGACAGTTTATTGAATGATTCAATATGAGGTGATTATTTTTCCTTACCACCAACAGATCATTGCCAGAAACAGCGGGGTGCTTAACGTGGCCATCAGGTATCTCCAGTCGTTCACAAAATAGGCTACAAGCGGTAGTACAGCAGTAAAGATACTCCAGTCCAGGCTTATTAAAATGGCCACTGCAGTTCGATGCTTGATGTCCACCCATTCAATGCCTGTTATGATCAATGACAACACAACACATATAATACAACATACTTTTGTGTAAAAACAGAAACATCTTGTGTATATGAAACAAGTCATATTTGTTGTCTGGTTCTTTATATAAATATTTATTGAGGTAAAAACTAAAAATCCCCCCAAAATGTTATCGTTGCAGGGTATAGTTTAGTTCTTAAAACGGGGGTACATGAGAGAATTCAACTTTTTTGTAAAATACTTTCTGATAAGCAAGATGTAGTGTCCTAACTACCCAATATGAGCCAGCATAACAGCTGCTGTCTAATTACACATCTATAATATAGTCCTACACATATGAAGAAACAGAATTGGAGTATTTAGGCTCATTTGCATATTATTTCTTGACCTTGGTCATATGCACATTTAAAGGTAGTCTGTCCTAACAGAACATTATATGTGAAGAATGAGTGAAATCACTGCAACAAACTTTGTTTTACAGGAGGAACATGGCTCACATGCGTTTGAACTAGGAATAAGATAAATATAAGAAGGATTATAAAGTAAGTCTCACAAAGGACAGTGCTGATGATACTTATCCCAGAAAGTCCAACTCCAGTCAAAAACCTCATAGCAGCAAACATCATGAAATTATGTGAGAAAGCACTCGCAAATCCAAAGATTGTGGTCATGATGTAAGACACTAGGAGAGCTCTTCTCCTGCCTAACCTGAGCAACGGAAAATGAGAAACAGATGATGAGTTAATAATGACCTAATATACAAATGAACAGATATATATTCCTTCATTTGAAGTTACTAAATAATCTAAAATATATAAATATAAATAGTTTTAACTTTAAATGTTCTTTTGTCAGTATCTCAACAAATCCAGCTCATCTGTTGCTAACTGCATTATTTGCATAGTGAATGAACAATGACAGCTGCACAGTGGCTATACTGCAAACTAAATCTATCATCAATAATTATTACTTTTGCAAACAAATAATTCAATCATGTGAATTTCCCTTGTATATCTAAAAATATGTCATAAAGTAGTGAAAACATGGAAAGGTTTCTAATTTAACATTTGACATGATCACCTGTCACCGAGGTATCCAAATATTGCAGCTCCGAGCATGACGCCCATGAAAAAGATTGTGATTGTGGCTGTGTTCATTCTTCTATTATCACAAACCAGATCCCACTATGGAGAGAGAAAGGTCAAAACGAACCAGAATTAGTTTGTCGCTTTGTAAATACAATAAATAAATACATAAAACTCACCTCTGTGGCCAGAGTGGACTTGAAGGTGCTGTGATCGTACACCCATCCGTTCTGACATGACACCGTGGGCAGGTCGGTAACGTTGGAGGAGTCGAGCAGCAGGTGATACTGAGGCTCTGTGAACATCTGACAGGAGCTCGGAGTCCCATCCTCCTGCACCGGAGCACCGACGACAAGCTTCTCCTTCTGGGACAAATTCCCAAAGATCCCTCCATCATCCAGGGAGCTGATGTCGCAGCGGTGAGCGGGCACGGCCGCGATGAAGTTGTTCATCAAGAAGTGAAAAGGCAAAGTCATCCGCGGAATCACCATCATGATGATAAACCCTATCTGGAATCTTCCAAAGCCATCTACCTCTGCCAGCACATTCTCAAACTTCATTTCTATAATAAGTGACACCACGCAGCTCTGAAAATACTAGAAATGTTCACAGAGAAGAAGTTTGAAAGTGAGACAGTGGCCTGTTTGCATACTGGTACATGTAGCTAGTTAATGGTCAGCTATGAGACTTTGCTCACGCCGCTGTATAAAAATTGTCGGAAAAGTAAAATATTTTTTTTAATAAATAATTCGCTAAGGCCTGTGGAAGAGGAAGACAGTTGACCCACTTTGGTCCAAATAGATTAATCTGTTATATACTGTCATTATCATAATTTGGCCGACGTTCATGTTCCCCAGAGGACGAATCTTTGTGACACAAGATACTAATAGGAAACCAAACATTGCAATTTTCCAGCAGCATAACACAGCTACAAACTAAAAACAGTAAATACAGTAAATATTGAAAGTAATACACTCTTCAAACTCCAGACATTTTTATTTTTGTCTTTAATAAATCAATTGAATCTAATAACATCTGCATCCAGGACATGGTCAAACGTTACACCCCAGCACGTTCACTCCGCTCTGCTTCGGCCAATCGGCTCGTTGCTCCCTCACTGCGAGCTAAACACTAATCAACTTCACGATTGTTTGCTGTCCTGGCTCCTAATGATGGATTGAGCTCCCCATCGACATCAGAAAGTTTACACATCTTCCGCCGCAAACTAAAAACATACCTCATCCGACTATAACTTAAATAAAACAATAAAAAACAATACTAACAATTTTTGAAACTAACAATTTAGTAGCACTTAAATGGCGTTTACTTATAGCTCTTTGTAGTTTTGCCTTATTTTGAAGAAATTGTACTTTCTTGATTCTTGTTGGTCTGGGTCTGTACCCTCGGGGTTGAATGCACTTATTGTAAATCGCTTTGGATAAAAGCGTCAGCTAAATGAAATGTAATGTAATAAGTTTATGCAGTGAGAATGAGTATCTATTTGGAAACATGATATTAGAGCATAAAATATCTGTAAAGTTTTGTGCATAACAGACAGCCAGGGATATAAAACCAACCCATCTAACCTCCTTCTTCTGTGTACATTACCAGTAGGTCCCAAACAGCCTGTATCATAACAACGTTCTAGCACATCAGCAATGTCATCAGCAATCACTCCCATAGATCCATCCAGGTTTCTCTGCAGTGTCCTGTCAGGTGGAGCCTGGATCACCTTGATATGAAATTCAAACCTATGTTCCAATATATACTTTTAACTTCAAAACTGAAATGAGTGGGGACAGAATGAACTGAACTTTACTTTACAATTGAAACTTGAATTTGATCATTTATGAGGCTTTTTGTATGTTCTGTATTCATGTTGCACTGTATTGTTCAAAACGTACCTGTGTACTTATCCTTGCTGTTCATACTTTGGGCTCCTAAATAAGGTCTGTACTTTCAACTTTAAAGCCTTAACTTCTGCAAATCCCAACCATTACATAATTCAACACACACGCACGCTCCAATTTAGTTTATTTCCAACTTCCAATATTTACACTTACGTTTCTTTAGTTTATTTATACTTTTTTAAGTGCAGTACATTATTTGCATTTCTTTATTTACGTTGGTCTTGTTGACTCCTGACAAACCGTTATTGTGCTTTTCCACAATGTCATTTTGTCAATATCATTGAACCCATCCTCAATTATTCCAGTTGTAGAACAACATCACCATCTTTTATTGAATCTCCTTCTTCCTTGTTGATTGTACACTGCAATACAGGTAGAACAAAAGTTAGTGATTTTATTGTGCCTGGGTTACAGAGCTGAAGGAAAGACACCAGCAAATGATTATAATACGTAAATTATTGCAGACGATGTTATGAATGTTAAACTATAAGGGTACGGATTTCTACTTTCCTTTTCAGCGTTGAGTTATTCTTTAGCTGTGAACTTCCTGTCATAATCCTCGTTACCTGGGTTTCTCAATGTCTTGAATGAACTCGGGCAGTCGGGTGTTTAATGTTTCAGGCAGGAGCGAAGCCACCAAACCAGACCCGACCGCCACGGCACAGTAAGTAGCCGGGGGGAGGAGATACCACACGTCCTCCAGCAGCATGATGAGCGGGGATATGGACACGCCGAGCCGTGCCAAAAACGAGGTGTAGCCTAAACCATTCTGCCTGAAAAATCAAAGTCCCGTGGTTAATTCAAACCTTGTTTGTGTGCAGCCAACTGAACAAAACACAAAATCATTGGCTGTGTTCAACCTTAGTTAATGAGTCTGTTATTGACTGACCGCACGACCGTAGGATAGAGTTCAGTAGTGTAGAGGAACATGATGGTGAACGCAGCCTCTGCCATGGCTTTTCCAAGGACTGCTATCACGGTTCGAGTGACCCATTGATCTGACAGACATTGTTTAGAAAAATATCATCATAAATACGGACGAAAAATGAGAATTCACCAAAATTACATGACGGACTAGAAACCAAAAATGACCTTTTGAGACAAACATGTTGATGAAGAGACACAACCCTGCCAACAGCAAGGTGCCCGACTCGCCAGGTCTCCTACCGACTTTCTCCAGGAAGAAATACACAGCGATCTTCATCGGCATTTCAATGGATGCAAATATTAACTGCGTGAGATATGTGTTAAGTCCAAATCCGGTTATGTTCAGCGATATCCCATAATATGTGAATGCAACTCCAAACCTAAAAAGAAAAAACATGGCTGTATACATGAGTTAAGCATTGCTATGACAATGTAATTTATTGTTGCAGCATAGAGGATTGATTATTAGCATGTAAAGTTCCTTGAGATAGTGTTTGCTATGATTTGTTGTTATACAAATAGAATGGAATTTGAAGTTGCTTTGAGTACTTGAAGTATCATCTTTCATTTTATATCATATTACGTAAAACGATTATTATTTAGTATTTAGAAATATAGTATCAATGAGTGGTGTGGACAATAAAATCTTTACGTTGTCAAGTCACACATGTTGAATGAATTAGTTATTTACATATATAAATTATATAAAGGACTGTGCTTTTGAAATAACACTGAAACATTATATAAAAATATCTACACTGAAATCCCTGTTTATCATTTTATTTAATTGAGGGGAAAAAAAACATCCATTATCCTAGCTTTAAAAAAATACTGACATTACTTCGGTCACAAGCTCAATACCAGCATAGGCTGCTCTGTACTTACCTCAAAAGAATAGTTTGGTATTTTGGGAAATATCTTTATTTGTTTTCTCTCTAGAGGTTTAATCACACGTTTTATGTCTGAGTACTAAAAGTGGAGAATGAGAGCTAAGCTAAGCTGACTTGGTCCAAAGTTTAAAAATGCACCAACAACATGGTTTGTTTGGTTATTTCCACGAACAGAAAAAGTTGAGATGACACAGGCCGGCTTAGTTTTAATAATTGAGCGGATCCGGGGGAACAGGCTGTCCACATTCCCTTCCTAATGCCACACCAACATAATCCTCTCCCGGTTACTTAACAACATGTCAGACAGTAGATGAGGTATTTCCTGAGCTGTTGAATACTTTAACATTAACCTCACACTCACCATACGACCCCCGAGCAAATAGCAAGTGTCCTAATATTTCTAGTCCTGAAAAGATCCACAAACGTGTACTTCCTGTCTGCAATTTCCATTTGGGCAGATTCCTGTAATGTCTGTGAGAGAGCACAAACAAACCGGGTCAAACACATCTTTCTTTTTAAATTACTGAAGGTTGGCCGCTGAGCAAAGTAAACTTGACTGGACTGTACCAATGGTGTGATGTTGGCCATGCATTCGGTTCTGTTGTTCATCTTGGCACATTCCATGATGTAATGATAAGCTTCTTCTGTCCTCCCCTTTACCAAGAGCCACCTGGCAGACTCTGGAAGCCACCTGACGGGAGGAACACGGCGAGTTCGGTGCCTCATCAACCGCTCATTGTTTTTTCAATAGTGCAAAGTTGAAAGTATGAAGTTTTGATACCTCCAAGTGAAGAGGGAGAGTATCAGGGGCGTGGTCACAATGAGCATCAGCCTCCTCCACTCGTTTATACCATAAGCAAGTCCAACCAGAAGCCAGTTCCCAATAGTCCAGTCCAGACTGATGATTATACCAGAGAAGGTCCTGTGTTCAATGCTGAACCATTCCACATCTGCAGAGAGATGGCAGCACAGAAGATGGCACATCAAGAGCTTTCATTCCTTCATACTAAAATACAAAACATTTTTCTCTTTTGAATTTGAATTGTTTTAACACCTGCCTACTCACTAAGAACGATGGAGATGATGCTTATTCCGGCGAGCGACATTCCTGTAAAAAATCTCATGATGACAAATAATATATAGGACGGGGAGAAAGCACTGAGCAGCGCAAATGTCATGGACGTCACGTAAGAGGCCAGCAGAAGAGGCCGGCGCCCAAACCTGGTGGTGGAAAGAGGACGTGGAGAGTTGTGATCAGAGCTCTGGGTTAAATTACCTGCATGTCCATTCAAAATGAACAGGATATAACTTATATACAGTCAAGTGATTCAATAATTTCACATCTACTTCATTCATCTTGAACTTACTGCTACGTGATTTATGTTTATTTTCAATATTTCATTGTGAAATTGTGAAATTGTGCAAAGAAAAAAAAGCCTTTTTACATAAGTTGGGCATGTAAAATGCAGTCTTATCAATTCTACTCATGCTGTAGTTTTTACTGTTTTCATCATACATTATTAGTATGCATTATTATTGTTTTTTCTTAACTCATGAATAGTTTGTTGCATATGGGACTTTTTGGACATAAAGTACAGCCTGCAATTTCCTTTAAATTGAAATCTTACCTGTCACTTAGAAATCCAAACAAAGGCGCTCCACACATAACCCCGATGAAGAAAGCAGTGGCTGTTGCCTTGTTCAGCCCTTTGCTGCTGCACACGAGATCCCACTGCAAAGAACACATTGAGAAGATATTACAATATGTAGCCTACCTTTTAGTTTTTACAGTGATCCAAGAAAGGTTAAAATGTCGTGAATTCTAAAATGAATTTGAAATGATTTTTTTTTGCATTATTTCCACTTTATTTAATTATAAAGTCACCCACATAAAAAAAAGGGAAAATATGACTTTATGGTCTTTTAGGAACACATGTTGATTTCTTTAACGATGCTTACCTCTGTCGCCAAAGTAGATCTAAAGGTGCTGTTGTCATACACCCATCCATTTTGACACTGAACAGTTGGAGCCTCCTCGCTGCCGTTCGACCCAGACAGACGTTGATATTGAGGCTGAGAAAACATCTGACAGGAGCTCAGGGTCCCGTCCCGCTCTGCTGGAACACCGACAACCAGCTTCTCCGGCCGAGTTAGATTCCCGAAGAGGTCTCCATCGTCCAGAGCGCTGACGTTGCAGTGGTGAGCGGGAACGGCCGCCATGAAGTTGTTCAGCAGAAAGTGACATGGCAGCGTGATGCGAGAGAGGACCTGAATCAAGACCAGCTGGATTTGGAATCTTCCAAATCCATTGATCTCCGAGAGGATGGTGTCAAATTTCATGTTGCTGCGCTGCGAGAGTCGGCGAGAAGCAATATGCTGCAGCGGTGATGTGAATTAAAATGACAGGAGACTGAATGAGACACATTTACCAGCACCAGGTTAAACATTACAGTTTTGCTACACATTCTCATGCACTGTGGGAAGTACAGGATTCAAAGATACATTAAGGGTTCTCAACAGACAGGGAGACGTCAATTTGAAGCAACACTTTGTAACTTTGCAACAACATTTGAATGGCGGATATTACCCATGATCCTCGGCTTCCCGAAATAGTAGAGCTGCTGCTGTAGCAAATACACCAAACCCTGTTTACAATTCTTCATATCATAAAGTTTCCTGGCTGAACATCTAAGATAAACGCTGGTGTTCAATAACTTCTAAGTCTTCTCAACTAAGCTACAGTTCAGGATTACTCTTGCACCCGCTGGGCCTGTTTACAGTTACAGTCTCAGAGGAGATAGTACCCGCTCACTTTGGTTATGTAGAGCAAGAACAGATGTTCAGGGTGAGGACTGGGAATAAAAGAGGCTCCGTTCTCCCTATAACAAGTCAGTGAACCATTAAAATAATTATGAAGCGGCTATTTTAAGGTAAAATAGTTGTATGTTACTTTAACACATGACATACAGAGCCTCACACTTGTAAATATCAATGGACCTCTAGGGGGCTGTCATGGCTACATTGTTTTGTCCGCACCTTCTAACGCAAACAAACTTAGTTTTAATCAAAATGACTGGTTTGAAAAGTACTTCGGACCAGGAGATCAAAATATGAAAACGCTGTTGCAGGGAAAAATGTAAGTTAAAACATCATTAACATGAACACTGAGCTCCATAGGAAGGCTCACCAGCATTTTACTGGGTATGTTACTGTTTGGTGGAGGAGATGGACCGAGGATGCAGAGGTTATAACAAAAAAGGGGATTTAATATACAAAAAAGGTCTTTAACAAGACAAAAACAAACATTAACACTAAGGTGTAAACTTCTGGCGACAAGGCGCACAGTGAACAAGGAGGCAGGAGAAGCTGGTCGAGACAGCAGTACAAAACAAACCTTATCTTACACGTGTGGAAACGAGTAGACAACAACGAGTACAAACCGACGAGGACAAAGGGAAACACAGAGGCTTAAATACAGAGGAAAGGAAGGGGCAATTACGCACAGGTGAAACACATGAGGATTGGGCATGACAATCAACCACAGGAAGTAAAGACTGAAACCACACACAAGGAACAGGAAACAGAAAATACCAAAAGATTGAAATTAACAAACTAAAATGACAGGACGTCACAGGGTACTAATAACTGTAGTTTCTGGAGTTCCATATTACTTCCCCAACCAACCATTTCAAATTCAGATTTAGTTCCATGTATGGGCATCACGGTCCTACAGAGCAGTACTCTTACCTCATCCATCTACTGTACAGCAGCTTTATCATGTCCAACATTAACCTGTATTTTCCTAATCCTATCTCTTTCCTCGATTCGACTTCAATAAAAAATTATTATTAATGCAGCTTGCTGAAAAACAATATACAGTATATTTCCATTGATATGGCACGAGGTAAAGAATGTCCCTGTTTTCCTCTCAGCGGTCGATCGGTGAATTATTTCAATACTGACATGAAACACCTGCAGTGAGCGAACAGCACATTTTATATCCGTCTAAGAATATCTTCACTGTGTTCTACAGGCAGAGGGTCATGATGCTAACTGAGCTGTGTCAGAGGGGGGGGGGGGGGGGGGGGGGTCGAGCCAGGATAACCTCTTCTTCTCTCTCTTTAAATACAGCAGCGTACGTGGATGTGCAAGGACACGGTTTGAGCGAGTCGCTAGGTGACCTGAACATCTGCTCAGAATCTCTTATCTACGGCCGTGCACCAAATCTGCCGAGACGTGAACGTGACGATGCTGGATATCTACTGATGGGACCATTTCTGAACATTTATTTTTCTCTTGATAGCACCTCACGGATGATTAATGTAAGTTATGAATTAATTGATTCACTACCTCAAACTCCTTATATTGTCTTACTTTTATAAATGTTTGAATTGAATGATTTAATCACCATACTGTTGTGTATTTCCTGTTATTAATTTACCAAATAACTGTTCAATCTGATGCATATATCTATCAATTAGCAGAAATGGACCAAATTAAGTATCTTAGGGTTCATTTAAACTGTGCTGCGTATAGTATTCTACAACTTTTCTATTGGCTGCTGCAACAGGTTAATACCTATATGTATCAGAAAATATTAATATAAAAAAAAAAAATTATATATGTATTGCCACATAATTGCAATAAAACATATTTTTTAATTTGTATCCTGGAGCAAGTACTAAAAAAGGGAATTGGGGAAGTTGTTACAAACTGGTGTGATTCTCATTAGTGTTTAAGCGAAGATGGTCTAATTATACAATAACATAGAAACACCTAATCCTCCAGCTCAGTCCTCACAGGGGTCAACCCCCCCATCCCCCCGAGGCCAAGAGTCTGCTCCTCCGTCAAGGAAGCTGACTCCCTGTTTCCAGGGCAATGAGTCAACACACTGGAGTTACTGCCATACTAGGAAACAGAGACTCCGACAGCACTACAGTAAGGTTTGATGATGGTGACATGATGAAATGAAGTGGAACCGAGAGGGGAGAGAAGAGTTGGCATGGGACAGAGAGCCAAAGAGCCTTTACCTTTTAGCAGTGCTGGAAATGTGTTGAATCTTTAGGGTCAAACTGAGGTCGTAAAAATGCTCCAAAATAGATGTGGTTGAATGTGGGATAAGATAAAATAAGATAAGATAAGTGAAGATGAGATAAGATAAGTTAAGATAAGATCAATTAAGACATAATCAGATCAGATCAGATCTGATAAATTAAGATTAGATTAAATAAATTAGATAAGATAAGATATTTTAAGATAAGATAAGATAAGATAAGATAAAATAAGATAAGATAAGATAAGATAAGATAGTATAAGATTAAATAAGGGGATAATACAAATAGAGACATCAGTAATTAAATTAATAAACATGTAATATGTTGGAGTAATATAAATAATATAAAGAATGCAAATATTAGGATTAGGATTATTTTATCTCAAGAAAGACAAAAATACAAATAAATGGACCTACACTAAATATATATATAAAAAAAGAGAAAAGTACAGAGCATTAGTGAAAAAGGTCCACACCAATCCTATATATGTAAACAGAGTATACAGTGTGAACAGGGTTATATAAATACATTATTGAAATTGCACAAAAAAAAAAAAGATTTCTAAATCCTGAGTGAAATAGACTTGGTGATTGTGGTCTTTTTGGAGCGTGGATCAGGTTGATGAGTCTTGTGATTCCTCTCCCTCAGACACTTAAGGAGAGTCAGTCTGTTGCAGGGGGGACTGCTCAGTGTGATGATGTCATGCAGGGAGAGAGGGGGGGGGGACTGGTCGACTATGATCCTCCTCCCTCCAACCAGTATCATATCACTGCCCAGACACGCAATAGCTCAGATGTTTAAATGTGGCCCGCATTATTATTTGGACTGGAAGTTGGAAGGTTGTTGAAACCTCAGATGATTCTCCCTTGACTCCAGCAGGGCAGCTGGTAAAAAGGACAGAATTCAAGGTCACATTTCTAGTTTTAGAAGCAGTTTGGTGTCTGTAAACAACAGTTAATCAATATCAGGGGCCACAGGCCTTCACACAGCTCTATGGATTGTGCACATTCGCAAAACACTGTGCAGACATTTTAGGCACAAAAAGTAAGTTGAGCTGTAGGTTAATTTTATTTATGGGTTAATATAGATATATACATAGATAGATAGATAGATAGATAGATAGATAGATAGATAGATAGATAGATCCTCAGTACACTGGACTGTTGTTCCCAGGCGAGTCACAGTTCTTCTGTGGATTTAGTCTCAGTGTTCTTCGTGAGATCCCTGACATCAGGATGTTGACATCAGGGCTCTGAGGGGACAGCGTCATGGTTCTGAAGCCTCTGGCTGTGTGCTCTGTGTTACTGTCATGCTGATTGTAGCTCTGACAGCAAACAGCACTTTGTACCGCTATCACAACCAGAACAGGCCTCTGTCACACAGTTAAGACTTTAGATCCATTGATTAAATTCTATTGGTTTGTCATTTCAATGTAAGCCTCTGTCATTAGCAGCAGTCTCTTTCAACTGTCATTTGACCTTTGCTAAGTAGGTTTTGGTTTTTAAGAATTGATCCACTCATGCAACTGCCTATACAAATTTCTGTGTCTTTGTCTCTTGTAAAGTTAAATAAACTGCATATCGTAAAACTGAAAGATGAAAAGAAGCTTATCTCATGTTGTTATTTGACTTTGTGCTGCACTGGTGCTGCAGTGTTATGGCCCCACCTTCTGGATGTTGAGAGGTGTTGTATTTAAGAGTTAAAGGATTGTGTTTGCGCTACAATCTTCTAGATTTGAAAGTCCCTGCTATTTTTCCCAACTCTAAATGTGTGTTCAAATGTTCTTTCCTCTGCACTCTTGTCTATAGACCTTTCTAGATTATGATATTATGAACAGAAAGTATAAACAATTCAAACAGGTGATCAAGCTTCATATGAGGTTATGAGTGGTGAGGTGTGAACCACAAAACTGCAGTGTTTAATGTCTACTTTACCTTAAATAATTGATTTGATGAAAGAAATGTGTTATTTTATAATTTTATTTAATCTTTTTCCACCTGCTTCGACGCAAAAATTGATTACCAGAATAACTCAAGAGAGTAAATGATTAAATGTTGATTTGACTTCTGTAAGAAAACAAACATGTGGCTCTAAGTGAGGGAGAGACGGGGGAAGAGTATGTATAAAATGAATAGTCTCTCATATTTAGTTCTTAAATGGAAACGCAGAGCACTTCCATTGCTGCAGTGATAGATGTGGAACAGTGGAGGGAAAGAGACGTCGCTGTATAAACACGAGTTCGGAAAACAGCCACCCCATTGTTTTGTTTATAGTCTTGGATGCGAATGCTGCCTCCCTCTGGATGTTGAATTCCATTCCATGTAGAGCGATGGCTGCCCATGAACTTCCAGAGCAACACTGCACTTCCTATTGAGGATAGGAATGATCAAGAGAATTAAACAGTAGTTAGAAATGTCACAGAGTGAAATTATACTGAAATGTCTTGGTCCAAGCTCGATGAGTTGATCAAATCTGCAAGACGTCCGTTAAATGTTTACTTTTGCCCTTTGGCAAATCATTGGTTTTTGACCAGTTGAGGATTATTTTAATGGATATCTGACATATTTATTGATATCATGTAATATTGAAAGTCCTTTTGATCCCCTTTTAAGTGCATGGCTCCCAGGCCTGATGTTGATTATCTGTGTTTTAATGAAGGTATCATCATTGACACCCAGGACATTGTGAGACAGCATCAGAAAATGGAGCCAGAGGTCGAAGCCCCAGACAACAATCACAACCTGGTCCCCTGGTCGGGTTCAGATGGCTCCCAGGAACTTTGTGCCTCTGAGTTCTTGGCGGAGTCCTTTGATGAGGATGATATTAGTGATGAGGACCCTTTAGACCCAGAGCCTCCTCATGTCCCTAAGTCTGACCCTGGGTCCCAAGAACGCCCTCAGCCACAAGCATGGGAATCTGCAGGTGAGCAACAGTCCCCGGCTGAACTTAGTGGAAGCGATGAGGATGTTTCTTACAAAGAAGAGGACGATATCTACCTCAGTGAATCGAGAGAGTCTCCTCACATCCAAACCTCGCCAGTATCCCTGTCCCCACACCAAGAGCACCCTGACTCTGAGCCTCAGGCAAGCCAAACATCCCCACTGCATTCTCCGTCATCTTCCTCCTCCCTCGGCTATGCCGCTGACCTGACCCTGGCCCTGACCCTGACCACAGGGGAGTTGCAGGGAGCCAGTAATAGGCAGGACCCAGCCCCTGGGAACAGGAGCATTGAATCTTCAGAGGAAGGAGGGAGTAGTGAAGCACCTCCTGCTCCTGTCGTCTTTGAAATTGCAGACGAGGGTGCTGAGCAGGCAGAGAAGAGGAACTCAGAGTCTGCCACAGATCTGTGCAGACCGGACAGGCACAGGGGAAGATACACACGTAAGTATTAATCTTTTACCCTCTTTTTATACATTTTATTGCATATATGAAGATGGTCATTCAAACTGTGTACCCTAAAGTAACTTTAAATTTTATTAATCTGCATAATTTTATGTGTGGCATGAATGCAGCCCAACAAACAAATGAATGTAAGATAATCACCTTAAATAATATTTTCTGCCTGCATTTGTTTGCGGGGGCGTTGTGAGGCTAAATTCTTACATTTAAATCTGATGTTCCATCATTTAATCAATAAATATCATGTGCAAAGCTGGTTATTTTCATGCTGGGTTCTCCTTGAGAATTCCCATGGCTTTATTGGTCAGAGCAGGACAAGAATAAAATATGACCATATCATGAGACGGACAGGAACAAATTTGACTGACGCGAGCATGTGTCCCCCTGGCCTGTCACCCGATCCCTTTTCCAATCGTAAGTCTTGACTGCAATGGAAAGTGAGCTCCTCGCTTGCCTTGCCTCACGGACCCCTGGACCTAAGTTAGCTGTAAGTAAATATGATGGCTTTTAATAGTGCGCTTGCGTCAGCAGGGGGAACTTTAAAATGTGTCTTACTGGATTTTAGGCGGATTAATAATGAAAATAATATTA
Source organism: Pleuronectes platessa (assembly GCF_947347685.1). Taxonomy (NCBI): domain Eukaryota; kingdom Metazoa; phylum Chordata; class Actinopteri; order Pleuronectiformes; family Pleuronectidae; genus Pleuronectes; species Pleuronectes platessa. Next base: position 11,614,048 of record NC_070628.1, on the reverse strand, counting down.
ATAAAGAAAAAAACTATAATAATAATAACTTATTATTTTATTTATTTTACCTTATTTATTATTTATTTATTAATTTCAGTTTTTATCGTCCTCACACTGCTACCTTTTGTCTCTCTTTGTCTCCCATTCTCCCTCTGTCTCTCTTTTCCGATGTCACAGGGCTCCGTCACAGCGAGAGCCAATCAGAGAGGCATGTGAAGGAGACCAAGTCTAAATGTAAACGAATCGCCCGCCTTCTAACTGATGCACCCAATCCTCAAAATAAGGGAGCCTTGCTGTTTAAAAAACGTCGCCAGCGGGTCAAGAAGTACACGCTCGTCAGTTACGGGACTGGCAATAGGCTCCACAGCGAAGACCAGATAGACGAGGAATCCGAAGAGGTCCGATCAGCCGCGTACAACTTTGTGGCAACGAGTGATTCCGAGTTAGAGGAGGAGTACTCTGTTTATCACCAGCAGCGTAATTTGAGTCTGAATTGGGGAGGAGTTCAAGAAATGGAGGCGCTACCGGAGACAAAAGGGAAAGGAGTTACCATGTTTGTCCAACGCCGCAGGAGGATGGACGAGATTGTGTCAGAGCGTGAAGAAATGAGGAATAAAGGATTAACCGTGGAGCCTGAATGTACACAAGCACAGACTATGTATGACACTAAGGAAATGTACATGCTTAACAACCAGGCCGACTACATGGATGCAAGTCACAAGCAGCATGAATACCAAGAAAATACCCAACAGATGAACCACCTAGCCAATGTGCCAAGACCCCTGGTGCCCAACAGAACTGCAAGGCCCTTCCTAGGATTTCAACATGGCACAACTGCGACCGTCTTGCCTGGTGTCGCAGTTCCTGTCCCAAGGAAGAACGAACCAAGATTCAAAGTATCTGTGCCTATCAACACTATCCCACATGTTTGGTCCCCGACTGGAGACATCATAGCCTCAAGAGATGAGCGGATATCTGTGCCGGCTATCAAGTCGGGGATCCTGCCAGAGTCAAAAAGGAAAGGCGCTAATAAGCAGTCGTCAGCGCTGGCACAAGAATCAAATCCCCACCTACAACGCAAAGGGGAAAGGAGGTCTTATATTGAGTCAGAGGAAGACTTCTTTAGTCTCGGAGCTGAAGCTTGCAACTTTATGCAACCCAGAACAATAAAACTCAAGAATCCCCCACCGGTGGCCCCAAAACCCACCATCAACCCATCCTGTCCACCTTGGATGAGCAGGAGTCCATCTGGTGACCCGTTTCCCGTTCCACATCCTTCTCACGGTCCCGGAGCACCTCACAGTCAGCATTACTTGCAGCAGCAAGATTGGGTCCAGCAGCAACAGATGGTCAACCCTTGGGCAACAGATCAAACTCAGGCAACACTTCAAACACCTGCCAACGCCTGGGCTCCGGTCGACCCCTCTCCTCAGCTTCATCTTCAGCCAACCACCAGTAGCTGGAATCAGCCGCCATCACGATCCCCTGTGAGTATCCAGACCCGAAGTCCTACTTACAGCCCACATCACCCACCTTCACCCTCAAGGAATAAGTCCGACAGTGTTCCCAACTCGGTCGCTTCTTGCCCACAACAATCAGGGAAGTCATATGTCCAGGCACCAAAAGCAGCGCAGCCTTCTCAAAAGGGTCAAGTCTCAGACAGAGGTGTTAATCGACCTGGTGATGGTTCAACTATGGCAGGAAAAGGTGCACAGCTGTTTGCCAGAAGACAGTCCCGCATGGAGAAGTTTGTTGTTGATGCAGAAACTGTGCAAGCGAATAAAAGGAGATCCCCCTCCCCAGCCTCCTCCCTCCCTAACTTCTGGAGGTATTCTTCCAATGTCCGCTCCGCTCCCCCTTTATCGTACAATCCCCTTCTTGCTCCTTTCTACCCTCCATCAGCAGGCAAGCAGCCCCCGCCCACAAGCTCCAAAGTCAAGCCTAAGACCAAAGATAAACCTAAAGCCCCCCCAAAGCACCTAAATGCCTTAGATATCATGAAACATCAACCTTATAAGTTGGACTCATCACTGTTCAAGTATGATGCAGTCCCTGAGGCCAAAAACCCCAGCCCAAGTCCCGGCCCCAGCCCCAAACCTACTCCGGCATCAAAGTTTGAGGCCATAAAAAGTCTCAAACTTAGATCTGCCTCTTCTAATTCTACTTATAACACATCTGAGCCTGCTGTTCAGGCCAAGGCAGAAGCCCCCACTAAGTATCCTGGATCGGTAAGTTCCCAAAACTCTTCTGCCTGCCAAAACGCGAGATCAGCTGAGCCTCCTGCGGCTGACAAGCGCTTGGATGGAAAGCACACTGTCTCACCTGCGGCCCATCACATAAGCAACAAGCAAGCACCAAGCACCCGGTCTGCAAGCACCTCCTCCACGCTGTCATCTACCGGTGACAGCATAGCTTCAGCTTTCTCTCCTGCATCTCTTATTGCTCGAGGCGCACGTCAAATGGCTCCTCGTCCAAAGTTCTCTGCCAGGAAGCCGGTAGTGGCAGTCAAACAGTGGAGGGCTGTTGCTCTGAGTCATTAGTTCTAATGCTGTTTATGGTCATTGGTGGAGACGCCACTGAGACGATGGAACACTAGCACCTAATATGTCTTATACTCAACTGGTGGAATCCACTCTGGTCTTAAAAGAGTCCTCGCTTCCTGCTGATGTCCACGTTCACATTGATTTGGGCCTGAAGCATTATGGAAGATCAAAAAAACTAGAAGACATAAAAACCATATAGTGTTAAATAATATGTCCCTGATATTACCTTTCAAATTCAATAACCAGTAATAAGGTAACTTAATTACTTATTAAGATAAAACCATAAAAGTTAGTTGTTTTCATGCGCTATTTACCTTATAAAATAATTGATAAAAACTCATTCATCATCATGAATATAGAAAGGAAACTTGATAAACATACCGATTACCCAAGATGGCATGCAGTGAACAAGATGGATTATACTTTGTTGGTAAACTTTTTTTTCAATAAACATTAGAAAACCGTGCATATTGACTTTAATGCACATACCTTTACCGATCACAACTAAAATGAATAACTTCAACATATTGTGACATCTTCCTTTAATAGGTGAGGTTCACTAGTATTAAAAAAGGAAATGTGAGACTAAATATTGTTTAGTGATCTCAGGAAGTGCTAATACCTGTGCAATAGTGTGTGTTAAGAGCCTTGTTCAACCAAGGGCTCCAATTTGTGATTGTGTTTTATAAGAAATAGGTTTGCATGAATTTGTATGTAGCAGTAGTCATAACCAACCCCCAAACCTACACACAATAATAACATAAATAAAGCAAAAGTTACGTCAAAAATCTTTAATTTATAATTCCGTCATCTGGGATAAGAGGAACTCATTTGCACAATTATATTTATGGAATATTTTGAATCGCTGAGTGTGTCTGGGGAGAAACTGTCTATGCACTTCTTTTTTGGGATGCAAATCCTTCAGTCTCATTCCAAACTAAAAGTAAAAAAGTTTAGTTGTGATAATGAACCCTGATGACTTTAAATGTGTGTTTTTTTTGCGGATCGTCAGTTATGGCCAGTTCTTAAACTGTCTCTAAAGTTATCAGACTTATATCCTCATCCTTGAGGGTAAACATGAGCAGAACATCCCAGAGGTTTGAGTTTGATCCTTTATATCAACTCGAAAAATTAGAGTGCGAGAAAACTTTATTTTTCTTGTGTGTCTTTATGTCTGTGTCTTTCTGACATATCACTGTTTATTGCACTTCTTGTACTCTGCACAATCTCACTATTAAACTTTCCTTCTCCTTCTTCCTGTGTCGTGAGCTTCTGTCTTCTTTTCCACAGCTGCACTATTACTCCTTTTGTCTGAGCCACACATTTCTCCTCCTCTATCTTCATCACCACACGTTCACACAGGAGTTATTCATATGTACGGCACCTTACTCAATATCCGTTTGATGTCAATAAATTATTGCACATTTTAATACTACCACCATCACTGACCTGCATGATACATCATTTTATGTCAGCTTCACAAATATTTGTTCTCAATGCTCTTCCATCACCAATAAAAAGCTTGGAACTATGATCTTGGCCTTCAGAACTTGGTGCTGAGAGAAAAGCAGCTGTGGCTCTGAGTGATGAGTATTTTATTGTGGTAAAATTTTTGTGTTGCAGAACATTTCACTGCTCGTCCCAAAAATACAAACAACACTGAATTTAACTTGAAATTCTACACCACAACACAATAGAGGGGAATCAGTCAAACATATAGGTATTTTCATAAGCGTGGATATGTTATAGTTAGATTTAGTTTAAAATGTACTTAGGAATGGATTTCCCTTAGAGGAGACAAGACAAATACAAGCTGGCCAAGAAATAGTTCCAAGCAAAGTTTCCTCGTCTTTTAAATGTCGTTGCTGTCCTACTGTAAATGTTTTAAGTTGGTTGGACCAATAGCAGGTAAGTTCTGAAATACTTTCCATTCTTTATGTCAAATATTTGGACACATGAGACGTTTTCCAAACATTGTTTGTTATTTTAGACTGAGAGAAACCAGGCTAACCTTTTGAAATATAGAGAAAGAAAGATAGAAGAACGATGAATTAGTTTGACCTCCTCAATAAATAAAACGTATTTACAAAACAGGCGTCAGTGGAGCCAGCGGGTGGCAGCAAAGTCTACAACACTGCTGCCAACACCAGACAACCGATATGTGCTTGTTCTTTCAGGGATTTGGTCGAAGCCGCTCCTTGAGCCTGCCCAGGCGACTGAGTTCGATGCCCTCGCCCAGACTTCTGTCCCCTGTGAGCACACCAGGAAACCAGGGGTCATTTCTACCTGCACAGAGGCAAATTTCCTTTCAGGAAAGTGCCTATAAGCCACTGTCCCCGTGGGAGGCAGCATCCAGGAGCCCCATTGGTGCAGTGGACGAGGCGTTTCTGTTCCGGAGCCTGCCGTCATCTGTTGCCACTAATGTCAAAGCTGCAGGGCAACGCATGTCTCTGCCAGAGCCTCCAGATGAGTGGAAGCGCAGGGTGTCTCTTGATCCTGCAGCTGTCAGCAGGAGTCATTATCATGCGGCCCCTGGTTTCCAGGCCCCATCTCTGAGCAGGACATTTTCACCTGAGAAAGCAGCCTTCTATGGGCCCCCCTTCCGACCTGCCCAGCCTCTCAGGCAGACCAGGATCGGATACATGGGACAAGGCCCCGGTCCAACACAGTACTCTCCCCTCTATGCTGCAGCCCCAAGAAGTTCACTCTACTGAGAAAAGTCAGATATATGAGAGAAAATCACTCGGAGGTGCACGTAGATTAACATAGAAGTTACAGAGTGGAGAGAATCATGCAGCATATTGAGCGGAGAAGACAAAAAATAGATCTGGCACAGACAAATGGAATATAGGCCCTATGTGATGAATCGTATTCCAAAACATATAAATATAAAAATGTATTTATGTCCATATTTTTATGTTTGTTTTCTGGAGTTGATGTGGAAGGTTGTTACTCTCATGGTACGAGTAGTCACTCACTGTAGAGCTTGTGTTGCTGATGAGACATAATCCTGCTGAGCACTGACAACAGACTTGATTTGGGACAGAAATAGACCATTGGAGACACGTTGTCAATAGGATGATATGAAGCATGTGTCATGTGAGGTAAAGTCAATGTGTTCTAGACGAGAAATGAGGCGTTTGCTCACTGATGTTGCTGGTAATCGTGACAGTGTGGGTCTTAAATATATACTAAGAAATGAGGCACTTTAAGAATTCTCATGTGTGAGTTTTTCATTCCTTTACCATTAGAACTAAATGGGATCACTTTTCAGGTTGATGTTGCTTGATTGTTTCACATCCTAAAATGTAACTTAGTGATTGTCATAAACATTGTTGCTCGTCTTGTTTGAACCGGTTTTAACGACTCTTGCAGAGGCAATAATAACATATTGTAAAGGAGTGAAAATTTTATTTAGCAAGGACAAACCTTCTCTGTGTTCTACATTGTGAGGAAACAGGAGAGCAGTGAACTTTCACTGAACCTGAAGTGTTGCAGAATACAAAAGTGATGGGTAGTCAAAAGAAGAGTCAAGCTTTTGCCATTCTTATATACGATTTTAAAGTTAAAGTTAAATGTTGCATGCATACATTCATGTAATATGCCACCTTAGATTATACACAGTGTGTTTTTAAAGTATCACTGAGTGTCCAAATTTGAGATTTTGAATTTAGAAATGCATTTTTTTTATTCAGGAATTATGAATTATGAGTGTTGCTCTGGGTTTTGACAATTTCCTTGATTAAAATGATACTTTTTCCACCTTTTAAACACAAAGTTAAAAATAAAAAAATATGAAAAAGCTTTATGTCTTCATGGTGTTTTTAATCCTAGGCTATAAGAATGTACCAGAGTTTATAAGGGTCATTTTTGTATAGATAGTTTTTGATCCATTCTCCGATCATATATCGTACATTCCTTCCTTCATAAAAGAGCATTGTATTATCACTTAATATAAGAAAATCTGTAAATAATAATAATAATACTGATTCTAAACAGAATAAGACTGCATAAGGACTAGATGGACTATTTCAATTTGGGCCAATTTATTTTACAGCAGAATCAATGCACAGTAAATCTGAGATAGCAATGTGTTTAGTTGCCAGGATGATGACCTTTAGAAAAAATGTTTTTGGCTGACCACTGTCTCAGCCACACGGCCCTTTAACCATCCCCAGTCATCTGCATTTCATTATCTAACATTATCATAATCACACATAATGGCCGTGACACGTCTCAGACGGACGAGAGGTATTAACCACCTCCCTAACATGAAGGCTCGGCGCCCCAGAGGTTACATCAACCAGCTGAGGAGTGTTGACTGTGAAGATTTAACACAAGGAGAGCCACACGTCTCAGGAGTGAAGCCTCCAGACGCCATGTGTGTGCGTTGTCCATCGTCCCCTCTCCTCTCTGTCGCTGTCCCTGCCCCGTGGTGTTAGAGAGTGGTTATGAGTGTTTGGCAGGTTAAATTTAGCCTATTGATGTAAGCTGCATTCCATTCACAACAGACAGGGACACACACTCACAGTTTGGCTTTAGTGTGCGGGACTGTGAAGATCAGGGAAGATCAAACTACCAACTGTAGGTTGACCCCTGAGTCTCCGTGTCTCCCCTTCAAGGATACAGGTTACGCAGTAGGGACGCCATCTCAGGTATGGACGAGCCTCGACACGGTGTGTTTTGTGAATATGCTGTGTGTTTCGATTTGATTGAGGTTAGAGCATTGTCCCTGATGCGTTGCGATAAATGACGTTCGGCTGCATCTAACTAAAATGTGTATTTTCTGTAAATTGTAATCATGGCTTTCCTATGGAAATAGGACATCTGAGAGACTAACAGTTAATTTGAAGAATTTTTATCTTCAGAATTATAAAGCTTTGTTTGATTTCGCTGGGAAATTATTTTAAAATTGTCAGGAACAATTAAGTGGCTGAACATTTAAAAAAAATGAATTGTATATTTATCATGTTTTACATTTGAAGCGAACATTATATATAAGTTATTATGTTTATTACTTTTTGAACTATTTATCGCAGGACATTTGTAACTCGATACAAAAGTGGGACACAGTATTCACCTTGACCTTTACACAGGTCAGGTATCTGGTAAAAATATTAATGGCAGTCGTCATCGACAGTCGCTCACATCCTCAAAAAGAATTGGGTCTAGTGGCAAAGCCAGATTTAGAAGTACATGTGTGCCACCAATCCAAATACAATGGGAGCGTCAGGATTATGCAACAAACTGTAATCTGGGAAAAGTAACATCTACGTGGATTATCACAACATGACAAACGCTGGTATCGCAGATTTTTTCAACCGGTTACCTTCCAGATCATCTTCCAATTCAAGTGTATGTGGATGGAAAGCATGGGGTTGACTTTAAGAGTAAAAACAAAATCGTGTTCAGCTTATATGTTATGTAACAGAGAAGATTAGAGGAATAAATATGTCTAATCAAGTGTAAGTCTCTGTGTATCCTGAGTGTCTCATTCTGTCCTTGTCAATCTTTCAATATTGCCCCATGTCATGTTGACAATAATACAGGATTACCGATTCAAGGTTTTTATTTCACTGACAGCTGGTGAGAAACGACCTTACACTTGCTCTCACCAAACTGTGTGTTTAGCTTGAAGCCCTGGCGGCCGATGGGCACTGATGTTCTGTGGGGGTCACTAGTGTTGGGGGGGTAAAGCTCCTTCTGTATGACTTGAGCAGAACGACTACATCCTGTGTCCTGTATGTGTTTCCAGTCCTCCGGACCTCTGCCAGCCGAAATGTCACAGTTCTGTACGATGCCAGCCGGAGAGAGGAAGAAGTGCGCAGCAGCTATTTGCCGAGAGGTCCATGGTACCAATGGTATGACGCTATGGAGCTGAGGCTCTGCACACAAACACTGAGAATCTCCACTCTGATCTGGTTTCAAAATGTCAGGGCTACTCTCCAGCACTTGCCATAAATAAGCTAATAGGGGTGATTTACTACATGGGGAAAATCCTTTGTCGTTGTCCTTTTCTAAAGTCTATTTCTGGTTGGGTGGGATAGGGGGTGGGGGGGCTACTGTGTAGCTGTTTGGATAATGTGAAGGTTCGTGACAGCTGGGGCGCATTCCGCCAATATTGGTGGGCGAGGGAGCACCACACACATCCAAGTCTTATTCTCCAAAACAATGATCACTCATTTTCCATGACCGAACTTAGAACGTGCAAAAATGTTTTATTCAGTAACACCTTTGAACTTAGTAATGGACCCTCCCTTAAACCTGATGACAGAACTGTATCAGGGGATATTTCTATTCATATTGTCCATCCTGCACTTTCCAGCTCTAAATCCAGGACTGGATTAACCCAATAGGGGGCCCAGGGGGTGAAGATGAACCCTTCCTAAATTAGTTTAATAATACACTAGCTTTTTTGAGAATATAGGCATTATATAAGCATGACATCATTGATAAGGTATTCAAACTAGATCTTTTGCTGCTTCAAACTTTATCAAATTACCATTGGACCACCAGGGACAATTGGCACTCATGGGACAGTTTTACTGGCAAATATCAAACCAGCATTTTTTTCTTTGTGAACCTTTCACAAACTTTGCCTAGACTGAATTATACATGTCTGCATAATTTAAATAGACTTTGAAAATGTTAGCTCAACATTGTATAACAATGCAAGCACCAAGTATATAAATGTTGATGATAGCAATAATCACAATTTTCTCCCCCCGCCTCTGTGGTGGAGCAGGGGACACCATTGATCTTGGGAAGAAGCTGAGCGCCCCGAAAGACATCATGTTGGAGGAGCTGTCGTTGCTTTCCAACAGAGGCTCTCGTCTTTTTAAGATGCGCGGGAGGAGATCCGACAAATACACGTTTGAAAGCATCCAAAATGAGGCAAACACACAACTAAATGTAAGTCTACTTGTGTGTCTGTGTCACTCATTTCATTCATTTAAAATGACGGGATTTAGTGAAGGCACTATTTCAATGGCCTTGCACAGAACTGACATTCGTCACAGTTGTCTGTGTGGGACTCACTCGGTAAATTCATCAGCAGATATGCTCTTGAAAAAGGAACGTGTCAGAAAACATGGATGATAAAAGAGACATGTGCCTCGTGCCTCCTCCGTCCTTCAGCCAAATCTACTGGAGAGGCTGCTCGGGCACTTTGCTAAGGGGCAGCTCCCACTTTATCAGTGTCAGATGATGTGTGTATATGAGTGTGTATGTGTGTGTCTGTGTGTCTGTGTGTGTGAGTGTATCGCAGCTATCAGTGAGCCAACTCTGAATTATGTCGCACAATCTGTGTTTTATCTGAATCTGAAGACGCACTGTCTCTGCTCTGGTTTTGCAGAATGATATTTTAGTGGCCAACGCACACACTGTGGAAATCAAAGTGGACGCACCCGACCATGAAGGAAGTGCTGGTGACGCAGAAAACTCAAAATCAGGTAATAATGCTGCTGAGCATGGGACTTCTGCGATATAAGAACAAATAAAAAAAGATGAATGTGCTAAAATTGGCATTTAGAATTATGTCATTGAATATCATTGGTAGAACTTCTCCCACCATCAAAGTGTTCAGCACAAAGCTAAATTTATTCCACCAGGCATCACAGTCAACTGATTATGTAAGACAACATCATAACAATGACAACTGGTGAAAGCTGGACTTATCTCCGGCTATTTTGAGCTGCGACACAACCTGAATTAGTTTAGAAGCTTTATTTTGTTCTTTCTTCTATTTGAACAGCAGACAGAGCTCGGTGCTCATTCTAAAATGTGACCGGGGGGGGTGTCATCTCATATTGACACTTTATATGATGAGTGCACACTTCAGCAATGTGCTATTTTAAGGCCTCGCATCGTAATGATGGACAAGTCGGTCTGCCTGTGTGAAAGTGTTCTTTCTCTTCATAATCCACTGTAAAACCTAAAAAAAAAAAAGAGGACAATAGGAAGCAGCTCTGTTTTGACCCCTTGACTTTTAAGAAATAATTCCTCTGCTACAGGATCTCATACTGATGTTTCCCCTCTGGTAAACCTGTGTGTATTTTCGTTCTCTTCTTCTCCTCAGAAGCAGAAAAGTCAGAGGTCACAGTCCTGCACAAGTGCTACCACTCTCCATGGGAGCAAGCAATCCTCAGTGACCCCGACCTTGCTGAGTCTCTCAAACTAGCAATGGCTGGACTGGACCCAAGATCAGAGCTTCCCGAATACAAATCCTTCAACCGGTGAGAAAACTGCCAACCGTTTTGAATTTTTTATGTAAGACGGTGGAAAAACGAGGCGAACTGACACCTTGATCTCAATTGCAGGGTTGCCACTCCTTATGGTGGCTTTGACAAAGCTCCCAGAGGAATCACGTTCAAACTCCCGGAGATAGACCTGAGCCTGCTCAGATACCCAGAGCTCCAGGAGCCGGGGGTAAAGCGGCCCACCTTCAACAGGACAGCCCAGGGATGGATAACCGAGGGCACCCATCTGATCCTACCCACAATTACCCTGGAGCCCGTTGAAGTCCCAGAGTCTGAAGATCTGTAGACGTAACCTGGCTGTAGTATCTTAGCCTCGGCCTGCCATGACAACTTAACACTGAATTAGTAGCACAGTGGCAAACCCTCACAGTGATTTTGCATTGGAATCATAAACTGTAGACAAAGATGGACGACATGATCGCTACTCAAAAGTCTAGTTTGCTGTCCTATGCCTGATTGCATTATAAGTCATAAATCCTGCTTCATCCATGTCAGAGAGTGGGAAATGGGCAAAACTACAAAGTCAAAGTCAAAATCAAATAAATGGTTACGAATGTTTCTGTTGTTTTAGGCAGTTTATCACCACATTGGTGTGTAGTCAATTGTTCATTTTATTAGTAGAATATGGTTTTAATTCTTTTCAATGTTATAAAAAAGGGGGGGGAAATATCATGGTCGATAGCAGAGACAGACTCATGATTGGTCAAGCATGTGTATTGGCAGAATATCCCCTGATGACTGCTGCGTAGACACTGATCCAAAATGCAAACAATTGCAGTTTTCATATCAAAGATATTTTTTATTCATTACTGGACAGTGGGAGGAAGTGGAGACACGTCGTCCATCTTTCTATGGTGCTGTGCTTTTATTTCTAAGTTGACCAGTATGTATTTGCTGTCCAAAAAAAATCATGTAAATAGCAAAGTGAATGTGCTATACATAATTCAAGATATTCAATGTTTCCAAGGATACTGAAAACCCCACTGTAAATTTTTATCAATTTTCAAACGAGAACATTAAGATGTAATGTAAATAAAGAATGCAAACTTATTTATTGATGGCACAAAATTAAAGCTGGAACATGCAGTAAGATATATTCTTTTAATATGTTTCATTATATAAGAACATATATATAAACTGGATGTGAGAGACAGCTGGGAAACTGCAGGGAGGAGATCTGGCCAGATTGAATTCAAGGCCAGTGGGGACAGATATCCCATGACTTTCATTCAAAACCTTGCACTCCAAAGTATTTGCATACCATCATGATAGAATAGTATCCACAGACTGACATGAGTAATCCACCAAGTCAGATGAAGTCAATGCAATTGATTGTATTGTTTCAGCTGTTACAATGCTTTTTCAAAACAATATGTCAATTTTTAACCTATGAATGAATTTAGACAATAGGCAATTGGATGCATTTTGATATAATTATAAAAATGTGTAGGGATTTTAAAGCATCCAAAACTGGCCTGAATTCAGTTTGATGCAGAGAGAACCACTTCAAAACTACTATATTTACTCTGACTGGCCTCATATCCACTCAGTTTGGTCATAACTTGAAGGGTTTTATGAAGTTCCTCTATTTGAGCCTTTTCAGAAAGGTTGAAAAAGAAAAGAAAACAGACACAAGAAACAAGTTCCCAAAATACCTTTAAGAACAAGTGAGTTTGACAGCACATCTCAGCTGTAGAGCACTGAGCCGGAGAAATACTTTTATAAATACCAAGCAAGAACTCTTCATGTGTCCCCAGAGAGGTTTCAGGGCAACTGCTAGAGCCAAGACAGGATTAGAGAAATGCCAAATATATAAATATACAGTATTTATAGATGTGTGTCCATCTCGTGGTCTACACATGTTCCACCCTTTTTCCACAGTATATTCCACTTGTATATATGGTGCTGACGAATATACAGTATTAGAACCTGTATGAGAATTACAGTGATGGCCGATTTGAACTGTTAGCAACATGACCAGAAAATAACAGAGCCCTAATGGTATCATGTATTTCCGGCACATTTACAGCAGGGCTGCAAACAAACACCATTTCATATACCTTTGTCGATTGGTTGGTTGGTTGGTTGGTTTGTTGGCGAGTTGGTTGGTTGGTTGGTTTGTTGGCGAGTTGGTTGGTTGGTTGGTTTGTTGGCTAGTTGGTTGGTTGGTTGGTTGGTTTGTTGGTTGGTTGGTTGGTTTGTTGGCTAGTTGGTTGGTTGGTTGGTTTGTTGGATAGTTGGTTGGTTGGTTGGCTAGTTGGTTGGTTTGTTGGCTAGTTGGTTGGTTCGTTGGTTTGTTGGCTAGTTGGTTGGTTGGTTGGTTTGTTGGATAATTGGTTGGTTGGTTGGTTGGATAGTTGGTTGGTTGGTTGGTTGGTTGGTTGGTTGACAGGATCATGCAGGCCATTGCTGTTGGATGTGCTTCATCAGCATCACTGAAATAACTTCCTTCAACTTCCTACATAAAAGTGCTTGTTCAGAGTTCCCAGATTTCATTCTTGGACTCAAAATCAATGAGAACCAAATCAGTGTAACATCTAATGAAGAGTGTTTCACTGTGTTATTCACAGGCTGGCCCACACGCTGTGGACACACACAACAACAGTGTGTAAGGATCCACTGCACGTGCTGTTTTTACATGTGCGAACAGGAACAGCTGATACACACTTGGCATGAAGCAAGGTGATGGTAAACATTGTGTTTACTGCATCAACAAAACACTCCTTTGGAATACGACTCTGGAAATCTTACATTTAGTTTGAAACGTGTTGGCTATAATGCAAACATGTCACCAGTTCTCTTTGCCAGAATGAAACAGATCCACTAAAACTTGAGTGTGGGGGGGGAACTGAGAGCGATGCACTAATTAGTGAGAGTCATTTTTTGCTGACGCTGACTCTCATGCACCATCAGCCTCTTTCAGTCCTGTCTACTCTTAAAACCCTGCAGGCTTCCTCCTGCCAGGCCCTCCATCTGCCTGCATCTCTGTCCGGTTCACTGCAGCAGTCAGAGACATGGAAACAGTAAATATGTTCAAATATCCCATTTGCTGCTATCATGTATATTAAGTGTTATGTGCATTAGGGCAGGGAGATAAAAACAACAGCAATAATTATTGCAATGTAATTTTCATCTGTAACAATACAAGAAAAGTTCAATATATATCAATATATTGCTTTTGCATGAAATGATCTAGGTCAGATCAGAAATTGGAATGCATGAGTGAAAAAGGATGTATTAACTAGATAACGGGGATATGGATAAGGAGATAAAGACACCAGCTCTATCAATATAAAATATCGGATAAAAGTTCCAGATAAAGGTGAATTACACTGTAAAAATTGTAAAGTTGAACCCAATGTACATTTGCATTTTTTTCTTTGCTATTTTTGATTCTCCTTTTTCTTTTTTTGTTTGTTTGTTATAAATGTAAACATAGAAGCAATGACAAATAAAGTGGACATAAATTTTAGGAAATAATACAGAACATATAAGTGCTGGAAAAGATTGTTTACGAGTGAAGAAGATGATTTTACCAGAAAATGGGAAAAATTTATGAAGTTTAGAGATAAAGTCATGGGCTCTGCATATTATCAATGATCCCGCTATTATCAATATATATTTAAAAAAAATCCTAATAAAGTGAATTAAGCCCTCATTTCTTTTTCTTTGTTTTTTACACTTATTTCCTTCTTTCTGTTTTGTATGTTTGTTATGAATAAAAGCACGATGACTCCAGCGTGGAAAACTTGGAAGAAATAATAATCTGACATTTATCGCGACAACTGTCATTATCAACTGATATTAAAAATGTATTGTGATGTAATGTTTTGTCATAATACCCAGACATAATCAGCATAACACAAATACAAGAAGGAGTGTCGGCCTCTTTGTGCAGCGAGGCTCCTAAAGGCGATTGTGGCATTTTTACAGACTGAGTCCAAACGAAAACATCACACGGTTTTTCCTGTTGTGCCTTTTGACCTTTAGAGAGAAAAATAAAAAATCCAGCAGGCTTTTGAAACCGGGCTGTTATGAAACCAGCGCGGTCATGTGATGTCTCCTCTCATCATGATGACAAGTTGGAAGTCTGACCTTCCGCCAGCGCGCAGTTCTCCACGCAGGGAGACCGAGGACTGCAGCACAGCGGCAGTGCGCTCGAGGCGACACTAGGGGCGGAGTTTGACCTCTCAAGTCTCAAAACATCACTAATCCGCGGGCGGACACTCGGGCTCGGGCCGTCAGCTGCAGACGCTCGTGGGAGGAAAGGAAAAAGAACCGGGACGAATCTCCATCCGAGCGTTGTTGTTCCCACACGGGATCTGCGCGGTGCCATCCTCGGACGCGGGCTCGGGCTGTGCGTGCGCCCTGTGTGCGTGTCGCAGGGGCTGTGAGTGCTGCACCGTGGCAGACAGTGCGTTACATGCGTCGGGACGTGGCTGCAGTCATCTCGAGCCGGGCTTTATTCGCAGGTTTCGGGGGAGAGGTGCCGGGATCTGCGCGCTGACAGCCGCGCTGAGCTGCGCCCCCAGCCCCGGGGTCTCCGCTCCTCCGAGAGGTGAGTCTGCACAGAGCTTGTTTTTCATATTTCACACCCAGAGATCTGCGTGCGAGTTGCGGCATATCTGTGCTACAGTGGCTGAACCGGGCGCAGCTCCCACATGCACAGTTCACCGTGGGGCTGGTGGAGCACTGGCTGCTGCTGGTGATGATGCTGCGGCTGCGGCTGCGGTGGGAGCGCGCTCGTCGAAGCTCCTGATGAACCAGGCAGGAAAAACACAGGGTGGTCATAACAGGCCCGGTCAATAAAGGATTTATGTCCCCTCCGCGAACCCCACACGGCAGAGATGGTGTTTGTGTCACAGGCCTGAATCACATGGTGTCAGAGAGGCTGGTGCACAAACACATGGCACCGACACAGGCTTGGAATATGGATTTTAAAATCGAAAAATGGTAGAATATTTACGTAACGCATGATAGTGTGAAGTGACTGGGGTTATATATATATGTAAACAGCACATGCCTTTAAAAGTTTGACATCTTGTAGAATTTTTTATTTAATTTCTCATCTCATCATTATGGAAAATATTGATTTGTCTAATCATTACAAAATGTAAACAAAGCAAAACAGCCTCAGAGCTTCAGCTCTGTTGTTCAGGTTATTCTCTGCCGTTGGGTTGAGCCTCTTTGTTTATCCTGCTGACTGAATAATGGAGTTTCAAATTGTATGGAGCAAAAACTGAATTTCAAATAAGAGCCACAACTGTTTATTTATGAGCCCCCTAACTACCTATTATAATGTAACATCATTATCATACCCTCAAGAAAACAAAGCGTTCCAGAGCAAAGACAAATCGTGCACCATTCTTGCAAACTTGATTTTAAGCAATGTGGCACCATTTTAGGTTTCTATAGAGAATAGTATTGACACCTTTTATATATATAAATATTGTAAGCAAGTGTTATAGTTACATTATAATGGTTTAAATGTGTTTGAATATATTGCAACGCTGCCCGTTCCATTATTATTCAAGCAGTGGCTGCGTCGAGCACAAATACAACTCCAACAATATCTGGATATATTTCATGTTTTCTATGAGCATGTGTAAAGTATTAAAAACAGTTCAAATGGTGTTGTGTTCTTGTATCAGGCTGTGGCGGGTCGTGAAGGCTGCAGATCATGGAGGAGTCGCACACCTCTGAGCAGAGATACTGTTTTTAGAATGAATTGCTTGAGAATGAACGATGCAATGTCATGAAGTTTGCAAATGCTACATTCAGCAGCTGTTTCACGGAGGAAAGACTTTGCATTACTCTGCTCTTCATGCTTTAAGCTGCACCTCAGACATCTGTGAGTGCAGCGGGCGGTGGTTCACCTCTTCCTCTGCTCCCCCCACAGACTCTGTCCAGTCGCGATTCGATGTCCAGCAGCACGTGGCTGAAGCTGCCCTGTGGCTGATCCCGACGATGCTTTCCACCAACCGCTCAGGAGGCGCGTGGGGATGAAATGGTTGGAGCCCGTGGCCAGACCGACACACCAGCTCCCACCTCCCAGTATGTCCGGCTGCAGCAAGTCTCCCTCCAACTCTGGAGAAGGTAGATGACCCGACTCGACTGTCATGTGACCAAAACATTGATATGGATTAGTGACGTAATGAAAGCTGGGTCCAAGATGAAGTGAATTATTTATTTATTTATCCAGAACTAGTTATTTTACAGGTTTGAATATGTTGATCACTAGATTTCTTTAGGTTAGATTAGATAACTGAACATTTGAATTAAAAAAAAGTGTGGCGATGAAACAAGCACAATTTATTATAGTTCTATATCGGATGTTAATGTCTTTAAAAACCCAAACAGACATCTTGTATGTGGGCCACTGAGGATTGTGTTCATCAGTTGCAGGCTCTAACTCCATGGCATGGGTTAAGATGTTCAAGAAACCCGGAGGGGGCATGAAAAAGTCCTACCAGCCTGGGAGCATGCTGTCACTCGCGCTCACCAAAGGCCTGCTGAACGAGCCCGGGCAGAACAGCTGCTTCCTAAACAGCGCTGTTCAGGTGAGGAGTACTTTCCATTAACTCTCAATGACTTAATAAATACTTAGAATGGGACTCAGTAGAGCACATAACTTCACTGAGGCCCAACAGTCATCTTAAATACAGTCATGCTGCACCATGACCCAATTTCACACACTCGTAGATATAAGTCCCCGAAATATGATTAATCCAAGAAATCATCTCTGGGATTCTAGAGAGGATGTGAAAAATAAATACCCTATATCACAGGTTTGAAGAAAAAGGAAAGCAAATCTTGGATCCACCCATTTGTCCAGATTCAAGTCAAAATATACTGGGTTCTTTCTTAATTCATGTTCCATCCTTCCTAGTTTCCTGGAAATCTGCTCAGTAGTTTCTGCGTAATTCTGCTGACAAACAAACAAACAGGTGTAAACATAACCTCCTTGACAGAGGTTAACAAACATTAAATTCTCCTTCCTACAAAATGCGCCCTCTTATTTTGCAAGTTTAGTTTTTTAAACACTACAATGAAAGCAGGATGAAAGGCCTCTAGAGGGCAGGAGTGTGCCCCGAAACCAACTCAGCAACAAATAAAAATCTCATTGTGTCCAGAAACTTAGGACAAATATCATATCAACATTTTGTAAGAAACAACTATATGTGAAGAATCCTACCAATGTTGATGGATGTTTTATTCATATTTTTCTCTGAAATGTCTCGAGCTTATTAGCTACAGTTCTTTATGTCTTCACTGGCACTGTCTCAGTGACTTGTGTGAGCTGGATGTACTTCTGCCTGTGTGGGTTATATGGAGCATGGACCGGCAAACACAAATAATTAAAATCTGTGAAAATCTGCAGATTCCAGTGTTCATTTTCAGTTGCTTTGGCAGCACCAGCAGGAAAGCTCTTACCTCAGCCAAGACTGACACACACCAAACTGCACACATGCACAGATATCAGTCCTCTAAACCTGCCTGTTAGTTATGAAGTCAGTGGTTCTGTCTGTCTGTCCCATTCTCATGGACACGATATCTCAAGAACGCCTTGAGGGAATTTCTTCTAATGTGGTCCAGACTATCACTTGGACTCTGGGATGAGGTGATTAGACTTTGGTGGTCAAAGGTCACGGTGGCCTCACCAAGCCAGTTTTGGGCCTTTTGAAAGTGATATGTCTTGAAGAGCGTGAAGGAATCCTTTCCCATTTGGCACAAACATTCACTTGGACTGGAAGCATTAACTGACTGGTTGCCAAAGGTCAAAGGTCAAGGTGACAGCGGCCTGACAAAATGTGTTTTACTGATCGTGATATCTTAAGATCAGCTTGAAGGAATGTCTTCAACTTTGGTACAAACATTCACTTAGACTCAAAGATGAACTAGAGTAAAGGTCACAGTATATGAATCTTGAAAAAAGTCCTGGATCTCCCCTGTGACCATAACTGCATGAACATTTACTGGGTTCTTTCTTGGCTCGTGCCCCATCCTTCCACCAAGTTTCATGGAAATCCATCCAGTAGTTTTCCGAGTGATCCTGCTGAAATATTAGTGACTGTGATAATAAAACTAGATCTACTTAGTGGAAGTAAATGTAAAAAGGCATTCAATTGCAGGTTAAAATTTAAGAAAGTTCTGATCTGTCTCTGCAGTTTGAAAGTCTGAGTCCCTTGAATAAGTTCGGCTGCTGTTGCTTCTTCACAGGTGCTTTGGCAGCTGGACATCTTCAGGAGAAGTCTGAGGCAGCTCTCGGGTCACTTCTGTCTGGGGGATGGCTGCATCTTCTGTGCTCTAAAGGTTTGTAGCTTCTATTTCCTTAAACACAGCCCTAATCTTGGTTATCAGGGAAAGTTTAAACAGATATCATTATATATATATTTTTTTCTTCAGAGTATATTCAGCCAGTTCCAGCAGAGCAGAGAGCGTGTGCTTCCCTCCGACAGCCTGCGGAACGCCCTGGCTGAAACCTTCAAGGACGAGCAGCGCTTCCAGCTGGGCCTGATGGACGACGCTGCCGAGTGCTTTGTAAGTAAACACTCGATCGCAGTAAGACACTTCCACAGTTGCTGTTTGTTAAATAATGTTGTGGTGCTTCCTCCTCTGTGACACTGAAGGTATAAGGAAGCAGAAGCCACTGACAAAATGCCTCCGCTCTGTGTACGCTTTATCTACCGTATGTAAAGGTGCAGTTTGGCCTCTTGTCTTTTTTTGTTACATATTGAAGCCCTGTTAGGATGTTTTGTTTTTGTGTCTGTATAGATCCTAGAGCATCTAAAATTCCTTTATTTGTTTAGGTGTGCAGGTAGTTGGGGAAAAGAGGAGGAGACCTCAGTAGAACCTGACTTATATGTATCTGTTGGCCGATCAAAATCTACTGATATGAGTCGTTTCACAGAAATATTTTACAAATATTTATTTATTTTAAAGAATTGACAATGCAGAAAGCAATTTTACATAAGATTAATTTTTTCTGAATTCACCTTATTCAAATTCAATAATCATTTTGGTTTTAATTTGGATTTATAAGCAGTTATATTACAGTTTACGGTTAAATTGTAAAATATCATGCTTCAATTACCTCTCTTTCTTGTGAGGACTTGCAAAATATATTTTTTAAATATCTAAATCAGCCTATATATCGGTATTTAACATTTTTTACTCCCTGATATCAGTATTTATATCGGCCCCCAAATATCCATATGAGTCAGGCTCTAGACCACCACTGGTTTATTAGGTTTGTAAGGAAACACACTGAATTCTTAGGGTGTAGATGGACACAATCCTTTAATCTCTGTGTTTCTAACTGTGCAGTAGAGCCGTGTTTCATGTGTGTTTGCACGTCGGCCATACTGGCTCTTTTTCTTCCTGTCGTCCTTTAGGAGAACATCCTGGAGCGAATCCATTTACACATCGTCTCAGACACAGCGACCGATGCTTGTTCATCCAAATCCTGCATCACACATCAGAAGTTTGCAATGATGCTTTATGAGCAGGTAAATAACATGTTCTGAGCTGTTTGTCATTTCATTTGTTTAATGATCAAATAGGGCAAGACTGTACTAAGATAGATATCAATGTCAGGGACATACTGAAAGATGAAGATTAAGTTTTTTATAGGAGAAAGACATTTTTTGAATAATCATAATACAGAAGAATGACTCCTAGAGCTGCTATAACATGCTGTTTTTGTTTTTATTCCTTAATGCACACGACAACTTACTCAGATGTAAATATAAAATATAATCATAGATTTTGTGTGTTTTTTTTACAGTTTGTGTGTCGCTGTTGTGGTGCATCTTCAGATCCACACCCGTTCACAGAGTTTGTTCATTATGTCTCGACCACTTCATTATGGTGAGTAACTTCTCCTGATTTCAGTACCAAGGATCATCAAAAAATATTTGATTACAATTATAAGGATCTTAGATCAATTTCCTTTCCTTAAAGGAAAGAATATTAGAAAGACTTTGAAATATAATGTGAACAAAAAACTGAACTTTATCATCTTCCTTAATTAAGAATTGGATATATTTTGTATTTGATTGCAATAATTTGTAGTGGTGAATACAATCAAGAGGCCAGGAAGCATGAAGCAAAGAGAACTAAAATGCTACAGAGTATAAAACTCAAATTACGAAAAAACACATTATTGCTTTAATGTTTCGTTTTTTCGTTGTTAATTCTGTAAAATAGAAGCTTTCCTATTGCAGCATATTGGCAAACATGTATAGAGATTCTGATTTATCTCTGAAAGGCTCAAGCTCAAATATCAGTTGGCTTTAGTTTGGTGATTTTCAAAAATATTTAGATAATATTGATATAGTGTTTCTGTTCTTTTTATTCTGTGCAGCCAACAGGTTGATCGAATGTTGGGAAAGAACGAGCGGCTCAGGTCCGACATGTTTGGAGAATTGCTGCAGGCAGCAAACACAACAGGGGACCTCCGCAGCTGCCCGGTAAGTCCTTTAGCATCGTGCATTTTAATCTTGTGGTGTCTCAGAACTTGAACCTGTTCTGTCCAAAACATCTGATCAGAATTTGACCTCTGACCGGATACAGGCAGCTGTGAATTCATAACACAGCCACGCAGCTGATCGGTTCGAATGATACTGTAAAACAGAACCACGGAGGGAAGTATCCCTGTGAGTGCGCAGAGTACACTGTGTGCTCTCCGCTGTGACACTCCACTTGAAGCCGCCGGAAGGAGATGGTGCCAGACTAGTGTTAGGATATAAATAGCGGTCAGAGCTTCACTGTGTTTTCTCTCATCTGTATTTGCTGCCACTGTCTTCCTCTTCACTCGGCGTCAGTGTGGTGAAGCTGACTTCTCGGTTTAATTATTCCTCCTGTAATGTGACACTAACTGTAATGACACTAATATGAAGATAATAATAATAGCTGGCTCGGCTCCATCTCTGCGATAAGCCCTGATTTGGGGAGTTTCAAGTAATGAGTCACATGAGAGAGAGAGAGAGAGAGAGAGAGAGAGAGAGAGAGAGAGAGAGAGAGAGAGAGAGAGAGAGAGGGAGAGAAAACCACAAACAGAAGCACTTCTGTGGAAATAAGGATTCACATAGGGATTTGAGAATAAAACATGAATTTTCTCTCCTCACAGTGATATCAGTTGTGTTTGCTCAGCCTAGCACACAAGAAGCAGGTGAACCACTACCCTCAGCTGAGTCAAAAGGTTTAGGGTTAGGGTCAAAGGTCAAGGTCACTGGGACCTCTCCTCACAGTGTTTTCACTGGTGTTTGCTCAGCCTAGCACTCAAGAAGCAGGTAAACCACTAACCTCAGCTTAGTCAAAAGGGTTACGGTTATGGTCAAAGGCCAAAGGTCAAAGGTCAAGGCCACTTGGACCTCACAAACACTGTTTTGCCTCATGAACGTGTCATCATAAGGGGGCCTCAAGAGAATCCTTTGCACAAATGATCACTGAGGCCAACTGTTCAAATTAAAGTGGTCAAAAGTCAAGGTTCACGGTGAGACTGGGGGAAAAAATGCTAACCCTAACCCTAACCCTAACCCTAACCCAAACCTAACCCTAACCCTAACCCTAACCCTAACCACAGGGAGGTCATTCTAGTTCTTCTTGTTTTGCAGAGCGACTGTGGTCAGAGCATCAAGATCCGCCGTGTGCTCATGAACTGTCCAGAGATCGTGACCATAGGATTCGTGTGGGACGCCGAGCAGTCGGATCTCACGGACGATGTCATCCGGTCGCTTGGCCCCCGTTTGAACCTGTGTGGGGTAAGAGGCCCTCAGACCCTCATGTGCTGCTTGGAAGCACCAGATGACAAATAAGAATTCATCATGTTCCCCATCTTTATCCATCGTCACTTTGTTCTGCACAGACCAATCTGCCTGTTTTATCTAAAAAAAGGATAAAATCACGTATCCACAAAATTACACTGATCACAGTTCGGTTATAATATACGAGAAATGAAGGTCAGTTTGCTGTAATCCTTAAAAAAAAAAAACGGCTATCAAAACCACACACTGAAATTATATTCTCATAGGATTTAGCATCTGCCAGAGAGAAATACGCAGAGATCAAACTTCAATTTGCTCTCTTTCAGCTTTTCAACCGGGTCACTGATGAAAATGCCAAACGGAGCGAGCTACATCTGGTGGGGATGATCTGTTTTTCGAGTAAACATTACTCAGCTTTTGCCTATCACACCAAATCTTCAAAATGGATGTTTTTTGACGATGCTACTGTAAAGGAGGTCAGGAACCCTGCTCTTAATCTGCTTCAGCCCGGTTCAAATGCCGACTACCTGTCACTGTCGGTCACATGCTCTGAAATCACACCCGTCTCTCCCTCTAGATCGGATCCAAATGGAAAGATGTGGCCTCGAAATGCATCAGGGGACATTTCCAGCCTCTTCTCTTGTTTTACACTAATCCTGAGGGAAGTCCAGTGTCCAATGAAGACGCACCGAGACAAACCACAATGTGTCCCCGCTACAAAGGACAAGTAAATGGTGACGTGACAGGTAAGAAGATCCTTCAGATATCAGCACGACTTATGCCACAACTTCTCCTTTTTAGACGACTGTATTAAACAATGTGACAGATAAACGCAGCTGTCTGAATAGCAGGGACCTTTAAGGAAAAGTTTTCTTTATTTGCCTCGTGAGACATGATGTTCTCTTCTCCTCTACTCATGCTTTTGAACACGATATCTCAAGAATGCTGAGAGGGAATGTCTTCAAATTTGGTACAAGCATTGAGTTGGACTGATTAGATTTTGATGGTCAAAGGTCAAGGCCACTGTGGCCTCACTAATCTTGTTTTTGCCTTGTGAACTTGATATTTCAAGAGCAACTACAGGGAATCCTTTCAAATTTGTGACACACATTATCTTGGACTCACGGATGAACTTATTAGAATTCATTGGTCAAGGGTCATGAGTTGACCTCAACTTATTGTCAATGCATAATGTCAGGGACACCCGCAGGGACTGAAACTGCAGTTGTTGGCACAGGCGTATAACCACAGAGCAGTAAATGTAGTGCATATAAAACTAAAATTCACTTTTCTCTATTAGATTTATTATTTTCATTTGACAGGACGCCTTGTCACTCATTACTGTTTATCAAGCAAAAAAAATTTATTCAGGGGGACAAAATAACCTTTCCACATATTTTTTATACAATGTAATAACAAATATTATTTGTAATAATAGTACAAGTGAAGATCTTAGTCATGTGCAGAAATTCACCACATTGAATTCCTCATCTATTTTAATTTGTTTCAATTTTTTTCCTAAAACCCATATTCATATCTACCTTTCATATCTGAAAGTAAAAAAAATTAGATGAGAAGCGATACCGGTTCCTCTGACAATAAGGATGTCACTCCGCAAATTACAGTTATTGAGAGAGAGAGAGAGAGAGAGAGAGAGAGAGAGAGAGAGAGAGAGAGAGAGCACTGTTAAACCTCGGGCAGAAAGATTGTCCTGCCCTGTGTGCTGGCTTGAACTTGACATGAGGATGATGCCTCTGTTGCACGCAGATTACCACCCACGCCTCCCTCTCTAATCCCTGCTCCCGGGGCCAAGCGCGCTCATGCTGCCGCTCCGTACTTCTCACTCCTCCCCTAGACATTTCCGATGTTTGCCTCCATTAATTTATCTGCGTGGGTTTGTTTTTTTTGGCAATGGTGCCTTTGCCCGCTTAGATGGATTGTTTTGCTTTAGTGAGGTGGCCAAACACTTTGACTGGCATGGGACAGGATTCTTGTTTTTATGAAAATAAATGTAAGTAAATGATATTTTTATTTTGATTCAGAGTCAAACATGGTTCAGATTAAAATAATACTTGTACTATTTTCATTATCTAACGTTATCCTATTTGGTAAATTATTTGAATTAAGGTTTAAATTTGTCCTGCAATAGGGTAGGAGTTTATCTTACTCTTAGTACTGAGTTTTACAACTTTCCCTGCAGTATTTTACTGTACTGATATTTCTAGCTTGAGTGCTTCTGCATAACTTCCGGCAACATTATGTTAACAGTGTGTGTGTGTGTGTGTGTGTGGGGGGGGGGGGGGGGTGGGGGTAATTATGTGGTAGTTGTATAAGTTGTGTAAGTCCAGTGTGCTCTAGTATCCTTTTTCAGTGGAACTACGTAAATGTCAGCATTAGGCTCTGTAATCCATAATACTACAGCTTACTCACTGCTGTTGCAACATGCAGCAACCGCGCACATGCACACAGCATTATGTATTTTCAGGCCTCATATATCAGAGAGGCCTCACACATAATTTATAAGAAGGCAACAATGCTGCACAAAGTGGTCCGACTGACTAATGTGCAGAAAGGAGGATTCGAGTTATAAAGGTGAAGGTGGCAGCTGTTTCCGCTGCAGCTCAGTTTCTCACAGTGACCTTTCACATCGGTTTTAGTTGTGTTGAATGTGTAATGAGGAAGAGTCAGTACAGATGAGTTTAAAACGTAGAGTCGGAAATTCAGTGTAGGTTTGTCAAGCCTTTATTTTAACCTAGAACAAGTTGCAGGGCCGTCTGAAAGTGGTCAAAGGTCAGAGAGTCATAATTACTTACATTTGTCATAAATTTGAAGAAATTCCCTGCAGGTGATCCTGAAATATCACATTCACAAGGTAAAAATATGTTCCTGAGGTCACAGTGACCTTGACCATTAACCACAAAAATGTTATAAGTTCATCTTTGAGTCCAACTGAGCGTCTGTGCCAAATTTGAAGAAATTCCCTCAAGGTATTCTTAAGAAATGGTTTTCACAAGGACAACCTGAAAACATAATGGCAGAGGCATACAAATGAACAATAGAAGACAAACAACAGGAAATAATTAAAAGTGGTTTGAACACCTCACAATATTAGGGCAGAGTAAAACAAAACAAAGTAACATTTTTATATTTTCATTATTGGAATAGGCAGTAGGAACAGAGCCACAATAAAATGATAAAAAGTTTAAAAAAACGTCTAAATGAAATCAGAGCACACATCCTGAGAAAGCTCACACGTAGAAAAAAATGCTGGTTCACTGATGTCAGCAGTAAAACGTTTAAAAAATGCAAGTCTGTTGATTTTATTTATTTTCTATCCTTTAGTGAAACATCCCATCTGCAGCCCTCACAAATACCAGGAACCTTTCATGGAGAATTTGCAGAGGCCTGGTGAAACCTCAAGAAAGGAGCGAGGGCATCGGAGAACGGATCCGTCGACACACAAAGGTGCACTGTGATGTTAACGAGGCAAAAACCAAGACATACACCTGCCGTACGTCACGACACGTATGAAAATGTATCAATCCAAATGATCTGTGTTCACTTTGTGTAGAGACGCCACACACGACATCTTCATCCCCTCCAGAGAACGGACTGAGGCCTTCTGCAGAACACAAATCCAAAAGTCACCCACGCACTGAGAAGTCATCGAACCATCCGAGCAGAGGGTCCCAGGAGCCTCGTGGACAGTCTGTGGGTACGCAGGGCGGGGGGCAGAAGAACCACCCCTCCCCGAGTCGCTACGACCAGGACTGCTGCCAGGAGCAGTGGGACAGAGGGGGAGGCGGAGGAGGCCGCATCAAATCCAAGTCCACCTGGAGACCCATCCGGGAGGTGTTGAACGTGGACACCGTGCTGAGCGAGCTGGAGCAGCGCCGGCAGCAGCAGCAGGACAGCCCGCGGCGCGCCCGGCCCTCCCAGGACAGGGTGCACGTCGAACCAAGTCGAGAGCGCGAGAGGGAGTTTGTACGAACCCGAGAAGATCGGAAGCAGCAGAAGTGTTTGATGACCATCTACGAGGACGAGCAGAGGCACGAGACCGAGAGCCACAGCTCCGTGGAGTCGGAGAGCAGGGCCAACCAGCAGAGGGGCGGCCGGCTGGCAGGCGGCCCCAAGACGCTGCTGAGGAGCGAGACCTGGATCATCACGAGGACGGAGTCCGGCTACGAGAGCAGCGACAGACTCAGCAGCGGCTCCACCAACCCGGACTCACCGGGGGTCGATGGCTTCGCTGTTAAAGACCAGAGGTCAACACCAGAGGCACAGCTGCAAAGGTGAGAAACATAGACTTTATTCGTTACATATAAAAGTATGAATATTATAAGGTAACTGAATACAATTCTGATTCAGTCAGTGCTGGATCGACAGAGACCTACTGTTGTGCTAAAGGCCTATTTCCATGTAAAGACGATAGAAACACTTTTATTCATTGGAAAAGGGTCAACGAGTAACTCTGGATCTGAAATGCATGTCCTTTAAATAATGTTTTACATCCAGTAATTAGTCACGACCCTTCCATATGGCAACAATGAAACTGATTTAATGTCAGTGAAGGAAGGATATTATTAATGACTAATGCTTTTCTCCTATTTTTTTTATATATTTTCCCTCTTGCTATTTTGATCTCAAATCCTCACTCGGAAATACTTATATCCTTGGAAACTCTGGTAAAACTGGACGACAATAAAACACTGATACTACCTTTTCAAATAGCTTGTGTAATATCCATGTGGAAGATGACTCAAGCAGAAATATATTATCAAACCTCAATTCTCGAGATTTAGGTCAAAACTAAATTGCAACTTCTCATTACAAATTATTATAATGAACATTTTATGATATATTGAGATATCAAATTAATATATTAAGACATAAAGCTGTTTTAATTTAAAGCCTTCTTTAATGCTTAGTGTGAATTTATTCTAGTGTTCTTCTTGGGTCTATGTTTAGTATTTTTTGTGGCTGTGCTAATTATAAACCCCGCTTGAAGAACTGTCTGGAATAATTTTAGTATTTTTATTTCCAGCCTGTTGCATCAGAAAGGAGACGACGCAAAGTCAAGTACAGCGTCGTCACCTTCACACAACGGTGAGTTCACGTTCTTCAAGAGCTGAGACAGGTTTTCTGAGAAGAGTGAAAATCTTATAAGTAAATGTTTTTTGTTTTTTTTGTATTTATAAAGCGCTTTTCTAGTCTTGATGACCACTCAAAGCGCTTTACAGTACAGTTTTACATTCACCCATTCACACACACATTCATACAGGGCATCTATTCGCAACACTTTGTTATTCTATGGGGGGCCATTCAGGGTTCAGCATCTTGCCCAAGGACACTTCGGCATGTAGATAGGTCAGCCTGGGGATCGAACTGCCGTCCTGCAGGTTGGAGGACGACCACTCTACCCCTCAGCCACAGCCGAGTAGTGTTTTAAGATTCTAATTAGTTGGGTAAATTTAGTTTACATCATGTTGTGGCCTGTCGATCTAACATAAAAACACAAAGAAAGACGATGGGCCAGACACAAAGGAAAGTTATGAACTGAACAAAAGTAAGATGAAGATAAATTAAAATTAAAACAGGATTTAGAGAATTTATTAACGTGTGAATGGTCAGTTCAAGTTCAAGAACAGGATACACACTCACATTTGGTTACACATAATAGGTTAAGTATGCACAACCCTCGTTTTGTTTTCCTCCTTCTATGTATTTCCGTTAGTATTTGTGTTTGTCGTTATCTGTTTGCTGACTTGGGATCTGCCTCTTCTGCTGATAATGTGAGAGAAACTGAGGTTTGATTGTCTGAGTTGATTTCTGAACTCGGCCTGTTTTATTTAACCTCTTCACCAAGTCAGCACCGTAATCCCACAAAAAATCAATCGGATAGCACAGCTGGACGTGGCTGCCGGCATTGTCATAAATATCTTCTCTGTTTCATGTCGTTCTTTAAGTCCACTGCACTTGATACCCAGTCGAGGCTGTGTGTGTGTGTGTGTGTGTGTGTGTGTGTAGAGAGAGAGAGAGAGAGCCTGTGTTTCCAACCAACAGCTAAAGCTTTTATCCTTGCATGGACCTCTCCGGGGCAACAGCAAAGAAAAAAATAACACATCTATTTTTAAAGGGAAGGAATTCGGCACCACACTGCCTCTCGCTGTGCTGGTGCACGAGGGGTGAGCACGATCACTGGCTCATCCAGCTGTGAGAGCTTCCAGTGAGGTTACCACTCTGATACTGCCACCTGCTGTCCTGAGAGGACGGCAGCGTCTCAAATCTGGACTTAAATCTGTCCACAGAGTCACATTGTGGGACCTCGTCTGGAAACAAGTCCCTGTAACATAAATCAATACATTTTAATGTGAAGGCATCTGTTAAGGGTTTGTGGGTGTGTGGGTGTGTTTGTGTGTGTGTGTGTGTGTGTGTGTGTGCGTGTGTGTGTGTGTGTGTGTGTGTGTGTGTGAAGATAAGGGTATAGTGGGAAAATTCAGAGCAACATAATAATCTCTGAATTCAGAGAAAAACCAATCTGAATTATAAGATTAAAGTCTGAAAACTGCAATTCAGCGGAATTCTGACTTTATTCTGAGGAATCCGGAATTAATCTGAATCATTTCTGGGAAAATAATACACTCCGAGTTTATTCTCAGCACTTAGGAAATAAGTATTTCATTCTCAGGAAATAAAATACATGAAAGTTTCCAGTAATTACAGGAGGTAAATAGTTATAGCCACAATAGAGACGACTTTTCCAACAGGACTGCTATCTCCCTTTTTACACTATGTTTTAAAACCTTTATTTTATATCTTATAGGTAAACATCATGCCAAACCTCAGGGAAAGAACCACGACCAAGTTTCACATTCACATCTGAAGTGCAGTCCATGTTCAAGGTAGTGTCCTCTATTTTGCAATTATTAAGTGATTGTCGAAAGACGTACAGTCAAGAATCAAACATGGACATTGTATTCAAGTATTTCAATAATACTCCATCATTATCTGATACAAACACTTTTGCCCACAGACGGAAATCAAAGTACACGTCCGGCACCTCCAGGAAAGCTGTGTGCTCCGAGCGGGACTCCACTGGCTGTGAGAACTGGCCGTGTGATCATCAGGAGCTGGTGAACTGTAGAGAAAGTACAGCCCTGAGGCACATCACCAAAACCAGCAGCTCCGAGTGGAACAGCTCCGACGACCTCGCCCTCTCCGAGTCCGAGGACAGAGAGAGCACTTATCGCTCCAGCAACAGCGAGGCCGCCGCCTCCGATCCCCAGTGTCCTCACATGACGCCGCCCTACCAGCCGCCCTGCAGTGTGACCGCAGAGCCCATGAGCAATCAGCGTCCGCTCAGCACCGCGGGGTCGCCTCACCTCCGACCCTCCCAGCGGATCCCTGCTCACCCGGCTGAATCCAGCCACGCCGCGTTTCGCCCGAGGATGCTCCAAGAACCCTCACCGCCGAGTCCTCGTCTTCCCTCCACGTCCTACGTCAGTCCTCTCCGGAGGCCCGACTTGTCTGGCCTCCGAACCTTCTCGGACGCGAGCTCCAGGTCGGGCTCGGACCCGGAGAGGAGCACGCCGTCGTCCTGCGACAGCGAGGAGCGACTCGGCGGAGGCGGAGCGGAGCAGGCGGCGGCGGCTCAAGAGGTTTCTCTGACAACCTACTTCACCGTGGATAACTGCATGACGGAAACGTACCGTCTCAAGTACCACAACCAGAGGCCTCTGGTCCTCTCAGCCACGGTGCCGCGGACAGTGGTCACGACGGAGCGCAGAGATACCAGCCACACACTCCCCACCGACACACACTCACAAGACGTGCCAAAAACCAGACCTGAAACAAGTAAGCCTCCCCCGGTGTAACATACACATGCACTGTGAGATGTTTAAAATCAGACTTCAGGGATTTTTTCTCAACTGTTTATACAGGTAGCAGCGATAACTTTAAACTAACTTTAAACTCACTCATTACTTTAAACCAACACGATGTAAAACAGCAGATTTATATAGTTCACTGACCTGGAATAAGGAGAATGGAGCCTCTTTCATTCCCACTCTTCATGTAACTGTGGTGAGCGGGTAATCTCCTGTGAGCAGAGTCCAGTGAAAGTTAAATTGTCATGTGCAGAGTAATGCTGAATTGTAGATCAGTTAAAAGTATTAAAATATTCAGTGGGAAACTTTGGAAGAATGATGAATTCTTAATGGAGTTTGGTGGATTTATTACAGTGGCAGCTCTTCTGGTTCAGGAAGCCGAGGACCATAATATCCCAACAGAATGAATCTCCACATGTGGCTGTAGAGGGCGCTGTTGCATTATCAAAGTTGTACATTGTTGATTATTATCCCTTGTGTCCCTATAATTAGGAACTGTTATATGGCAAATACAGACTTTTATAAGATATCTGCATCAATGTAATGAAAACAACTTGATTTGTCAAATATGTGTTCACTCTTTCGAATGCATCAATAGCTTCATTTCTGATCTTTGTGCATTTATATCCCGATATAAAACTGTATATTGCCCCGATGGAAGGTTTTATTTATATCACCCACTTCTATTTAAAAGATATTGATGTATGAGAAGTGACAGAAATCCGTTGTCTTCTCCGCTGTGGTGAGAAACCTGTATAAACCATCATCTCTCTCCACAGGCCATAATAGCAATAAACCCACTGCAAAATGGAACCCGGTGACGGCCAAAGGACTGGACGATCGTGGTTTCTTATGAGTGTTGAGTCGGTACGTTGTGTTTACGGAGATGGACTGTGGTCAGTTGAGAATTAACTGGATGCCAAAGAGCTTAGGGAATGGAAAGATGTTCTGAAGCGTGACATCTCCAAACTGAGTGGACTTTATTTATGCAAGCTCGTCACTGAAGAAAAATGTCTAAAAAGCTGTTACGTATTGTTTGATGGATTTTCAACCGTCACATTTATCGTCTTCCATTCTCCTGCTGCATTGCTGCGAGAAGATATTTGTTTTTACCAAAATCTAGACTGTTTCCAGTTTGCACAAAAAGAGTCTTTCGGTCACTTTAACTCAAGTTTAAAATGTTTATTTATTTATTTTTTACAGCAGTTCTGCAAAAGTGCTGCAGAACTGTGATGTACTGATATGGTGAGCTACCGGTAGATGGATTGTACTGTGGTATGAGGCGTGATAACAAATCACAGCACGATGACATGAAATGGTTTGTTGAATTCCCTTCGTCAGAACATGATGTCATTCTACTCAACGAAATAAAACCTACCGGTCGAGGTTTGACTCCTCAGCAGATATGGACTGTTTAAAAAGATGGATGACACGTCTCCACTTCCACTATCCAGAAATGTAGCTAAGATATCCTGGATGCGAGTGGAACCATCTTCCTCCTCTGCACACAGTAGGAACTGCGGCGCCGAGGTCTCATCGATTCATGCGTTTGACCAATCCTGAGTCTGTCTCAGCTGTCAATCACGATGTTTAACCCCCATTTTTTATAGCATCAAATTACTATTTAAAACCACATACTGGAAAAATGTATATTTAAACAAACAACAGTGTGCTAACAACAACAACTACCTAAAATGATTGAAACCATATTTAGGGAAAAAGTTATTTGAGTTTGGGTCAGGCGACATGTTTCTGTACAAATTCAGAGAAAAGTAATCGAGGCCAACTTTGACCGTCTGGGTCATTGTGTCCTTGTGCAGTTGATATGAGCCGCACTAAAGCTCCCTCTCCCTCACAGGTGGTTACTACTTGTTTTCCTCAAAAGTAAACACGCGCAGTGTATAAACAAATCTGTCCTGAGGTGCAAGGGTCAAGCATCCACGCTCCACTTTGATCCATGGGTTTATGAACGCTACTCCTGCCACCCAGCAGGTGGCGATCAAGACATTTAGGCTTCACTTTTGGGGAGCCGTCATGTCTTCCATCTTTACAGTCATGATTGGCGGTAGTGTCACTGAAGGAGGCTGAATCAGCGAGAGTGAGACGCTCATTGACTTTCTGCACATCGAGGGCTTTGGCTCACCAGGGAGCAGACGTGGCAACACTTTAATTTAGTTAGTGATTCGTCTCATCTGTTATCACTTATCAGCTCTTTCACAACATTTATTAGTCGATGAATGACAGTCCACCTCCTCGGCCGTAAAACAAAAACAAATCTGTGGAAAGAGCTTCTTGTTCATTTGTACATTTCTTTGGGAAACAACAAATCAATCACTGATAAATATGTAGAGAACTTTCAGAGACAGCCCTCAGGTTATGTGTCACTAAATTCCATCATGTAAACTTGTGTAGTCGAACCTCGATCCTTCTAATCCTTTTTTTTTTTAAACTCAGTGATGTCAAATTGTATTTTCTCAGTCTTCCTGTTGAAGTTGAAATATTTAAACAGGTGTGTAATTGCAGGTATTTTCCTAAAGATGCCAATATAGGTAATTTGCCTATCCGATATTATTATCATTATTGACCGTACAACAAATATTCTTGTCAATAGGATTAATGTTCTAAAACCTGCATGTGGCCTTTACAGAAGTCTTAATAGCTGCGTGTACAGCTTGAGCATGAGCATGAAAATACTGGACTGAGTCCAACGAACAGAAATTCTATTGGATTTTACTTAATGGTAATAAAGTAAATTCATTAAATGTCATTTTGTTACTGCAGTTGATTTGGAAACGTTTTAATGCTTGAATAATCTGCTGTTTATGAATCCATTGTAAATACAAACATATAATGCGAACAACACGACTGTCCGAGACAAACTATGCATCCACTGACGGTTACTTTGAGATTATTTTGACGGCACATTTCAGTGTTTTTTAAGCTTTGTATTGTGTCCATCAGACATTCCTGAGAATACACATTAAAAAGAAATCTGTGTTTTCAACTTTCAAATATTTTGTCACTTTCCTGATCATCCTGCCATTTATACATGCACGTGTTTTGTTAATTTTATTTGCATTGTTGTCTCTCTCAGCTGCACACACTGAGTCACTATACTTCATGTTTGTGTCCGACATTGTGGATAATAATCACACACAAAGTAAATGGGAACATCTTGCATTTTTCATGTTATATTTATATTTAAATCTAAGAAAAAAGAGGCATAAAATGTACCTCAGCAATTTGAAAAAGGTTTTTTGATTAATTTGAATTCAACTAAGCGCGGTGACACATGCAAAGATTCGATTGTGCTGAGGTGATTATAATTAAATCTATTCTCGAACTAATGACATAAAAGTCGTTCAATTACTGGACAAGATGAAGCTGAGTTGAATATATTAACCGGGTTTCCTCCATGTTGTCTCACCTGCAAAGTGTTTTCCCTGGTTAGTTGTGTGACAAATTGTTTTAACATTTATTTAACAGTATTTTTTATTCTAATTTAATTTTCTGTATCTGTAAAGAAAAAAGAAAATGAGATTTCTTTTATTGTTTTCAGTTTTTTATTTCACACTCTGAACTTTGTGTCTTCAGTTGTATCGAGAGTGCCTTGAAGTTTTCGGTGGGACATTTTTTTTGTTGTGCGTGCATACGTGTGTGTGTGTGTGTGTGTGTGTGTGAGTGAAACCACACTTACAGAACGAGGGAGATGAGTGGAAGTGATTGGAGAGGTCATGTCCAAACTTTTGAATATGCAATGCTAATAGTGACATATCTGGTGACACTCCTCTGTGTGCACCGTTGATCTGTATTTGAAGGGTGGTGCTGTGCCAGGTCTAATTCTCCTATTGGCCCTTTCAGACTTGGAAGCAGCAGTTTGCTCCTCTTGCAGCAGCAATTGGCAGGTTTCATATATCGTAGGCAGAGGGAGGCGAGTGCATCCCAGCTCCTGGTCAATTGGTGCTTTTAAGTCTGAAGGAGCCTTAACATACAAAACTTATTTTGTTCCAGTGCTTGATTTGGGTTACTTCATGAACAGAATGAGTGCGGTTGGAGATGAACGTTGATTTTTTTCCTCTTGCACCCACAATCTGCAGCCATCAGTTAAAGGCTTTATTTACCGTCCTCTATATAGGCCCATTCTTCAACAGGTCTTTTTAACCTGTGTCACACTGTGTCACAGTTGGCATTGCATCAAAACCATATCTTTTATCTTGCGCTAAATATAAAAACTAAAGAGCCTAATTACACTGTACAACACTCCTACACACCTGTTGTCGTACCTCTGTGTGTGGTCAGAGTCCGGTCTGACGTCGCCGGTGCTCCGGTGAACGACTCGGCTGCTCGCTTGAAGTTTAGACCAATTTAAAAGAGACGTGTTAAATCTGTCTACACTTTATATTTTTGTAGATAATATATATTTATTTTTTATTCATTGTTGAATAAAGTTTAAATTATTGTACCACTCTAAACTCGTTTTCATGTGTCTGCTTCAAATTCACACAATCCTCTCATGAAAAAAAGGGGAAAAAAAACAGATATGAAGACCTTCTTTATTGCAAGTATCAAAATATGGTGCAATTAAAAAAGATGTTGTTTTCTATACAGGCAGATGAAGTCTAGTGCACTTTAGGTCATGTTGGTGAAAGTAATTCATAATTCAACACAATACTGATTGTAATCCTGAAGGGAAACGCTTCTCGTCTAAGCCTTCTTGAAAATCCTCTTTGCGTCCACGCCTTCGTAGCTATAGCTCTGTTGGAGGAAAAAGACCAGTTATAATGTGTTTTCATAATTTATATATTCACTTCCTTTGAATTGTGTATTTTAAAGCATATGCCAGCATCTTTTAGGTCAAGAGTTACAGCTGGAATATCAAATAACTAATACTGAGCAAACTTTATCCCAGCACCACATAACTGCTTTACAAATGGGCATTTGCGTGAAGGTAATTCCTCCCACCTGTATGAGTTCGTCCCCTTGGATAATCCTGGTCGTTGTCAGCTGATTTCCGTTGTCCTTCCTGACGAAAGTTCCCTTCAGCGTGTCTCCCTCCATGGTCCACGAGCCCTGCAGGGGGAAACATGAAGCTCAGTCAGGAGTGGTGGGCACAAAACCAGCAGGGCACAATGGTTTCCACGATCGAGGTCAAGCCTTGATGTATGAACAGTGTTCTCAGCTAACAGAAGGAAAATCTGTCCTGCAGCTCGAAGGTTCAAAGTTGAAGTGAAATATGTGTTTTTGAACAATGTCTCAGTAGAGCATCTCTCTCTAGGCCCGGATACACATGATTGTCTCCTTCTTATGGAGGAAAAACACAGTCCTGAGCATTTGAAAATCAAGAACTGTGCATTATTTCTTGAACATTTTACAAAAATTTAAAATGCCCCATGTTGCAATGTCAGAGAAAGAGAAAATCCCCTTAATCTGCATCAAAGCTTCCCAGGCCCCATCCCTCCGCCATGTTTTGGAAATCAGTTGATTCGTTTTTTACATAATCCTGCAAAGAAATAAATGAGAGGCGCGTGTGTAACCACAAGATACCAGATGTACTCACCGATACTTCAGTTCCATCTGCAAGACTGTAGTCGAACGTGACCCCCAGGGTGAAGTCTATCTCCAGGTTGCGGAAGTTGCTGCTCTCCTTGACATGGAACTTGTCCCCGGTCTGTTGGATGAAGATCTTCAGGTTGTCGTGAGCGGCCAGCTTCCTCTTCACCATGTTAACACCTGTCGACAGACCAACACCAATAATGATCAATATATGGATTTCATCACTTTTTGTGCACAGAGGGATGTTCCTAGGCTGGTATGATTTTTGAGCATGAGAAGGTATTAACTTATGACTTAAATTATGAGTGCACACATTGTTTGCTGCGTAAATTAAGTGCTGATTAAGAACCAGTGGAGCTTTGCACAGTGCTTCATCAGCTGCCTTATCAAGTGTCAAGTCTTTTACACAAGGACTAAACGAAGAAATAAAAGAAGCATCTATTTTTAAACATTTATCCCTGAGAGTCTACGGCAGATCATCAGTGGGGCGTGACATCACTCACCCATTTTTTCCATGAACTTGTCATAGTTGTCGTTGCGCTCGATTTTCCAGGTGCCGTCGAAAGTCATGGTGGCGGTGAGAGGCTGAGGTGAAGGACTCTGCAGCGGGGAGTGTCTCACCCTTTTAAAGCACACACCCTCTTATCTCACCATCTATCCAAACGCTGATGGGTTTGTTTTTTCTTTTTCAAAGGCAATAGCACCAGCCGCAGCCGATTGGGCAATGTCATGGTTTTGAATGGGAAGGAGGGACCGTGCCATAACCCAATAAACCACAGGAGTACTTTTTAAATAGGTCAACCTGTTCTACCTGTTTGCAGAGGGAGGTTGCAACGTTTGCTTTTCTTTAATTTAGTTTTTACTGAACCTTATCTCCCTCAGTGTCACTGTATTTGTTGCAATTGTTTCCAATCGGTGATCGGATTGATAGATAAAGTGTTTTATTGGAAACCTTTGACCTTAATCTGGATATTGACCTTTAGTGTTCAAAGTTAATAATAAACAAATGCTATTATTTGCCATTATCTCAACTGAGTATGACATCTTTTATCTCTCTGGATAAACACAACGGTGGAAGGTCAAAGGTCTTGTTGATTTTTAGTTTGGCTGTTGTGGTATTTAAAGTCTTTTTGGGGCAAAGGAATGATCTAAAAACGTTTATTTTCTGAGGGCAAAGGTCACAAAATGTTGTAGGAATATTTCTCTGAAGAGAATAAAAGCAAGTGTATCCCCAGCGAGTCTGACGAAGGGTTCGACTACAACAAGCATCAAGGTTGATTTCACTCTTATCTGAGTGTCTTCTAATCTTTACCATGTTGCCTGACCTTCTCCTCCACCTGAGAATCTGCCTCTTATCAAAAGACAGACGCTTCCACTATGACTGGGGTGATGACATTGGCCGGTGAGCCTGAAGCTAATCTTTAACACAAGTATATCACACCAGGTTTGAAAGTTGTGGCATCAGCTGTAACACTACAGGTGAGATGATGATGTAATATGAAGACTCTCCTCCTCATGCAGGCTCAGGCTCCGAGGTTGTATTTCAGAAACAGAGCCTCAAACCACAATGACATTTAGAATGGCTCCGTTCCGTTCAGGTCACTCGAAAGCACAGCAGCAGCACAATCTGATAGTTTAACCTTGTTACTTCAGTAGGAAGTTCAGGAGGCTCGTGATCTGGTTTAATGTCACAAAGTAGCTCTGCTGGAGTTTACAGAACCGATGAGTCATGTATTGTGTCACAGTGTGTACCACAAGGTTTTGGACGGATGTTCAGATTTATATGATATAGTTACGATGACAGTTTGAATTGCCTTCCGGGAACAAATAAGGTTGTTTTGAATTTCATTTTGAAAAGGTCAAACAATTCATTTTCAGGATATAGAAATGTCTCTACACTTTTAGAGTCATATACTGGATAAAGATGTTTTATTCTACATACAACTGGTTTTGTTATTGACACACTCCAGAGCAGATTTGGACTTTTTAAAATCGAGTACTACATCAATATAAAAAAGAAGACACTTATACTTCTTATGAACTGATGATGCATTGCTCAAAACATTTTTGGACCATTCTTCTCACTGTCTTTATGTTTAAGTAGCTGTGGGGCGGGGGCCGAGTCACATGACTGCTCAAACACAGGTCTAACATACATGGATTAGATTGACTGACGGGTGTAAAGCAGAGCCTGACGATGACTGATCCAAAGAAGCAGGAACGCCTATTCTTAAAATAAATGCTGCCCTTTCACTTTTTTAAATGTAAACTTTCAACAACTGAATTCTGTTCCCTTTAAAAAGACGGAACATCTCAGAGATACCAAATCTATCTGGAAGGCCACAAACCACCAGGGGTTAGAGAGAAGAGGTTCTGTTTAGTTTTGGGTGAACAGAGCATTTAAAGGGGAACAAGCAAGCAGAGCAGGTTTATGACGACCTCAAGTGGTTGAAGTTCACATGATTTTATGACCATATATGAGTGTTCAAACAATATCAGCTGTCGATTAACATGATTGCCCCTATCAACGTTGATTTGTAGAGGACGTTAAAAAGATAATGACAAAAGGCATTACCCTTCTAAAGTGACATATAAATATACAAAGGGAACTAGTGCAGTTGAAGTTTACTTTCTGAACCGACAGATATGTAAAAAACAAAGGTAACAGGTTTACGAGTCAGTTTGGGGTCATTGTCCTGCTGCAGAAGGAATTTGGCACAGATCAGATGAAGGTATTTTAATCTAAAAGAATCTAAAAACCAAGTCTAAAAATGTGGAATCTAAAATAAACTATCGACTGTTCAAAAACCTCAATCTGACCTTTTGTTTTACAGTCCTGGAAAAAGGAGTTCATCCTGATTAGATAATGTGGAGCACAGACAAGTCAGTGATAACGCGTCTTTCAGAATGTACTGGCCTCCTCCTTCAGATGCAGTAAACTCACAGAGTAAATAATTGACCGAAAATAAGAAACACGTCATAAGACAAATATGAACAAAAGTGATCAGTCCATAAATCACCCAGATACTATAATAGGAATGAAAACAACACGTATGAATTACTCCATGTGTACTATCTAACTTGCAGGGTCTTAAATGGCATTAGTATGATATTATTTATGTCAATATGAAAACTTATAAAGCTTCAATAACTAAAAAGCAGCAGGTGTCAGCCGCTCACAGTTCCATGGTGGTAATCTCCTGTCTGGCCACTAGAGAGAGCACTTTACAATGTAATATACCTTGTGCAAGTTAATGCTATTCTTTGACTTATACTCTGAAGGAATTACACAAATATAATACTTAGGTAAAAGTACAAATAAATTTAATTTGATTCATTTTATTTTCAACATTAACTTGTCTACTTGATTAACAGCAGGTACTTGCTTTTAAATAGACTTGGAAGTATTAGAAGTGGAAGTACTTGCAGAATGTAGCCTATTCTCTTCTGCGTCATTATGGCTGAGTGTCTGGTTATGGTTGTTGCCAAATTCATTTTGCATGTTTCATAAATCAATAAACCAGTGTCTACTGTTACCTTCCCGGTATTGACTTCTTTTCAAAACTATATAAATAAAGAAGCATGAACACAATCCATAGTGAAATGTGGAGGAGTAAAAAGTACAGATATTTGCTGATGTATGTTGTGGAGTAAAGTGAGAGGTACCAGAAAATGAATCAATTTAAGTAAAGTACAGGTGCATCATAAAATGGACCTCGGTACAGTAGCAAAGTAAATCTTCTTTATTACACCCCTTAGACTATAAAATGGAGTTCATGTTTTTTTTTTTATTTGAGCCATAATATGCGATCTGACCGCGGAGGTTGTTCTGTACAAAAGAGTACACACAGTAAACAATATGTCTTTAGACTTTTTATTAGATCACCTCCCCACAGAGACACTATTAAAACAATCCTGTCTGAGAACCACAGAGCTGCACTCATACAGCGCATGAGGCACCGGTTTGTTTCTTCTTCTTGGAGAGGACACTATGTGACGTGTAATACAAAAAAAAAAAAACGTGGTGAAAAAATACAGCACATGTACACAGGTGAAATGAACCAAACACATAAAGCACACAGTTTTACTTCTATAGTAGTTTCCTCCATCGTAAAATGTACTACATTTGTTTCTCTAC
This sequence comes from Pleuronectes platessa, assembly GCF_947347685.1. NCBI lineage: Eukaryota > Metazoa > Chordata > Actinopteri > Pleuronectiformes > Pleuronectidae > Pleuronectes > Pleuronectes platessa. The sequence continues at coordinate 11,573,920 of NC_070628.1, read as the reverse complement.
GGGTGATCATTACATTTCAACTAAAGAGTCAAAGAATAAATACAAAAGTAACACTAACAATAAATAAGTAGAAGTAACAGAGCTCAGTTGAAAATAATTACTCATTATTATTTAATAAAACCAGACAAGTTGACTGTGTGATAAGTAGAAAGGTGCAATAAATATGTTAAATAAAGTCGTGGTTACTCACATTTATATTTATGGGACAATATTCTAGGATTCAGTGATCGATATATGATAACACAGGTTTAGTGATGGCTCAACACTGCATCGTTTGTGACTTAAAAAAATAACGCTACATGTTATACATCTTTAAAGAAGAACATTAAATCCACATAAATACTACATTTATAAATTCTGATTTCTTTAAATGGTCTTGACGCCTGTGAAATATATTCAGTGTAAAATCTCATATCTCAAATAGATAGTAATGTTTGGCACAAACGTCTTGATTTTTATTTTTACTACTAAGAAAGAGTGTATTACTAGTATCTGAATTACACTCTTTATCCAGATGTAATTATTGTTGTTCCAACGGTGAAAATGTCAAAGTTTAAAAAATACAGTATTTCATTTATCTGAGGTGAAATGAGTCATTTTGGCAAGCTGAATAGATTCTCAATATTTTTGGCAAACTTCAGAAGAACAGTGTATAAAATTAGTAACTAAAAACATGTATGAGATGGAAAAATGCTTTTCTTATCCAAACCTTCCGAAAACAGCAACGTGAGTTATTTCTCTCCAAGAGTGAATCAAACATTGTATATCTGACTTTTACTGATCATGAAACACTGCAATGTTGTGTTAACCCCCCAAAACATATTGTGAAGTGATGTCACTAGTCAGGGAGAAAACAGGGAACAGGTTCACTTTGATCAGAAACAAACTGTGGTTCATAATTCTACAAATATCTGTCTGTGGATAAATAATCACTCTTCTAATCCGTCTCGTTCTCAAACCCGGGCCAGACTGAAGTCTTCATCAGCTTTGGACGCTCAAGCTTCTTCTGTGGCCGACTCTGAGTCTGTGGACGTCCTGGACAGGAAATAGACCTTCATCGGGTCCTTCTTTCCTTTCATGGTGATGGGTCCTCGATACTCCAAGTGAAACTGAGGGTCGGCGTTCTCAGCAGACTGCAAACACCTGGAAGTATCGCAAATCAACCACGCTGTATATGAGCCCGGGTGAGTTCTTATCTCACAATTTAGCAAATAACATTAAACATCAAATATTTCTGTCAACGATTCCTATAGCAGCGTATGTCAAAATGGTTTCCAACTTCTTCTTATCTATTCGTGGCCTTTCCCTATAAAGGAATTACTGAACAAAGAGGAAGAATAAATACTGATGAAATTAAAAGGGCAGTAGAGCGCGTACCTCCGTCAAGGCCCAAGAGTCCCCTTATTAAACCAGATTTAAATTCACTCCATCCATATATTTATCAGGATCTGCGCCAAATTGCGCACACTCAGAAATATCAGTCCCCTATACACTATTTTTTCCATCAAGATCCATGATTTATGAATCACACACCCTATCTCCCTAAATCCCCAAAATGTAATGAGTTTCTTGGGTCATGTCAGAGTAAAACCTAAAGTCCTTGGCATAGATAAAAAAAGGAGACAATATGCCACTGGTATGAAACAAGGAGGTGCTTTCACTTACCGATAAGTATATTCGGAGATATTTATTTTTCCCTTTTCACCAGTCGTTTCAGTACGACTGGTGAGGTTGACCGTGTTTCCAAAAAGACAATATCTGGGCATCCTCTGCCCGATCACCCCAGTCACCACTTCCCCCGTGTGGATACCGATTGTGATCTGGAGAGACACATGAAGAGACTCTTCACGAAATCTATTATTATTGCTCCGTGTTTTTGGTTATAATTCTAACTAAGCAAATTAAGATGCCAAAAATGTTGATACTTCATGTCAAGTACTGAAAAATTCAGGCTTAAATATTAAGTTTACCTCAATTTTATAATTTGTTATCTGTGTTAAATTCATTCCTGAACCGGGCGCTTTACACTGATTTATGTTTCAAAGCCACATAACACAAAATGTACAAATTGAATTTGAGGAAAAACAATCGTAGCTTTATAATAAACCTTGTAAATGTTAAAACAAGGACAAAGGAAATGATTTGTGTTTAACAGATAAAGAACAAGATAAAAACATTGAAGCAGTTATCGAGTGAGACACTTCTCTTAGTGTGTTGGCACAAAATCTTAAAGCTTCTGACTGAAAAGGTGCAACATTTGGTGGGTGGGTATAAGGTTTGCTTTGCCAGAAATCGGGGTTGGCGGAAAACTATCACTTCCAAAAGTAGGCTGAGGCAATCTACAGCCTAATATTTATACTTGAACCTGAAGGCTCCTCAGTGCTTATTGTCTTCAGACCGTGAAGACGCTGTAAGTGTCTGCGACAAATGAGTTTCTATTTTTAGCGGCGGGGTCGTGAGATGATTTGAGTCTGTTTTTGCTTCTAGACCGGACCCCTCTTCAGCCAGTGCCATGTCCCAAAATAAACAGCCTTTTGTTAAGCAGACATGATTTTCCAGAGTCAGGTCTCAACAGTCATTGATACAATAACAATCTCCAACACTCGGTTAAACAAAAGTCTGCTGTTTTCTCTCCAACTTTTCACTGCGCATTACTTCACCGTGGAAATATGTCCAGATGCACAGATGCAGTTATTCTAAAAATCAATCAGCAAGAGAAAAGGGCCCAGGGCTGAGGAGTTGTTCGTATTGAGTCGGCTGCAATAGAAGTCCTACATGTTACCGTCTGGAGATTCAAAGAAAAACTGGACGGTAGCAGAGGGAAAGGATCTTTGCCAAAATAACATTTCTATTGCTAATGAAATAAACACATGCGGCAAAAATTTAAATTGAAACGGCAACGAAGGAGAGTAACTAACCAACATGGATTCAAAATAACACAAAAATACTACTAATTATTATTCTTATACATGTGCTCTGCCCACACTCAAACTCAAAAAGAACCATCTCAAAACAAAACAGATCTTTTTATTTCGATCCAGAACCTTGTGTTTTATCAGATTGTTTCACCAAACTTATTTACACTGCGGCTCTTTTTCAATCCTGTTTTGTTAGTCGCATTTTTTTAGTGCTTCTGGATTTTATCATGACTTTTGGTCTTTTAATACTTTATATGTTTTAACGTAATTTTTCATTCTTATAACAACTTTGCATGGTCTGGTGTTTTGTGTAACTTTTAAAAGCTTTTGTATATTTTATTTCATTTATTCAATTTATATTATTTTATTTGTCAAGCAACTTGAGCTGGATTTATTTATGAGATGTGCTATGTATATATACATATTATTATTATAATTACATTAATAAAACCAGCCTACATCTCCCTTCTGAGCTTCCCCTGGAGGACGTGATGCACAGGACCCTCACGCCTTCAGAACCATCAACGCCTAATTTGATTCATAAACTTTGATTCAAAATATATATTTCCCAATGGAGTTGAGCGATACAGCCAAGATAAAAACTTTCTTTTCAGTCAGTAGTAAATTATCATAATAAATATAATAATCATTTATTTTTGTTTAAAGACTGATGCCTTTTTCTCCTTAGTGAGGGTTGTGGTTTTCTTCTTTATGAGCAGAGGATGACAAACACTTGATTTTACACTTCTGAGGTTGATCAATTATGTGTTATATACGTCCTCACTGTCCACAATGCATACAAATAATACTGATACGTATTGGACTTTTGTTATACTGCTATAGATGAAATAGATATTGGGATAATCATTGAATTTGTTTCTACCACACCTGTACTGGTTTATCATCCACTTTGACCTGTCCAGCGATCTCCATCATATCGAGAGCCAGGTGGCAGATGGACTTGGCGTGGTGCGTGCACGGCTCCGGCAGGCCACTCACTGTCATGTACTTATCACCCACCGTCTCCACCTGTGGGAGCAAAGACATGTGAATGACATCAGAGCCTGGTTCATCTGTGCCTTTAGTGTCATTCCATGCAAAAATCATCTGTTCCCACTGAGATTTCTTGAATTCACCGTGCTGCTAAAAATAAACTGAAACACCCTGAGATAAACACTTAAACACTTACATCAGCTTTAAGACATCCAGGGCCTCTTTGAGCCCAGCTGAAAAGCCCGGGACCACCGAGCCATTCAGCTCCTAGAGTAAATATTACTTCTTTTGGTGACCCAGTGCCTGAGGCTGATCCTCTGGAAGTGGCGAGGTCTGTTTGACTTCTTAAAGTGCATTCTTGTCTGAAAGCCTGGAGTGTAAATCTGCTGCACGAGGCCTATAAAACCGTGCAGAGCCTCGGTTAGACTGCACCGTGTTTAGAAGCTGGTTCTACTCTTCACATGGTGAAAAACTGAAGTCAATTTGGTATAAATCCTCTCTTACTGACTCTGTGTGGATATAATTACATAACATCAGTCAACAGAGAGTCGGGGGGGCTTCGTGCATTAAAGCTGGAGAAACCAGCTCAGAAAGTCGGCGTGAACAGTACTTGTACTTCTTTATTTAAATAGATTTGAAGTCTGCAGCTTGATTATTGCCTCCACCAGGGAGCTTTTGTTTTCATCTGCATTTTTTTGTTTGTGAGCAGGATTAAACAACTCAACCCGATTTCCATAAAGTTTTCTGGAGGGGTACGGCATCACCCAAGGTAAAACCCCTTGAATATTTTGTGCAGATCCGGATGAGAGAGTCGATTCAGGAGGGTTATTATCCCCTTTCTGTAACATTGTGAGACGGGTATTTTTGCACATTGATCTCTCAGAGAATAATTCATGGATCTTGAATTAAAATAAATTAAATAAGAATAAGATGCATTGAAGGGACTGATATTTATTAATGTGTGCAATTTGATCCAAATAGAAATTGAAATAAAGTGAATTTAATTGTGGTTTAATAAGGAGACTTTTCGTTTGTTAGCAGGATTACACAATAAGTACTTTATAGATTACCACGACACTTGGTGGAAGGATGCGGTATAGGTCATACAGCTGTTTAAGAGACTGATACCTATGAGTGTGTGAAATTGAACGCGAGTTGACGCTCCTTGTGGAGATATGAGCTCTAGGAAATGCTACTTTTCACTGTGCTGCTTAACTCCAGTCCTTTTCAGCCTTCTTAGAGATAGAGATATCTAGAAATAAACATGATGTGTAATACGGTGCAGCTCTTGCTCCTGACCTTGTACACATAAGGGTTCTTGCGAGAGTCTGTCAGGATGTCAAAACGCGTGTACACGTCGTTGAGCAGGTTGACGATCTTGATGGCGCCCTCGGCCGAAGCATGTTTGCTGCAGAAGGCGTTGAATCCCACGATGCCACTGAAGAGGACGGTCAGGTTGTCGTAGCGTTTGGCCGGGACGGGCCGCTTGTGCCGCAGCTCGTTGGCAACAGAGGGCGGCAGAACGGAATAGAGCAATCTGAGAGGAAGGAGAGAAATTTACAATTTGAGTTGGAAGCGTGGTTATGGCAGCAGTTGATCGGCCGGGGCTGCCAGACTGAAGTTTGGCCGTTGGATCGGCATGTTACACGCTCCCCCCCCCCCCACCTTTCGGTCACTTTGCTATGCAAGCTGCTCTCGGATGGGAGTGTGGTGTTTCTATGGTAACTAGTTCGATCATGGCAGCCTGTTAAAAGCAAAATACCTTCCATGATGCATCGTAGTTTGAGGACACATGATAAACAGTAACCAAACAGAAATCTATACATGTGTATATAAAGTGTATTCACCCAGGAGACAAGGCTGCACTTATTTATCTATAACATCTTAAATGATTCACATACATGAGCATATAAAGACATTTTTCTAATGAGGTAATACGCAGCAAAACAGCATATAAATATATGTTTTCATGGCCGGGAGGCTCATTGTCGTGAAGCTTGACAGAGCAGCAACAGTTATCATTAATATTTAAAGTGGAGCCATGAATTCTAATCAACGTTGGGAGCCTGAGGCGCTGAGACCAGAGGTGAGAATAATAATGTCGGGATCCATCCGGGGAGTGGAAGTCTTCTCCTATGAGAAGAAGATTGGGCTGCTCCAGTCTTAATAAAGAGCACGGTCCACCTCCGTGCTGCTCTCCAGCTGTCACCCGCTGCTGTGCCAAATTACTATGACAGGCCTTCCTCTGAGAGCCGGAGTCAAAGTGTCTTCACCATAACAGGGGCTGAAAAGTAGCTGAGGCAAATATCAACTTGAGTATATCAATAGATTCTGACCGTAGGTGGTCGCACTGGATCTCCGGTGTTCCTTGTTTAAAATCAGTCCATAAAAGGGAGTAGTTGAAAAATAAGTGGCAATAAGCCCAACTTTTAAAAGACAAGTTCATGAACGATCTTTGGTGTTTGTTTTTCCACTGGAGGAAGATAAAACGAGAATAACACCAGTGTACACATGGTGAGCTGGAGGTTGACTTCCCCGCAGATAATTACAGGCATGTAACATATAGTTACACATAATGTGTGTTACACGCTGAGATATATTAACAAGCTCGGGTCTGTTCTTCAGAGATTGACGCATCTTGCAGATGTTTGGGAAGATGTTTCTTAAATTCTGCCAAGACTCAGAATACGACATCATCTTCCCGAGTGTTGGGATCCAAATATTCTTGAATGACTCTAATAGGAATGTTTTTCTCAGTGACTTCAAGTTTCAAGTTTTTAAACAAATTAAGATGTGAGTGAAAAATCTGAGTTATTGCTCAGAGCTGTGGTTCCCAACCTGAGGATCACGACCCCTCAACGGGGGCAATATGTCCTTTACCTCATCTATGTATTTTACTTGTTTAAAATGAAATAGCCTTTTCCGGCCTCTTAAATAGCAAAATAATCGATTTTAGGAAATATCGTCTCAATCTCCCCTTCTTTTTCTGAATGATGGTGTTTTTTGGTGGATAGTTATGATGTGATAGTTAAGCTGACCTTTGACCCTTTGGCTGTCACATTTCATACATCATGTATGTGTACATATCACGTTTTACCCTATTAGACATTTGTGTGAAACTTTGTCATAATTAGCTCATGAATTCTTGTGGGTTTTCGACCTTTGTCCATTAAAATCTTATCAGTTCGTCGAGTCCAAGTGATTGTTTGTGTCACATGTGATAAAATTCCCTGTGGGGGTTTCTGATATATTACATTTAGGAGAATGTGTGGTCAGATGACGACAGACACAAATATGCAAACTTTCATGAGGAACAGCTTTGGAATTCCCTGGGGATCAGTGTTTTTTTGTGAATGCCTCAGTTACTTTTGAGGTTCTTCCCTCCGGCAGGAGGCTGCCGGCCATCAGGACCAAAACCTCCCGCCACAAGACCAGCTTCTTCCCGGCTGCAGCTGGCCTTATCAATAAGGCCCGGGACCCCCACCTGTCTTTGACTCTTATTCCGCCCCCACGCCCCAATTCTGTGTTACATTAACACACACACTACAGTATATTGCACATTGCACATCCTCATTCTCTCCTGTTTTGCATTTATATATTATATTTATTTTGTTTTGTTTGTTTTATGTATAGTTATTTCCTTCTTATGTGAAGTACTTATTGTGTTTTTGTAGTACTTATTGTGTTTTTATGTTTTATGTTCAATGTATGCACCTTTTTTACCAAAGAAAATTCCAGGTAGGTGCAAACCTACTTGGCAATAAATCCTTTCTGATTCTGATTCTGATTCTGATTCTGAGTGGGTCAATACAGTTTATTTACAATTCTGTGTTTGAGGTAAATAAATATCTGGCAGGTATGAGAGTCGTTATTTGAGCTGACGATGAATTATGTCTAAAATAAGAGTTCTGTCATTTACTCAAAGCTGGAGGTGCAGCATGTCGGTATATCCTGAGCAAAAAATGGAAAATGACAATCGATAAAAACAGCCCGACCTGTCCGTCTTCTTCTTCTCGTCCTCCAGGGCCCGGAGTGTGTGCTGCAGACGATCCGTCAAGATCTCCAGCTCCTGGGTCAGTTTGTACTCCTCACGAAACTGCTCGCCCAGCAGCACCAGGTCACGTGTAGCATCATGCAGCGGAATGTCGCTCAGGTACAGCCCCCTCCGCGTGAGATCGTCCAGGTTCATGACACTGATCACAAAAATGGAGAATGGATGAGGGGGGAGAAGACACGGCATGCAATATTCATTCATTACAGCTGAAGTGAGTTATTTTCAAACAGCAATAGTCGTAAATGTCTGATTTGAGTGTGTGGAGGGAGGAGGACTGCAGACGTGTTGCTCATCTCAACAACGAGATGTAATTAAAACCGAGCATGAAGTGGGAACCAGCAGCAGTGAGATCATGGACTGTCTCCAGATAAATGTTGTTCTTGCAGCGTGAGGTCAGACACTGCGTGGTACCAGACCTCTCCAGTCCGGTGAACGTGTCTCTGCTGATTTCCTTTCGGGCGGCAACCCTTCGTGAAAACACCGATCTCGTCCTCTGCAAAGTGGTTTTCGATCCGTGAGGACAAGATCTCTTAAACCCTGCTCTCCCGCGTCCGATATTTCATGTGAGATGTCTGATTGGTTGTATGAAGGCCACGGAGGCTAATGGAGGTCACTGCAGGAAAAGCCATGTAATTACCAGCTCACAGGTCTCTCTGTTTCCTGGTCAAGATGTTTTTCTCTCACCATGTGCCCTATAATTCATTTGGTTGGGTTAGTCATAGAATATAAATTGTTCTTGTGCGAATAAATAATACATCACCTTTTACCCTCTGATACAGTATATAGAGATAAAATATTAGAAAAGATCTGATGTGAAACGTACTCGTGTTGAAGTCATAGACTGTTTTTCTTGTAGTTTTTGCACCAATGTTATTCAGCTCTAACAATTCAATGTATAAGAATACAAATTTATTTTAGAAAAAATGTGATACTTGGTATTTATGATGAGATATGATCAATAAGAACGATGAATAAGTATAAGTATTTATGATGAGATATGACACTCCCACTGCTTTGTGTATATGGCATACTATGTGTACTCATTCTCTATATGTTCAAAATAAGATGTTGACTTATGACTAACAAGACAAACTCTTTTTAATGAAGTAAATATATGTGTAAAAATATTACTAAAAAATCTTTAGGTTCAAATATTTTAAATTGGGAACATTAACACAATGGAGATAACCTTTCAGCATGTTATCAATATAGTGGTAATGACGACCAATGGACTAACACAAATACTGGTGAGATATTTGAGCAGATGTAGCAAGCTTCAAAATGTATTCAAAACTATATTGGCCTGTATGTTTATGTATATTATTAGTTTTATTTTATATAAATTGAAGTTAAATGACAACACATTTTATTTGTCAGGATTTTGAATATGTGCCAGACTAGTGGAGTGTTCCCCTTCAGTCTGGGTCTGGATATTGAGCGTAAAGCTTCTGTCGGAGCCGAGGCTCTGTGGCTTTACCTGGGTGAGCAGAGAAAAAGGATGTTCTCCGCCTCTGGCAAGTAAATCATCTGTCCCTTCAATCTCAGACAGCTGATCTCCACACCCGTCAGCTCGTCCTCGTTCTCCACCGTCTCCACGTTGAGCACGCCCTCCTGGCAGGATTACATCATACTTATGAATATTTCATACGAAGTTCTTCTTCAAATCTTTCCCTCAAACCTGTGCACCACTTCAGCTCAACTTTTATTTTCTATACCTTTTTTTTGCTTTACGTGTTGTGTGCATCTTTTACCACTGGAGAGCATTAGTTCAGATTTCATGTGGAATTCGGTGGCGCTCTGAGACAATTCTCCTCACAATGAGTCCCATGTGCATTTTCACAACATTGCCGCTAATATACTGACATGTAAGAATTGACTGTCCCGTGAGGACACACAAGTACACAAATTCAAACATTTCCTCTTCTCACTGTACTGCAAACCACCCGAGTTTCTATCTGCGTCTCAGGATTCAATATAAAACCCTTGCACTCTTTGCTCTGTGCATAAATATCTATGCTAAATTAAAATTATTCATTTATTTGATTGATTGTTCACACGCTGAACAATCTCGCCACGTAAACAATTTCATCCTCATTACCGGTGTTGATGAAACCCACATTAACAAAATATTATGCAGCTTCTAAAAATATCAGCTTGCTCATCCCTATCAATATGTTATCATAAGACTATAAGCACATTCTGTCGTGTGGAATAAAATCAGGTTTTGATCATGTAGACTCTGGGACTGTTCCAGTGTTTATTTCAGAATAAAAATATTGATGTGATCAACCAACAACAATGTGATGAACTGTGTTTAGTGTAGTATGTGTCACACTGACTGTACCTTGCTTCGCAGGACGAACACGGTGTTGATGTGAGACAGGATGCCGTGGTAGCTGAAGTCAATGTGAGGACGGACCAAAGAGAAGACTGAGGGAAGGATACACGAGCCCGGGTGAAGCTGGGGAATCAAAAATAAGAAGGTTAGAATGAGAATAGATTGTAATATTTGTTGTCTGTATTATTAATTCCTCTGTAGTTTTTGAGAAATCCAGATCAACACAGAGACACAATCAGGAGCTGAGTTCATGAACCTGTGGCAGCACTCGATAGATGGCGTTCCCACACTGGGTGAGCATCAGGTCCTTGTCGAACATGAGGTGGAAGGGGAAGGCCTTGCAGAACGTGTACGGACTGATCCAAGTCTCCTGCGTGCCGTTCTCCTCGAAGCCGTCCAGATCCTCGTAGAACGCCTCCTCCTCGGAGTCCTTCTCCTCGATGAGGAACTTGATGTGGTCGCACTCCTCGCTTTTCGGTTGGATCATCTGTGTAACAAGAACGCTTGCATTAGGATGCTGCTCTTCTGATTAATGAGTTAAACTCCCCCTATATTGTGGCACATGATTGCTGCAGTGACACAGTTCTGGATAAAAAATGTAACCTTTGCCATTTTCAGTGTGATTAAATATCATCCCATTAACATTATTATTAATCTCCGGAGTCTTATTCTAAAATTAGGAGGGTAGAACAGGACATTATTCTGTGGGTTTATGGGCATAAGGCGTTCTGACGTCAAGCTGCGCTCTCTGCACCCGGTTGCCACAGCAACAGAGGCTAATACCTCCAGAAAAATTGGGTGTCACATTTGGAGCGTCTGCCATTTTCTGTTCTTTCATTACACACACAATTGCTGGCAAAAATGTTAGCCTGTCTGTACAACATGATTCAGTTTGAGAGTAAATGTCACTCGCTCCTGAAAATGAGGAGAAAACTCCGGTTAAAGTAGAGTTAATGTCGGAGGAGGATAACAAACCCCAGGTATTAGTGTAGATTACACACTGTGATCTGTGGAAGTTTAGGAGATCTTGCTTTTTTCTGACTAGTTTGACACAAATCAGATTGTGAGGCTCTCAGGATTGATTATCTAATGAATCGAGTCGGATACAAATGAAACAACACTTAGAAAAAAAAGTTAAAATAAAACCACGGAAAGGAAAAACAAATCCCCGACATCTCAAAGCTCGAGACTCTATAACTTGGATCTAAAAATATCCTCTGACTCAAAGAGGAGATGCCAAAAAACGAAGTGCTGAGCCGCAGTTGTCACAGCGCTGCTCTGTTGCCGTTTTGGATATTTGGAAACTTTCTGTTGTTTAATCTCCACGTTATTACGTCTTCAGTTATGTCCCCAGACTGAAACTTACACATTCTGACAGAAAGCATTACGACCACTTAAAGGCCTCACTGAATGTTGTACCATAATTTAGAGAGAAACCAGGGGGAGGCAAAACAAAAAGGAAGTCATCTTCATTTATCACCGGCACCGAGCACAAAGAGGGGGATGACAACAGCGACGCACACCTTCATCTCGATCTCTGTTCCGTGGATTTGTTGAGCGACGGTTTTAATGATGCCAATCACGATGTCCTGCAGGCCCTCCCTCTCCGAGTAGTAGTGAAGGATCAGATTGGTTCCCTTCTCGGCGTCGGTGCAGCGAAACGAGGGAGCCCTCATGCCGGGATAGATGGTGCCCAGGTGGTCATGCAGAGCGTCCAGATTCTGAAAATTCAGTTTGAAGATAAAATATGCAACATTCAATCACAGCACGTTTTAATTCAAAGCTGGCAGAGGTATGATGAGCTGGACAAAATGCATTAAACATTAAAGGGTGGTGCACCCCCATAATGAGTTGAGAGAGACAGATTTTAAATATGAATGTTCAAGAAGGAGGCAGTAGAGGATGAGATCTCCTGAAGAAGGTTGGGTTTTCATTGCCATTTGTTTGTGTGGCTGTCAGCAGGATGATTCCGAAAGTACTGAACCAATTTCCATGAAATTTAGTTGAGGGCTGGGAGCTGACCCAAGGAAAAAGCCATTACTTTTCAAAGTGGATGCGGATAAACAGGTGGATCCAGGATTTTTTTTTTACATTGAGTAACATGGCGAGATAGATCTTCAGCCTTGTTGGAAGTATGTGCTGTGGTGGCACTTTTCAACTTCTATCCACCATAGACTGTATAAAAAAAAAGACCACTTCCTCTGACTACTAAAATGAAAATATCCCAGATACAAACACTACCATATTCCCAGAGTCTGCGCAGGAGCAGTCCAGGATTGGAGGAGGTGAGATATATGACCTGCTTTGCCTTCACTTTTCGGGAGCAGTCATGTCGTCCATCTTTACATACAGATGATGGTGTTCACATACTAGCTCCAAAAACTCTGGATCCTACAATTCCTATAATCTAACATGAAGTCTCTAGCCCCTGATGACATCACTGTGACATCACCAAGGGTTCATTTGTCAGACAAAGCCACAAAACACTAAAAGTTTGAAAAGAAGAAAGTATCTGGGTGTATCAGTCATCTGTTCACATGCATTAGAAGAAATGTACACGCCAGCTTTTGACATGGACTCACAAAGGGAAGATATCTCTGCATCGATTTGATCCTTTTCTACATTTCCCACAGATGAGCCCGACATTGTTATATTTACAGAAGAGGAGAGAACCCTACCTGCAGGAATTCACGAACATTTGATCCCAACACTCGCAAGATGGTGTCGTATCCGGACTCCTGGCAGAATTCAAAGAACATCTTCCCAAACATCTGCAAGATGTCTCCTGCGTCGATCTCTGAAATACAGAACAGAGCGTGTTGATGTCTCAGCTTGTGACACACACTGTATTTGTGTCATTAAGCTCTATTTGTACCATATATCATCTACTGTGAGTGTGTGTTTATTTACAATATAGTTAAAGAGAAATTCTGTCACTTACTCAGAACTTTACTTGCGGCCGCTACAAGATCGTACGTTTTGCCGTCTTCATATATGATTCTGACGAGGAACTGGCCCTCGATGTCGAGCTGGGCCTCCCGCCTGAAAACAAAGTGAAGCTGTTACTCACGAGCTGCAGATAGTGTTGAAGCACAGGTAAACAGTCACTGTCATTATTCAAGCAATCGACTCTTACTCCGTTTTTGGATTAATAAGGATTCCTGCAGGTTTCAAAAAGTTAAATTTGACTTTTTAGAAAATTATGACTGAAATTAACAACCTATGGCAAGTACAGATATGAGGGTAGATCAGAGTCCCTATATGACAAGAACTAACCCCATGAATGAAGATAAGGTAAAGTGGCCGAGAGAGAATAACCCTCGAAACGCCACAATGTCTATTAAACTACAGACAAAGACAGTAGGTATCTATATGGTCTTCCCCCCCAGCCAATTCAATCAGTTATCAGTACTTGTTTGTAGTTTTATTACAGCATGCTAATATTTGCATCGTTGAGAAGAAATAAAACACATGGACACATTAGAAACTATGCAAAACATTCTCTTAAAAGCAAAAGGTAGACGTAGAGTGAAATGCAGATTAACATAATTATATCCTGCTTTAACATATTTTAAAATCACATCAAATTAAATAATAATAATAATAATATACAACCCTTTTTCACAAATCTCATTTATGGGTTTACATATTTAAATTATTAATTGAATTGATTATTGATTATTGAATGTTAAATCAGTCAGTAAAATAAAAACGGTTTCCATGTTGTTTTGAAGTTGTTGTGTGGTTTCAACACTACAGTGAATACGCACTTTACTATTTATACATTTGACATCCACTTCTTTTTAAATGTCAGAAATCTTAATGAGGATCTGATTACTCCTGTTTAACTGAGAAAACAGAAATGATTTACAGGCCTGACCAGCAGCCGCCATCTTATCACAACCTCTACCAGCTGGAAAAACATACCAAGCCTCGAAAGCTTTCGGAAAGAAAATAAAAATTCATTTCCAAAGTCGGAAAACAGACCAAACATGATAAATCGTGCGTTAAATAACGATGAGTTACATTCGGAGATGCTGCGCAGCGCTATATGTATTTTTCTTTTTTGCGGTGGCTGGAGAAGCTTGAAAACATTTACACAAGGCAGCTGCTGCTGTGTTTTTCCTCCTTTCTTTTTTCAACAGGGTCAAGTTGAGGGCAGCTGATACTGCAGATGAAAAATAAACTACGAGGGGGCAAAGTGTTTTAACATGTAGAACAAATGACGTGTGAGCGTTACACTGGAGAATGGAATGCTATCAATCCTCTAAGATGTAACTGGCCACGATCATTCTCATCACTATGAATAAAACACGTTGAAGGGCCTCTGCTCCATTAAGGTTTTTATTCTTTCAACTTGCTGTTGTACTGCGATGTGCCACATTCTACTTCTAAATGAAACATAAACTATTATCCTTTCGAAATCCACAATATCTCCAAAAAGTTAACTTTTCATGAGCTCAGACAACATTCCAGTTCTCAGCTCTTTGACACTGCAATTACTAGATAATAACAACATGTTCTTAAGTCGGTAAATTTATCTTGAGAAGGGGAGCAAACTTTTCAACACATGAAGGAACAAATTGTTAGTTTTGATAGTTTTTGTGAAAAAGCTAAAACAGGGAAATGCTTGGTTTTCACTGAACAGTGATAATCGTCTGTATGGGCTTCAATAATCAAACTAACATAAAGCAGCTTCAAGGAGTTGGAATGTAACTTACTAACTTTACATTTATTGAAAACTTTATTCTACATTATGTTTCACTCTCTACTTCACTTAATTTCTAAGATAAATATTTTTATTTATTAAATATATTTCCCTTTTTCACTGCATTAAAGCAAAAACAACCCTTTTTTTAAATAAAACATTTTTTACCCATGAAACTCCCAAACAACATGTAAAGAAGCTACAGATCTAAAATGTTCACTTTA
The DNA here is from genome assembly GCF_947347685.1 of Pleuronectes platessa. Classification (NCBI taxonomy): domain Eukaryota; kingdom Metazoa; phylum Chordata; class Actinopteri; order Pleuronectiformes; family Pleuronectidae; genus Pleuronectes; species Pleuronectes platessa. The sequence continues at coordinate 11,558,685 of NC_070628.1, read as the reverse complement.
ATGCATCAGTAACAGTAATCATATATAATATGATATATATTTATATTTGTATCTGACCATACTTGCACGTACTTACTTTACGTGTTGTTGTTTTTTCTCAAATTATTGTAACAAGACTTCTGATTGAGTGAGTAATCTGGGCAATTAAACAATTAAACTTATTATCGCAATATCCTTTTCATCAATACCTATACAACAAAGTCCATATATATGATGATTGATGATTCTTCTTATTCTTATTTCTAGTTTAAAGATTGACTTAAGCTCTTGAGTGAAGGTTGTTGTTGTTTTAAACTTTATGAGCCAAGAATAACAAACACTTGATAAACAGCAAAACATGTACAAAGCTGACGTAGAACAAATGTGAGTCAGCTATCCTCACTTTGGATCAGCTTTATAAATATATATTAAACGTTAAGTCTTGATAGAATCTTTGGCTGTTGCAGCCTCATACTGGATGTTCTGTGGGAACTAATTCTCAATGTGGTGTATTCATGTTAACTGGGTGTCGGTGTGAGCCTGTAGAGAGTGAGGTGAATCATTCCAATGAAAGGAGATGTCAGGACCTGCTGACACCTTGTCACTGACAGAGTGGGAGCTGAGAGGCAGCTCTCTGACCAGCAGGCTGGTCTGAGATCTGCCTGATATATATCTGTATCTGTATCTATCTGTGTTGTGGTGTGGATGGCCTCAGCCTGATCCTCGGACCATCGGTAAACACAGGATGCACATGAACTCACTTGATGTCCTCCCACACTTCCGGTCCATAATTCCTCAGAACGAGCAGCTCCAAGGCGTGATTCACAAATCCATACTGGGAATAAACACGAGCAGCGTCAGCATCATTCAATGCACATTTACCCCCCCCCCCCCCTCCCCACACACACACATAACACAGATCACATGCATGTTTACTTAAAACACACCCTGCTGCAGATGTGTGTCACCTGTTAATACACAACACAGCAAATACTAAATATTGTGTTACTGCCTCACAGTGGACAGAACCAACAGGAAACGTCCACCGCTACGCGTCGCCACACAAACACAATATGTTAAAGACACAATACAACGCGTGTGGAAACATACCATAATGTCGGCGGCTCCGCTTTCTCCTTATTCTGCGATAAAACCCGATGATTGTGACTCAACCTTCATCGTTTGCTACAGATGCTGTTTCTGCTGCGGCCACGCCCCCTTCCCCCTTTCTTTCCCCCTTCACCTCGCGACTGACGGTGGGTCTGGCCAATGGCGGCGCAGTGCTGCTCTTACGTAAGGGATTGTTGTCCAATGGGGACGCAGCTGCCGTTGTCACAGTGATGCTGGTGAACCTGAGATTTCCGCTTATTCATAGTTTGTGTTTCCTAAACTGAACATCATGAAATATCTGAGAAGTGCAAGTGTTTTTCAGATAATAACTGTTTTCTCATTCATTGTTGTAAAAATACTAACATTTATAAATATAATCTAATTTTAACATATAATATAGTATTAACTAGTTTTAGAAAATAGTATTTTTACGATATATATTTTATATACATCTTTTTATATATTAGATATATGGTTCGAGTAATTTTTATAGTATTCTTTATTTCGTAAAAAGTGATTTGCATGGCAACATGACTATTTAGAAACATTTGTATGATGTAATTAGATGCAGAGTCCTGCATTGAAAATGTATCATTGAAATAACAGAAGTTTACTGAATAAAAGTAAAATAAGTATCAAAAGTACAAGTTCTCAATATGTGTATTGCTACGAGTGAATATCAAAATATAAAGGCACATTTCATTGTTGCACTATTATCGTTAGTGATGATGTAATATCTAAAATGCGTATTCATTTATGTGATGCATCTTATATATGTTATGTATTTTGTTTTTTATATCAAATCAAGGTAACCTGTCACTGCTGTCACACAAAGGTGCATAGTAGATTAAAAACTAAAACATTTTGCACTGTAAATGCAAGTAAGTTAAAATTGTATTTGCATTTTTCATGACTTAAATGAAATATAATATACCCGGTTACTGTCCACCATTTTATATCATAGCATAGCTGTTCATGTAAATAGCAATTACATTTTTTATTTATTTATAGAATACTACTCTAAACAGTGTGGAGCCAGTCACTTATGTCTTTTAATGTCAATATTTATTGCATTTTGATTACATTACAATGATTAAAGCACATCATTATGAGTGATAGTAGAACATTCATTGTATTTCTGTTGTGTCGTATTTCCTCTATATGGGAAAGGAGTGCTGTGAAACTCATGTAATAAATATAGTATAAACATGTGTAGAGTGTTAAAAAGTATAAATACATTACTTCTATTAGGAAAATTCAATTGGAATGCTTTTGTCTAATAAATGGAATATATAAAATATATAGGACCAAATACCTCTGGAAGAAATGATTGACATGTGAATTCATATTGAACCATAACGAGGGGGGGGGGGGGGGGGGGTAAAATTGACAAGGAATAACCAGCTTGACATTTTTAACATCTCTGATCCTGCCCATTCAGTTCCCATAAGGCACCTGAATCTAATCCACATGACTTTATTTGATCATAACTCGTTGAATAACGGTAAATTTTGCTTCAGCGTTTCCATATCCTTTGTCATGAAATCTTTCCCACTGATGCACAGGAAACCATTATATCTATCTTGACAGACGTGAATGGACCAGTCAGATACTTACAGACAACAACCTCGACAAAAAGAACGACTCCGTTAAACTGCATCACGTTGAGAATCAACATCCAGAATGTATTTCTGAATAATATCTACATTATGCAATATGACCTGTATACATTTCTTTACAAATCTGCAAATAAAAGACAGCTAACACCTTTTACTGTCTACATTTTATACCTCTTCAATGCTGTATTTTTTTTTTGTCAGAAAATTTTCAGAAAATCTTTTATTGACAGTCTGTGCTGGGAGCTCGGAGAACACTTTGGAGAGATGACTCATTCTGGAAGAAAAATGCAGGAAGCGAGTGTTTCTTTCCACTATAACAATACAAACAGATAATTGTACAGAGACGAGACTCATGTCTAACAGCAAACTGACAACTCTGTTATCAAGCGGCTGCGAGAGTTTGACTGACGGACAATATCATCAATATCCAAACAACCAAAGACAACAGGGGTTTACACCGTGTTCACTGAACACGCTTATATTTCTTGATATCTAACATTTCTGGGCCGTGCAGCAGCTTGACTTCACTTCTGAGTCCGTTTCGAAGGACGCCTCCAAAAAGTAACAAACACCAGGGATGTCTTCTGGGAAGTCGGCCGGAAGCTCCTGCCTGCTCCTGGGAACAAAGACGAACTCTGGCCGATGCTCCAGCAAACTGGGACAAACAGCACACAGGGAAAACATGAATCTACAAACAATTATTAACAAACGCAGTTTTTTAACTCTCTGCATCAATAGCCTGTGGGAACAGGTACCACCAACAAAGATTGGGCAATGGAAATCTGATAATTTGCAACTTCACCTGTGGGTTGTAGGGCTGATGTTGATTTTTCTGGGTTGGCTGCCCGATTCAAACTTGTTGGCCAAAGTAACGTTGTTCCCAAAAAGGCAGTAGCGCGGCATCATCACCCCGACTACACCAGCCAGAACTGAGCCAGTGTGAAGGCCAATACGCATCTAGAAAAAAAAAAGAGTCATTCAACACATTCTGCTCGTCTTTTATTAATCAACAGATATTAATGAGATGATCTAAACCAGTGTAGCTCTCAAGTAACCCTGCTTTGCATCTGCAGATCAATTTCTCTGCTTCAAGTAATAAAAGAGATGCTTTTAAATTATGATTCCTTATTTCTTGTATGATCAACAAATCGCATGTAAAGTCAAAATTAATCAGCAAGAAATCTTGACCCCAACATGAAGGCATACACTCAGCCCTGCTGCTCTACATATTCTCACCAGCTCTCCAAATCTGCAGTTGAAAATAGTCCTGGACTAATACATTATTTACTGCTCTTTAAAGGTATCCTGTGGAGCTTTTGACCACTGGTACCAGGGCTTTTATGAGTGGGTTCCCATTTTGTTTGTATTAGGCAAAATGATTAAATGTGCACACGGCTGCAGGCAGTGTGCGACACACAATCCTGCCTTCGAAGAAAGACAAAAACTCAAATCATTTGTATATTAAACACATTAAAGCATCATGTCGCTTTTCGGTTTCTTGATTAATCCAAGTATTTGTATTATTACATCTGCCGGGGTTGGAAATTAATCAATGTAAAGAAATAAGTCAACACCATTAAATGAAAGCATAACTATAACTTATTAAACAAAGGTCTAAGAATGTATTTTAAATTAACTTTCATTCAATCTCGTACATATTCATAGAAAGCATTTTTTTTCTCTTTCAAATGGTTGGATGAGGAGAATCACAGCCTGCAGTACTTGACTCTCACCTGTATTGGATCTCCAGTTGGCGTCCTGACTTCATCGGAGAGCTCCATCATCTTTAAGGCCATGAGTGCAATTTGGACGGCGTGCAGCTCACTCTCCTTGTGTAAGCCCCCGGCGACACAATACGCATCACCAATGGTTTCCACCTGAACACAGTGGAGGATCATTCAAATTACTTTTAACCCGGCCGCTGAGGCAGAATAAAGATGCTGTTTGTGCTCCCCCCCCCTCCACCCACAGTCCAATGCTTCTTATCGTGGATCTGAAGTATTAGCTTTGTTTATCCAGGGAGTTAAAACTGTATTTAAAATGAACTGTGCAATAAAGGCAATGAACCTTGAACAGAATAATGAATGTGAAGTGGATATTCATCAAAATGTCTTTGATTAAGAATCTCACTCGCTGTTCATCTTGCTGTGCAAGACAGGGGGCAAGAAACTAGGAATAATAACACTTAAATTCTAATAGCACTTGATCCTGGGTCATATTAAAATGTCCAGAAACGTTTTGTCTTCCTCTTCTTCGCGTTTTTACGTGTAAATCTGGACCGCAGAGCAGTCTGGAGCGGTGTGGCCAAGACGGCTATGAGACAAGGAAAACTATTTTTAGGCTCGTGCATGTGGAGTGGAAACAGGGACCTGAAGGAACATCTGACTTCCTAGTGTTTTACGAGATATTTGTCAAACATGTTGCTCTGTCTGTTATGGCTCTGTGACACGTTGATTATATTATACAACCTCCCTGTAGATTAACGGCCTCTGGCAGACACTAAGGTCGGTGGCTGAGTTACGGCCCTTTCAACCTGTTTAAATTTCTAAAGCAATACTTAAAAAATGTCAGTTCTGTGGAATTTGCACCAATTTTTTTTTGATGTAGCCTTTCCTAGTACCAAACATCCTAATTTTATATTTTTAGTTAAAAAACAAAATAAGCTGTATCTTTTTAATCAATCTCACTGTGGTTTAAAGGTTATATAAATGTATGTGAGGCTCAAACTCCAGTCGTGATAATGTTTGACCCTTTTCTGTATTTTGATGTCTTTCAGAGCACAAACACCGTACATACACTTGACGCCTGCCCACCACAGATCTGTCAAACCACTAACATCAGTGCTACACCTTATTTTTATGCATGTTATGGGTTTAATGCAGCACAGCCCACCACGGCTCAGTTAAAAATGCTAGCCATGCTAACTCGAGAGTGGGGCAGCCAAATAATAATATGACAAAATTATAACTTTATTTGTATAGCACCTTTCTAAACAAGGTTACAGCAGTAGCATAAAGTCGCTTTTACACTAAAACGCAGAAGTCACGCTGGGGGGGGGGGGGGGGGGGGGATATTTGTTTTGGTTCAAGATGCTGGTGGAAGTGCGCCATCTAGTGGTAATAAATATTGTATGTACAACCCCAAATGCTCTTTACGAAAGCTACAATTACGTAAGAACGTTCACAATTTAACATTACGGTTATGCACTCACGGCCCATTAACCTACCTTATAAACATCAAGCTCTCCACAATGGTGGTCAAACCTGGTGTACAGCTCATTGAGCATGGTGATCACTTGCATCGGGGTACAGCGCGAGCAGACGGCTGTGAAGCCCACAATGTCGGAGAAGAGCATTGTGACCCTGTCGAACTTCTTGGCCTGGACCGTTTGCCCCTGCCACAGCTGCTGCGCCACTGTGCCGGGGAAAATGGAGAAGAGGAGGTCCACTGTCTTCTTCTTCTCCTCCTCCAGGGCTTGGTGAGCATGCTCCAAGGCTGCCTTCGCCTTCCCCAGACGCTTTTTCAAACCGTCCTGGGCTTTGGCCTGCTCACCAACCAGGACTACGTCACGCAACGCGTTATGGATGGGGATGTCTGACAGGTAGAGGCCGCGGCCGGTCAGCTCCTCCAGCTTGTCCACACACGGGGAGCCCAGGAACAAGATGGCATTGGACTCTGACACGAAGATCATCTGACCTTTAAGATCCATGAGCTGACAGGAAAAATCATATGATGAGTAAGGTGCTTTTTCTGGTCTAACTGTCCTCACAACTCAACAACTTTTTTAGTTGAAAGAAGAGTGATTACGATTACTTCAGAATAAAGCCCCCCCCCCCCCCCCTGCTCCTCTACTGTTCTCTTTAAGAACAAACTTCCCACAACTGAATCAAAATAATGTTATTTCTCTCTGTGGCATCTTTTCATTAAAAAAATAAGCAACATAGATACATAAACTCCCTCGAGACCGAGACATGTAAACAGAGAAAAGTAAAGCAAACGTTCCATTTGGATGTTATTGGTGAAGCGGCAGCTGTTTGCAGCTGTCTGTCACCCACGACACTAAACACAACCAAAAGCTTATTTATGTTCCAGGGAAAAGTCCCGTCAGAGTCAACATTTACATTAGTCACAGCAGCAGCGCGGCTCTATTGCAAGAACAGCTGGTCAAGTCCAATACTTTCCTCCAGACTGAAATATCTCTGCAACTATTGGATGTATTGCTGTGATGTGTGGTGCAGACATTCATGGTCCCCAGAGGATGAATTCTAGCAACTTTTTTGACATGCAGACTTTTTATCTGGCGCCACCATGAGGTTAATATTTGTGGCTCTGAGCGATACATCTCAGCAACTGTTGGATGGATTGCCATTAAATTTGGGAGACACATTCAAAGCTGTTGGTGAAGCCTTGACTTTGAGTTTTTGGGCTAATTTGGAAATCTTATCATGCTAGTACTTCGACCAAGATGGGTAAAATGATATGCTAGACATTAGAATTAGGGTTTTATGCTACTTTGAATACTTATTATTTGAATCCGAATGCTAATGATTAGTGTAATAAGTAACTCAACCAAGTTTGTTTGGTTATCAGCAGGAGTGGGGGTGGGGCATCGGCCATTGAATTAAATTAAATGTAGCTGCAGATCCAGTTAACAGAGTCAATACAGCATTTCTTTAAAATCAACGTTACCTTTCAAGATGTGGCATGTTTTGACATTTCAGTCAATTTTCCCGGAAAAAAGGAATACTAGATCATGTGTGTTTAATAACTCGCTGTCATCAATCTAATGGTTTGATTTATACTAGTAGAGTCTGACCAAGCAGCAGATACTTAGTCTTCTTCAAGAGCTATAGGAAAAATTACAGCTACAGCAGTATTTTTCAAATTCTTATGTAATTAATGTTGAATGGGCCATTTCAGTTTCTATGTCAGTCATATTTGTGTTAAGTAGACTTGCTTACAGGGTTATACATCGTCAACCCGAGAAATGGAGACACTACCTCCTCCACTTCCTGATTACTTCCACCAAGGAAGTTATGTTGTGAACGCTTTCCGTTTGTTTGTTGGTTTGATTGTAAGAAAGATTGCAGAGAAACTACTGGGCGGATTTCCAAGACACAGATTTGGATCAGGGGGCGGATCCAGGGTTTTGGACGATAGGGCTTTTTTGTTGTTTTTGTATTCTTTATATTTTCACAAATTTCCCAGAGAATAATGCATGAAAAAAATCTGTTTCTCTGTGTGTGCAATTTGCTGCAGCTGGATTGAATTGAAGAGGACTGTTTGTGCATTTAAGTTTTACCTGTTGTAAATGGACTCACTAAAGGTTAAGATTAAATTACCACTGGATGACTTGTGTGGAATCCTCTCTGACTGGATGTCATTAGTTATTACACCACTGTCATGTTGAGTCGCTGATGCTTTTTTTCATGTCATGGCGACCAATCGCTGTGCCCCCTTACATAAATAGCACAAGCAGGGCTGGGCCTTTGATGGGTAAAAAGGTTTGACATTTGCTTCTGATCTCCACTGGGGGTATAATGTTGATCTCTACCTCAGGCCATCTACACCACTAATAAGCCAGACTGCTTATAAATAACCAGATCTCTTTTATCCTGTCTTACTTGATTTAATATTAAGACTTTGACCAGAAGACCTTTTCTGCCTCACAAGCCAGTGACGTCACTTTTCACAGATATCTCACAGATATATCAACGTACCTTCCCTGTGTTATCTGTGTTTCCATGCTTGATCCGAATGATAAACTGCGTGTTCAGCATGGTCAGGATGCCCTGAAAGGTACATTTGATCTGCGGGGAGACGATACAGAAGTGTTCTTGGAAGGTAGTGGATCGCCTCGGTCCATCCTTCCTGCTCAGTCTCTTCCTGAGGCCATGTCCTACTTGAACCAGAACCAAGTCCTGGTCCAGGATCAGATGGAAGGGGAAAATGGTGGAGAACAGAGTGGTGGGAAGGGTCCCAGCTGAGGTAGCCCTCAGCGGACTGGGGCTCAGAGTTTTAGCATCCTTAACGACAACTGTGTACAGAAGACTGGGCTGCGGGCTGGCCTGCAAGATGCTGTCTTTGGCACTGGGGGGGTCCATCAACACATCCACCGTGGTGTGATACAGCAAGCGAGCAGCAGCTTTGATGACTCCAGGGAAAAAAAGCTGAGTGGTTGGGTGGGGGTTGAAGAAATAGACAGTAAGCAGACCCGGATCCTTGTCTAAGCACAGGACTGAAGGTTCGTTTACACAATCCTCTCTGTCCGGGTTGGGCGGCGTGCTGCTCTGTTTCATCAAGACGCTGAAGCTGTTGAGGAAGTCGTGGAGAGCTCCCCCCACCACCCGCAGAATGTGTCCGTCCTCCTCGTAACACATGTTGAAGAGCTCCACGCCGAGAGAGACTTTCAACGCGTCCAGAGGGATTGCTGTCAGGAAGCCACATGAAGGGGAAGCAGGTGAAGATGGGAGGAAAGCTCACAATACCCAGAAGTATAAAAAGGATAATCACGTGTTTTACCTGTTTTACTCGAGTAAATGTTGATCATCTCAAATAAATGCTCTGGTTCTTGACTGCAACGCTGATCGCCTGTGCAGCAAATCGTTGGACTGGAGAGACAATGAATTTGAAGGATTTAGACACATGAACCAGTGCTCGGTGGACTGTATTCGGGAAAACATCCAAATAGAGCTGCAGCTACCTCTAGTTTTCACAATCTGTTAATCTGCCAAATATCTAAACTCAATTAACTCGTGAAAAATGCTCGTTGATTTCCCAGCTCTGCTCCATTTGTTTTGTCTGGCCAAAACACCAAAAATAAGCAATTATCAGTTATATATAAGCATAACAGCAGCAAACTGACTCATTTTAGAAGCTGCAACCAACAAATGTTTTGCCATTTTAGCTTAAATATAAAGATTAAACATTTATAAATGATCAAAATAGTTGCTTATTTGATAATCATTTTGAATCTACATCTTATATGACAATACTGATAGATTCATCGTGAAGACTCCAATGTCAGCTTGTTATTTCCACTATGTTTTTCAGACGATTGTGTAACGTTGTCTCCATAACAGTCTGGGTCTGCCTCACACCTTGTTGTTGTTGTCGTCATTACTCTCTGTCTGGTAGTGAGAGCGAAATCTTGTGCAACAGAGGGTCAAAAGAGGCTGTAACATCTCAGCATCATTACTGGTAATACAGGAGCACGTGCTGTGGTGATGGTGGTATAGGGGCCTGTAATTTACAGTAGCTGCATAGTAGTTATTGTGTCTGTCTGGGAGGAGGAGTGCATCTGGCGTGGATGTTTCAGAACAAGAAATGTTACCTTTCAGAGTCCCTGTTGAGTCTCATCATTCGATGGAGGGCCGCGTGCAGTCTGTGAAACTGAATGGCAAAGTGTTCAGCAAGTTTAAGGTCATTGTCTGGCCACACTTTATTAATGCAGCTTTAATTATGACAGATAATTAAGAGAAGCAGGATTATCTTTAATTATAGGGGAGGAACAGGCGGTGATGGTGCAAGGACACAAATTGCACAATCCAATTAATGTGATTTATTAATTTGTTCTTTTTTAGGCCAGTGAATATTCATATTTGTCTCACCTCAGGACATGCCAGCTTTCGGATGCTCTCCCCAAGTGTGTGCAGGTTAACTTTGCCCCTGCTCGGCTTGTGTCGCGGCACGTCCTCGCCAATTTTCCCGTGCACGTCCTTAGAAATAGGCGATAGATCCGCGGCTTCACCTGCGCGCTCCTCAAAGTCTCCCAGCTCGCTCCTCCTGGCGCCGCTGGAGAACGGACACTCTCCGGATATCTTCAGCTCCTTCAGCTTCGCGCAGAACATCTTTCCTCCCCCCCTGCTGCAGCCTGGCACCGCCGGCACACTCCTCTCCTTCTTCTGCGGCTCTTCTCTATCTTATCTCCGGGGGAGACTGTTCTGGTCGAGCAGCAGCTGCGGTCTCCGGGAGAAATTCCATCATCTGGTGCGCTCATCCAGGAGAGCTCTCCTCCGCCTCCTCCTGCTCCTCCTCTACCTAGTGCTCCGCCGATTCAAATGATCGGCAGCATCAGAGCCACAAGACCACATACAATATATTCATTGGAAAAAAAAAAACTGCATGGGCAAATGATGGCCAAGAACTATCATTACCAAAAGCCAATGAGAAACTGGAGGGGGGAGAGAAGAGCGCACCAGGCCAATCCATGCGCAAGTGGGGCTGGTGTAGCTGAACAACCTATCAGCACAGAGACATTATTTCCAGGCGACTCCTCGCATGCAACTGACTTTTTATTATTTAGATCATGCGCTGGACTGGGTCCCATGTACAGTCTGTGGTCCCATCATATGAAACTGGTTTCACAGAAGGGAATAAACATATTCCTATTATGTCCAGGATGTTGCTGTGGTGCACAATGAGGATGTGGTCTTTATTGTGTTATTGATGGGACAGGATACTATTGTTTTCAGTTTACATTCGGCTTCTAAAGTTTATTCTAATTATTTCGTTTCTCTGTTGTCCGTCTCTTTCTCTCTCATGGACACACACACACACACACACCTACCTACCTACATCACCCATATCTTCACTTCTGCATTTCCCTTATAAAACACCTGAAAATCTATTTATCTGGTCTAGAAGATTATAAATCGCAATGTCGTCTCAAACAACCCACAACCCCCCCACATGACCATTTTACATTCAGCCCCTTTTGTTTCAGTCTTCCAAGTCACATTAACAGTCCTTATCAGCACTTCTTCTAATTATAATCATGGCTACAGGCAACAATTAGTTTCATTTGAAATAAATGTGTTGAATGATTCGTCCTTTCATTGTTTTTGTAAGTGGAATGTTGGTGTCATAGGAATTGTGGAATCCTGTTTGATGTCTTCAGACTATATTGACATGAGAAAATATGAAAAATATGAAAATGTTAATGCTAAGAGCAAGTTGAGTGGTGTTGTGGGTAATGTAGGCACTGGCAGCAAGTTTTGACATGGAAGAATAAAATAAAATAATAAAAATAAAATAATGGACAAATGTAAAAAAGAAGACATCTATAGTTTTGCAATTTTAAAGGCTGCATATCAATGTCCAACAGAGTAACAGGAGAGTTGCAATAGAAAACTTTACTGTTTTAAATGAGAAAATAGTTATCCATGTTCTGTCTATTGATTGACAAACTATTTCAGCTCTACTACTCTGCTCATTAACACACATCATATTCATCATGTTTTCTATTCTTACATGTCTATGCCAAAGACCACACACAACATACACTGACCATGATTTGGTTCAGGTTGAGGTGCAACATGAATCGACTCTGATTTGTTTATTTTCAAAAGGGCTGAGGAAATGCTCGGGTGTTGATCAGACATGTTCAGGGGTAATTTGTAACATTTCTGTCAAAAACAGCTTTTATTGGCCACGATGAGTCTGAGGCTCTGCTCACTGGCCTTGTTTGGGCTGAAAAAGAGCGATTTCATTGTCTGACATAATAAATCCATTTCAGGGCTTAAATAATGAACAGTTTTGTCACTCGGGAGTTGGAGTCATTTCTTGCAGAAAAACTCTGGACCCGGTCCCGGAAGCTGCTATAAACATTAACATGTTAATAGGTTAGAGATAAAGGGGGGGATCCTGTCATGTGGCGCCATGTGTGACCAAGTCGTGTCTGTCTTTAAGATGTTCTCTGTAAATAATACAAAATAAAACAATAGAAACTCTGCAACCTCAAGGTGCCACTACATAGACAGGAACACTGAGCCTGACAACCTCGGCTCTCATCTAAGTTTAAAGTGAACTTCTTACTCAAAAGACTTACAGTAAATAGACATTTATTTCTGAAGCGTGTGTGTTCGAATTTGATGAGAAGCGATTACAGGTGAAGTGTGGAGATCTGCAGGCCGTCGTCAGGTCTTAGCATCACATCTGTCACCACAGCGTTGACAGCTGTTTTTGTTGCCTCTCACTAGGACCCAGAGGAGACGGCACCAGCGGCACCGGCATGAACAAACCTCTTTGTCTGGATTATTTACAACATGGACTTTCTAATCTGAGCCAAGGTGAGACAGTGAATTCAGTCCCAGGGGAGAAAAGTCTCACAGTTGGAGTGTTGGCTTTGTGCTATTGTGATTCTAATCGTTGTTTTCTTTTTGAGCTGGAGAGTAAAACACAACTGGAGCGGAAGGTGAAGACGATAAACTCTGAAGCATCTGTTCTACACTGCAGGAGTCACTGGGCACAGGCCAATTTCCTCTTTGTCCTCAAAGATCATTTCAGTCACTTATGGAAACTGAACAAGACAATAGATATGACTGATCATGGATGGAATATAAGGGGATGGAGCCTAAAGACCCACCACTCTGATATAAGACCCACAGACTGAAGGAGATAGACATCAACTACTTGACATAAACCCATTCTGTAGCCATTTTTGTGTTTCTTCATTTAGTTTTCTTCAAAATAATTTTTGTCTTCATCTTTTGTGTTTGTGTATGGCCATTTTTGTCTCTTTGTACTGGTTTTGCAACTTTTTCAGATATTTGTGTCTTTTGGAGCGGTGCAGCTTGCAAAAAAGAAATACTTGCAGTCATTTCATAGACAGTCTCCACAGGGCCTAGGGGCCCCCTGACCTCTGGAGACCCTGGGCCTGAGTCCAATATGTCCATACTGATAATCTGAATCCTGAGAAAGAGGAGGGGCTGGAAGTAAGGACACAACATCTTCATCATCTCAAATCGCAGAATCAAGTTCCGTCCAAGTCCGTCCCTTAATTTAACACATATATTATCTTTAAATCATGAGTTTATATTCATCACACACATATTAATCTGTATAATTTAGCCAAATGGTCGCAAAAAAATCTAAATAGCATGAATTGAATTTGTAGTAAAAGGAAAAAGCCCAAGTGAGTCATCTTTATTTATTAAGCAACCAAAGGAATCCAAGGATAATCTTTGTCAACGTGCAGATGATGAATGTGTATTTGTAACGTGAGTTTCCATTTATTCAGACCCGGGCACACACTCCCCAAAAGACCATCCACTCTGTTGATGATACGCAGAGAGATAGATATCAATCAATCAAACCCAGCACGTTAAGTCCACAGGAACTTAACAGCCATGACCTCAGACAGTTAAAATGTACACACAGTTTTATTACTTTCAAGCAGATTTCAAGTTGAAGCCCTTTAATGGATGTTTAGATCAAAATTCCGGGAGTGCACATCAGAATCTATTTCAGGTCAGGTAATTGAATCCAGTCTAATTAGGAGCATTGGAGTTTGCACATTTTAGACATGTTAGTATCAGATTAGTTTTCATAAAAGTACATATCTTCGACAGCGGAATGCATATAAAACTAAATTTAAACTCACTCGATTGGGGCTTTTGTTGCAACCAAGTTGCACATCTCATTAATATCTCTCACGGACATGTCTGAATTTCCCCCTCAAGTTCCATTGAACATTCCCTGGGAAAATAACAAAAATGCTGCAAAAAGCCCTAACTCGGAATGTTAACAAAAGTGTAAAAAATAGAGTCCTTGATCTGCCTCTTTATCCGCATCTGCACTAAAATTGTATGTGTTCTTTTTTGGCCCTGGTCCCATTTCATGGAAAACAGTTCTGTTATTCTTGTGTAATCTTGCTCATATAAAATTATTCATATCAACAAAAAAATGAACAGGGGGGGGAAATAACCTCCTTGCCAGAGGTAAAAGAAGTGAAAGTTAATTATTTGGATTCCTTTTTTCTTCTATAATTTCTGGTACCCCTAGCATATGCCCATACTGCTGTTGCCACAGGCCCAGTACTGCACAAACTATCTCATCTCTTTTTAGCAGATTCTAACAAACCCATGGTGACTTTTTCCACGAGAAACATTACACTAGAACATCACTGAGCAAAAACTAGAATCAATTTCAACTCTGCTTTCTGACATTGCCCTTATTTTACTGTGACACAATCAATAAGAATTGTCAATAGTTTTTTTTTACATATTCAATTGACATAGGCCTTTGATATCTCAGGTCCTTTCAGTTACAGATATTTCTCTTCGGCAGAGCAAAAGCAGCTAAATACATTCTGTTGTCTTTTTTACTTCAAGCGAAGCTTCTGGTGATCGTTTCCTTTCTCCTTCGAGGTTGTTGAGTTCAAATAGTATTTCGTGGTGATGTTTGCTGGAAGCGACGATGGTTAGAAAGCATCCTCCTCTAACATGCATACTAACCACATACAGTACAGTGTCTCTAACCCTGTGTCCTCATCCCGCCCGCCCGGCTTGCATGCATGGCTGCAATGTAACAGCCTGGGGCAAATATGAAATGCACCAAGAAACAGCTTCTACTGTATTTTTCATTCTATGTATTAATCCCTTTGAATTATTCAGCCCTGTGCAAAAATATATAAATATATACATTTTTTAAATAGATAGCTGAACAAAAAGATAAAATAAACAAGGATATTGATGCATGTTTTCAAGTGTTGCGTAAGATGGGAGACTTGGGCACTGATGCTGGCATAATTAGATGTAGTATGCCTCACTAAAGCCGAACACACTTGATAATGTACAGACAGCACCCCCACAGGAGTTTTTACGTTACACTCATTAGCAGGAAGCAGTATGACTCTGCCCCAATGTACATCTAACATTCCCCACTGTCAAGTGCCAAAAGATTCTGTTATATTGTGTATTATTTCTCAAACAAATCTAAATTGAGAGTAAACTATATACGACAAATGAAGAGTAATAGATGACCAAAAAGGAATTGTCTCAATGTTATGCCCTTGATGCAGAGTTCAGCTACTTAGTGATCTATATCTCAGTTAATGTAAAAACATAGTGTAGATTTATGATGATCTAAATATGTGCTATAGCCTTTTATTCTGTGTGACAAGCCCTTCATTTCGGAATCTTAACCACTACAGAGTATGTGTTTACTGTACTTAGTGCCTCAGTTATTTGTACAGATGTGACCATGGATGTATTTAAAGGTAAGGGGGATCCAATGAGGCTGCTCATTCTCGCTTTCTGTCTGAATTACAAGAGTTCCTGATAGTCAGGCTCTCACAGTAGATATTTTGATAATGTTTTCCTCAAAGCATTACGACAGATCTGTTCTACTCAAGAACCCCAGTGTTCTTATTTATTTTTTCATCATTAAAGCATACTGTAGAAAGATGGACAACGTGTCTCCAGCATCCTCTCATTATCCGGAGGTATAGCTCGATCTCCACAAATCAGTTTTAGCTGTCAACTATGTTGTTCTGTCAATTTTTTGTAGCATAAAACACTAATAACAACCAAACTTACTGAGTGAAATAGCCGTTGAAGCAACACCGGTATGATATGAACTACCGAAAATTACACGTACTACCAGCCACCAGAGGGCGATCAAGACGCTTTGGCTTCACTTTGGGGGCGCAGTCATGTCATTCGTCTTCATGTACAGTTTATAGTTGAGAGTTTGAGAGCAGCTGAGTCTATTTCTACAACAACAAAATATTCAAATGTATATGAATTTAGGAGGAAAATATTTTTTATTTTCTACAAAGCACACCATATATTGATGCTATTCCTACTTTTCGTCTTTGATTTAAGTCATTATAACAAATTGTCAAAGTCCTGTTTTCATCATTGGGACTTGAAATGTGATGAAAATGCCCTTTGTGCTGATCGTCAATAAGAAGGGAGAAATAAACATTCTGTTATTATATTCCAAAATAACCAGCTACCCTGAATGCAGCACCAGTGGGTGGAGTCAGTGTGGACCAATAGGATGCAGCGGTGACGGACACGTCAGAGGTTTTCTCCATCAGACATGTCCGCCTCCGGATCCTGAAGTGACAGAACTCAGCTCCACGATGGTGAGTTTAGAAGATTCATGGAGACACCGATGAGGGAGCGGGTTCAGATGAACACGGTTCAGTGTTAGAGTCTGTTTCCACTGATCCCAGTTTGCTCACCGCGTCTATCAGCTCCCATTAAACACTGAATATGATAATGTAGCTGCTTCTGTGTCAGGCTGCTAACTTCTCCTCTGTGGTTCCTCGGGTTCTATTCAACACTAAATATGATAATGCAGTTGATTGTCTTTAGCTGGTTCTGTGTCAGGCTGCTAACTTCTCTTCTGTGGTTCCTCTGGTTCTAATGATAATATAGCTGGTTCTGGGTCAGGCTGCTAACTTCTCCTCTGGTTCCTCAGCTTGTTCCCTCCCTCACTGGAACCATCCTCCGGCTCAGAGGGCAGCTGGAGCTCAGATGTCACCTGGACACCACAGATGGTACCGACTTGTATTTGTTTATTTCAGGGTTCACTCCCCTCCTGTACCTTATCTGATCCTATATACATGTGAGGAAGTTCACCAGTGGTGAATATTGTATTCAAATCCCTTAGAAAAGTAAAAGTAAAGTTACTGTGTGAGGAATTCTTGCAGGGAGCTGGAATGACGATTTTCACTTGGCGGATGATGTCTCAGGCTGATGAGCTGGTTTGCCATCACCTAATCTGAGCTGTCCTTACATAGATTATTCAAATGATTAAAATCTTTTTATATATCATAGTAAACTTGTCCTGAAGTTTTAAAGTTTCAGTGTGTAGAATTTAGTGACATCTAGTGGTGAAGTTGCATGTTGCAGCTGACTACCCCTCACCTCACCATCCCCTTCCAAACATGAAAGACAACCTGTGGTAGCCTTTAGTTGTCATAAAAACTCAAAAGGTGTTTGGTTTGTCCAGTTTGGGCTACTGTAAAAAAAACACAGGAAAATAAAACAACAATTCGTACAGTTTAGATGAAACACACCAGTGAAAATATAAGTAGGATAATTTGTATTTAATTGTTGCCAGTAGATCCCTTTCACCTAAATGTTACATACTGAACCTTTAACTGGGGAATATGTCAACTTGGAAAGACAACGAGATTCAAGAGCATTTGCCTCGAGGGCCGTTGTTGGTGGGGATCTTCTGTAAACAAACAACAAACACATGATTTTCCTGGCGTCATGTAATGCACCCTGCATCCTCTACACCAGGCGCCATCCCTCGACTGAATATTCCGGAAATTCTTCCTGTTGTTGCAAAAATTTCTGACCTAGATAATCTCCTGCTGATTTATTCATATGTTTAAAACAAATGTCTGAAATCAGCTCAAGATTTACCCTGAATTAAGTGAGGCGGTCTCTAATAAACCATGAAAAACCAACGCAATGTTTATGTATAGTAACTTCAGACCTCGTCCTTATCACCTCATCCTGTGTTGAAATGTTCAAGTGATTAACACTGTCTCTCTCCCTGTCCCTGTGTCAGTGTCTCGGATGCACAAGGCCATCTCAGAAACATTCGAGACCCTTCGCTCTCAGGTGCAATCTGAATCCTGTGCCCTCGCGGTCTGCGACAGCCCCGTTGTTATCTGGCCAAACAAAGACATACATGTCACACCTGAGGACATAACGCCAGACATGCTGTTTGAAGACGTACATCAGTGGATACAGTGAGTCAGTAACAGCTTTTGTTGATCTTGTGGACGAGTCTGTAGTTTTGTCTCTTTCTTCATCAGCAGCACAGTCATTCCTATTTTTACTCGCTGTAGGTCAGACGAGCAGGAGAGCTTTGGCAAGAAATCTGGAAAAAAGAAAAGCCGGAGAAGTTCAGCGGCGGTAAGTTTTTCTA
The DNA here is from genome assembly GCF_947347685.1 of Pleuronectes platessa. Classification (NCBI taxonomy): domain Eukaryota; kingdom Metazoa; phylum Chordata; class Actinopteri; order Pleuronectiformes; family Pleuronectidae; genus Pleuronectes; species Pleuronectes platessa. The sequence goes on along the minus strand of NC_070628.1, from coordinate 11,540,299 downwards.
ACAGCGCTCAGGGTGTGGGAGTGCCAAGACAGAAATAGTAATAATGTCCCAATAGATCAGAAATATTTCTGGAACACTGAAGAATATTTTTCAAGTTTTTATCGCATGGACCAAAAAATATCAGCCAACTCATTTTCCACACCGTAGCTGCAGGATCATTTCAGATATTTGAAAACACTGCATCATCCTAAAGTGTTTTATATTCCCCCATATTTGTATCTGTATCATGCAGAGTGTCATAAACCTTCAACTGATGATGGAGGTGACAAACCCAGGTCCCCTCTCAGCTCCCGTCCTCACCAGAACAGCCCAGAAGTCCCACTTCCTGTCGGCGACTCTTCCCATGGACTGTGCTGTCTGTACGAGCTGCGACGACACGGTCAGAGAGTATGTTATTTTAATTTGTTTTATCTGGATTCATACTACTGATCAAACTTTTTCAAATATTCTACACCAAACATAGTACTCCTCGTTTCTCACTGTTGACGATATTGGTTGTGACGTTGCAGTGCCTGCGAGAGCCTTGTGGAAGCGCTCACTCACCAGCTGTGTGAGATGGAGAAAGTGACCCTGCGGCACATGAAAGGGACGACGCTGCTGGTGCCCGAACCGCTGCACTTTCTTCTTCCAAAGCCTAAAGGCCTAGTGACCGTGGTTTACCCAGCAGGAGTGGCTGACGGCCAACTGGAGACGCAGCGTAAGGTGAGAGCCTCAGACTGAGCTTCCTTAAAATCTATAATGCACTGGCAAGCAACTTGTAGATCTCCTGATATTAGAGTTCAACTCTGGTGGAGTCTAAGTCGTTCCAATGTGATCCAGACGAGAACTGAGATACAGAAAGTCCAACATTTGTATTTATCCGGCAGCCGTTGGATTAGCTCCAGCTTGTACTTGTAAATGAATTCTGCATGACATTTCTGTCTGTAGGAGCTGCATCAACAGTTTGAGCTCCCCGATGACCGGCCTTATTTTAGAAGAGCCAATGTGTACCACTTTCCCAGCGAGCCCTACAGAGACGGTTACCTGCGCAACCCTCACCTGGCCCTCACACACCCTACTGTGGATGATGGGAAGGTACGGATAATTACCATGTCACACTCTGTCTGCTGCAGAAATGTGCATTAATAAGACCATAATAATGTTTTTTTTCTTTTTTTGAAGTTGTACTTGGTCCAGGGGATCTACAGCTATCACCACTACATGCAGGACCGCATGGATGACAATGGCTGGGGCTGCGCTTATCGCTCCCTGCAGACCATCTGCTCCTGGTTCCAGCAGCAAGGCTTCGTAGAGCGGCCCGTGCCCACTCACAAGGAGATCCAACAGGTATATCTGTGAACTTGACCACAACACAATAGGAAATATACCTGTTTTACTTCTATTTGTTTTTAATTTGCATATCTGCTGGTCTCTGTTTCACAGGCTTTGGCGGATGTTGGAGACAAGCAGTCGTCCTTTGTGGGATCACGTCAGTGGATCGGATCCATAGAGGTTCAGTTGGTTCTGAACCAGCTGCTCGGGGTCACCTCCAAGATCATGTTTGTGAGGTGTGGTTACATATCAGCGCCTTGTGTATGATACATTTCTAATGGATGTTTTATTTTTTTCTTATCTGAAAGCTAATCTGTGTACTTTTCAGTCAGGGGTCTGACTTGGGATCTAAAGGCAGAGAACTGGCCAACCACTTCCTTACAGAGGGAACTCCTATCATGATCGGTGAGCTGAATGACAGATTATTATTATCATAAGCATTTTGTGTTTAAATCAACCTACTCAACAACACATAGTTATAACCGTATTGTTTACTATATGTAAATAATACATTTGGATATATATCTTTTGTAAGATTATAATATCATCATACCTACAATTTACAGCAACAATGTAATTAACAATGATATGATATATTGGATCACCTTGAAAATTCCAAATACAGGACTGGACCCTTCTGTGGGACCTAAATTGATTGACAGGTTATTTATTCCAGAGTCTAGACAGCATCTAAATCTGTCTAATCACCACAAGGCACATTTAGTATCGCATCTGTCAACACAGGGTGAATTATCCTCATAGCCTCAACGATAGTATGAGAAACAGTGATGCTTATTTGATCAATGTAATTCTTTGGGTAATGTATACTGTAATTATTAATAGATTTGAATTAACCGCTCATAAAAACAACACATTTCCCCTTAAATGCAAATACTATATTCCGGACTTAGTGAAAGGGGGGTTCTGCATTTTCAAAAGCATATATTATGTTGTAAGAATAATTTTTAGTTGTGTCTAACAAAGTCAGTAGATCTTTAATTCCCAGTCAGATTTAGAGGTTTGTTAACAGTAGCTGTGTTGCAGGTGGGGGAGTTTTAGCTCACACTATTCTGGGTGTGACCTGGAGCGAGACCTCCGGGCAGATCCGCTATCTCATCTTAGATCCACATTACACGGGAGCAGAAGACCTGCAGGTTATCACAGACAAGGTAACTGTTCACAGTGGCTGTATTTTGCTCGGTGTGAAAAAAAAAAAAAAAAACTTTTCATGAACAGTGTTGACCTTGTTGTGTATTGTATCTCCCTCAGGGCTGGTGTGGATGGAAAGGACCAGACTTTTGGGATCAGACAGCGTATTATAATCTGTGTCTGCCTCAGAGGCCAAAGATCATCTGAGCTCACAACCTGTCTCATGGACATTGTTTCATAATGGAAAAGAATATGGAAAACTCATGGAGTCACACTATATCCTGTTTGTTGTATAGGAACAAGTCCAACTTTGCCAATTTCAGTCATTTCTGATTATCATCATAATGAGCACTCTAAGTACTCGCTATTATTTAATATAAAGAAGACTTGTGAAATATGGTCCCTTAACAGGCTCATTTTATTTTCAAGATAGATATGATGCCTCAAGGTTTTCAAAACCTAAAGATGTTGTAGCTCTGGTTACTGTAAACAATCTTGTGTCCGATTGAAGACCAGCTCATAAAATGATTAAACTGTACAATATATTTGCTTTCCTTTTGATAGGGGATTGACATATGTGTTTGTAATTTAGTGCAGATCCAATAAAGACTCTCTATCTAGTGAATTTAATTGTGTTTTAATTAGGGGACTGTTGGGCCGAGGAGGTATGTGCCCTCTCAGTGCCATTCTAGTTAGATTAGTCATCGCAATAGAAAGTAAAACCCAAATTATTTTTGACTGATAAAACGTATTCAAATAAAATAATTGAAATAGCTACTGCTTCTCAAAGTTTGAAGTTCTTTTCTTTTTTTTATATTTATGAGTTTCTGAAATTTAATAAACAATACAATATGTTGCTATAGTCCTGTAACAGACAATTAGGGATTTTTTTTTGTTATTCATTTATAAACAAGTAGCATCTATGAGATGAGATAAAATGAAGTGAAATATATCCTCATTCATATCGTTAGGCTCCTGTGATTTATATATTTGTGGGTGAACGAATAACAGTTTATTGACAGTTTTTTACAATTTTGCTGTGGACGTCTTAGAAACATGTGAAGGTTCCATCTTGACAAATACTTTGCTCTTGGAGAATCTGCGACTTTAACCTTTGGAGTCTGATCGCTGATCCCTCTGACGTTATTGGAAAACAATCACTGGCTGTAATAGAGTTTCACAAATTGTCAGAGTCAGATTTATTTCCCCTCTTACCAGCAGACATAAAGAAATGTGCACTTTATGATTTAAAAAAAATATATATCTTTGAATGTTACACTGTCACTCTTTGTGGTTTCTTATGCATGGGTTGATTGTGTGGGACGGCCGCAGTAATACCCCTATTCAATCCCCATCTCTACCCATCCTGCATTGGCATGTAAATTCGATGACAGTGACCAGACACAGGTTTATACGATAGATTCCTCCAAGGACCATTGTCCCAGGACATCGGCATTTCATCAGTGTGTGTCACTTCTAGGTCTAACTACGTTATAAGGAGGAAACCATGACAAATTGTGATTTCAGGGGACGCGCCTCCAGATAATCCCCTCCCTTGTTAATGGAGATGCACTGGAGGGAGCAGTTACTTTGGCATAATAGATCCCCATGGAAAAACTAAATGACCTCTTCTCTGTTCCTCCACAGCTTCTGTTCCTATGTATGTTTAAATAGTTTGTGTTTAGTTTTACTTTTGACTGTCAGGGCAAATCATGGCAATGTGGGGTTATATTTTGGTGTCTCTATGAAATCTCTGTTTAAAAGCCAGGTAGTGTTAACATGTTGACGCAGACACTTGGAATTTAGTCAATATATAAAAATAACATTTATATATAAAATAAATTTGCAGAATAAATCCCAAACCACGTGAAAAGTTTTATGTGAGCTTAAATTTAATTGATATAGCTCTTGAGTTTTACCATCTCGCAATAATATAATCTGTTGGATGAAGATTATAACATTTATCCATCGTATTACTCTCAGATCGCCATCAATCATCAAGTAGGACTTTGAGTCTCCTGAACTTTTACTTTGAAGGGCATCTGTCCCTTTAACTGTGTCTTGAGCTCCTCGTTCAATTTTTATTTCTCGTGTTGTATAAAGGAACAAACCGTCTCTGAACAGCGTAGGTAAGTGTTGTATACTTTTATTGTATTCTGTGTTTTTTAATCGTTACTTATAACAATAATAATAATATAATAATACATTTGATTTATACAGCACTTTTCATATATAAAATGCAACTTTAAGAGCTTTACAATAAAATCAATGACACGAAATAAGATAGATCAATAAGAACACTTTAGGAATGAAACAGAGACTTAAGATAAAAAAAAAAAACTGGCAAGAGGTATACAAAATAAGTAGAAATATATAAATAAAGACAACGGTTAAAATATATATAAATAAATTCCAAAAATATATAAAATATAAATATAAAAACTATTATGATAACTTTCGAGTGTATATTTGTTTTATTCTTGGCCATTTATCCATTTGTCCGGTTAACGCTGCTGGCTGCCGCATAGCAACTGTTGGTAGGAAGTGACGTCTTGTTGTTACTTGTACGACATGTCGCTCTGGCAGCTCGAGAGACCACGAGCTCGAGCCTGTGGCAGCGGCAGCTCGTGGCGGCACTTCCGGTGGCCACAGAAACATTTGAGGCAGCTGTCACTGTTTGTGAATGTTTATCAGCGTGTTACTGTTCTGAGCACCAAGAATAATTGATCTGTATTTCTCCACTTTTATTGTAAAACATGGTAGTTTATGTGTCTGCATTTTAATACAGACGAATTCCCAAATATATATTTTCTATGCTAAATATTGAGATATATTAGTTTTCATCCCAAAAAAGTGTCTAAGGGGTTAGGGGTTATGGCTCTATGCCCAGGTACTCTTTTATATATCTGCTGTTATATAGAATTTAAAGGTTCAATGTACAGGATTGATTTGAAAGGGATTTATTGGCAGAAATTGAATATACAATAATCCTAATGATGTTTTCACTGTGTGTTTCATCTAAATTGGGCTTGTTGTTTTCTTTACCCTAGAATTTGCCCTTTATATTTCAATTCTTTATATTTATATCAGGAGGGGGTCCTCTCTACGGAGGCCGCCATGTTTTGTTTTACAGTAATCCAGCCTGGACAAACTAAACCTTTTGAGTTTTTATGATAACTGAAGGCCACCACAGGTTCTCTTTTGTGTTTGGAAGGGGAGGGTCAGGGGAAGGGTGTTTAGATGCAATGTACAACTTCACCACTAGATGTCACTAAATTCTACACGTTGAACCTTTTGAACATTTGTATGAAAGAATACAAATGTACATTTCTCCTTAGGTTTATCACAGTTTACTCAGGCATAGTATCAGACACACTGTACGTGATACTGAGAATACAGTCTTTGAGTTTTTACCAATCCATAGACACCAAGACCATGCATATGGATCTGATAGATGTGGAGCTTTTGTTGAATCATTTTGAGTGTTTATCTTATTGAATAAATCACTAACAGATGAAGTTGCCCTCAGACAAACACTTGTGTAAACACTCCCAGCTGCCTCCACACAGTTTTACACCAAAGGCAGCTGCCTCTAAACAGTGTCCTGACAGAGGCAGTTGTAACTTAACATCGTGGAACATAGGCAGCTGCCTTTACGGATCAGAGGCCGCTTCTGTTGACACCGGAAATGCCTTTACGACTTGCACGATTTGAGCGGAAATGACTCCACGAGCTACCGCTGCCACGACCTGAGCTCTCCCTCACCGACGGGGTTTCTGTGTTTCTTCTGCTCATCAACCGACACGTCAACCAGCGTCTGTCCCTCGACCTCAGGTACGATCTCGCTGCCACGCCGCTGAAGTTAGCTACAACCCGCTGGAGTTTAGTTAAGCTAGTTGGATAAAAACCTCATTTCAAAGGTCCAAGGCTTTCCATCATGTTCCCTGGGTGAGCAGCTGTGTACTGTGCGGAGGAAAGTGTCCCTGTTGACCCGGAATTATCATTACAAGAGCTCGTCGGTCTAAATCTCAAGTTAAATATGTCTGTCATACATAATTACAATGTTTGACTAATGACGTTTTAATATGTGCACTCGTTGTTATTCATTCAAATGAGACACAAGACCATGCCAGTGTGTTAGCAGCTTTCAGCTCCTCAGATACAAATAAATGACAGTTCTGCATCTCAGTCTCGTCAAGCTCAGGCAATGGCTCTATATGCTTGGTTTTGTTTTAGCCTCTAAAGATATGCAACTTGTTTTTAAGAAGATAGGACTAGATGGTGAACATCCCTTGTATGTTTGAAGGTCTTTTCCTCAAATCGAATAACAACTTGACCTGATGCCAAATAAAACAGATCAAATTGGAAGTTCTGCTTTAAGGAATACTTTTTTGCATCCACAACCGAAAACCAACAGACTTGTTGACAAATCAGAAAATACATCAAACAAAACAAACACAGTAAAACATCTAAAGTGAATTTACTCTGCCAGTAACTAGGCAAACTTCTTTTTCCTAAAAATATATATTCAATAATATTCTAAACTTAAATTGTCAAAACAATCCATCTCTATCCAGCACACTGACTTTGTATTATTTGACGACTAAAGCTTATGCACAAATATAGATAATTATTATAGATTATTTATACTTAAAAATTAAAAAATATTTATTTTCTAGGCATCAATCATTTAAGCTCTAACGTGCAATACATTGTAGATAACTACAGGGTTCCCACGGTACCTGGAATCCATGGAAAACATGGAATTTACTTTTTCATTTTCCAGGTTTGGAAAAGTTATGGAAACTGAGCAAAAGTGAGCACCTACATGGAAATTGAAACAGTGGTCCTGGAAAATTTTATTGGATGATGTGTAAAATAGTAATAAAATGAAACTATTGAGCACAGAATTAAGATGAGTTTATAAAAACCCTCTACATGTGAAAAGCTTTTACTGTAGATAGAAATGGATGATCCCATGTTGTAGAGCATGCTCTTGGCATCCTGTCTGGTATATTAGATGTTGGAATTTGATGCAGGCAACCTGGTGATATAGACTTTAAAATTATAGTTTCAGATTGGTGGGAATAATAACCGAGAAACGTTGCTCGCGATCTCAATAGAAGGGTCAAATACATGCGGGAAGCCTCAGGGGCCTATAGATCATCACTTAATATGGTACCTGGAAAATCAGGAGGTAGCATGGAATTTTTTTTCAAGGCAAGCGTGGGAACCTTGAACTAATTCTAATTCTTTGCTCATCTGACGCAGGTTGAAAACTGTTGATCGATACTTTTATGAGTTTGCTACATGACTTTAATGTTGTGTGGATGTAATGACAGACCACTATGGTAAGCTGTATTATAAAGTAAGGTAATGTTATGTAAAATGTCCTAAATTGTGGAAAAAAATTGTTCTTTAATCAATAAATGACATCATCTCATTCCTCACACTCTCCGACAGGTTCAGTGGGTGAGAGCAGATGAGTCATGCTCACCTCCAGTGAAGTTGAAGATGAGGTGGATCATTCATTTTTCGACAGTGATGCTGACGACGGTAGCGTCAGTAGAGAAGGACGTGAAACGACGGAGATTGCACCAGTGAAAGAGAAGCTTCCAGCAAAACAGACTGAAAAAGCAAATAGTGGTTTGTCCCAGAGGACCTATGGGACAAAAAAACACCGGCAGAAAGTTAACAGCAACGGAAGCAGTGGGGAAAGTAAAAAGAACAGCTCTCTGTCAAAGGAGGAAAGTAAGCGAAGGGTTTCTAACCTATCACCTGCAGCCTCTATGTCAGATAAAGGCATCAGCAGTGACAGCAGTGATGGTGAGGAAGATTACAAGGTGCTCTCTAAAAGACCCACTAAGACATCCATGGCTTTGTTGGATGAGGTAAATGAGAGGGACATATACAACCAGAGTCCAGATGAGACTGAAGAAGAGGCGGGGTCCACGTCCAAACACTCGAAATGGAGAGATACACAAGCTTCTAAAAAACCGACAAGAAAATTGCGCAGCCAAATTCCATCCTCCTCTTCAACCGAGGACTCCGAAAGCAGCTCTAGCTGTAGTTGTAGAAGGTCCCCCATCCCTCACAAACCCAAGAAGTCCTCTTTATCCCCTCGAGAGGGACGGTCCACACAGGGTGGGGCAGGATCTCAGGACATGACCACCAGCTGTACAGAGGAGTCGGACGACACAGTGACAAATGTGAGCCCCCTCTCCTCTCCTGACATCACCCCCCTGCAGTCGCTGAACCTGAACCACACAGAGGCAGAGGAGCGAAGCCCGACAGAGCCGCAGCAGGAGAGTGTGCCCTCCAGTGGCCTCAGCGAGACACCTCAGTACGAGGACTCAGAGTGTAAGTTAACAAACAAACATTATCAATTATGTTCATTTAACTGGGACTAGACAAAGTATTGGGCATAAAAGGAGATGCCTCAGATTAAGTTTATTCACTTTGCATAAAACCGAGCAACTCTGTTAAAGAAAATGAAAATACTTGAACCTTTGTCCTTTTCCTCCATCAGGCTCCTTCATTTCAGATAGTCAACTTGGAGGTGGACCGGCCGCCTCTTATCCTGGACGGAAAAACCGGAAGAACTTCTCATTCAACAACAACGATGTCCAGCGCATAGATCAGGAGAACCAGCGACTGTTCCGGGTGCTGTCGCGCCTTTCTGCAGAGCCCGGACCAGAGAGTGCGGCGAAGAAGAAAACCAAGAGAGCCGGCCACTCGCCTGCCATGCACGTTCATCACAGCGCAGTTAACAGGCGTCGGGACCAGAAACGCATCGAGACAGAGAATCTGGTGAGTGAGATTGATCCGTGTGAATGAACAATGATTTATTGGATTAAGGTTCGGTGGTATCATCAGCACACATCAGTTGTGGCATCTGATCCATGGAAGGTAGTAGAGAAGATGTTGATTCAATCTTTTTTTTTTTTTTATCAAGCTCTGATGTCAAATCGGAGGTCAGTGTGGAAAAACACTCTATTAATAGAGTCACAAACTCACCCTTTGCAAATAGCAAGTATTCCTGTCCCTCGCTCCAATACAACACATTGCATACTCATCACTGTGAACTATATGAAAAATTGGGCTGGCCTTCAAAAACAACAAAAAGATCAAGAGATCAAAGAACAAAAATCTTTGCAACATATGGGATGAATTCCAGAGTTTTTTTTGTCGTATAGTCCAAACTGATTTATTGTGGTAACTTTTACCATACAATTTTCAGTATGTCTCTGATTGTGTTGTCTTGCTTGCTCTGTGTTTGTCCTGTTTGTTAAATCTGTGTTTTTTATTTTTTACTTGTCTTCTGCCCTTCTCTGGTCTTTCTTGCAAAAGAGATTTCAATTTGATTATTTGATAAAAGAAAAGTAATATCATCCTAATATATGGGGCGACGGTGGCTCAGGAGGTAGTGAGGGTCGTCCACTAGCCACGGTGTCGCTGGTTTGATCCCCAGCACCTCCAGCCGTGCTGCATATAGCAACGACTGCTGTAAAGCGGTTTGTGTGGTTGATAAGACTGAAGAGGTGTTATATAAATACAGTCCATTGACCACAATGAAACAATTGCAAATCTTCCAAATATCATAGAATATAAGGTGGGGATGTATAGATGAAAAGATAGGTCAAGTTTAGTTTGTGATATGTGTCACTACAGTGGAAAAAATACAACCAAATATATAGATCTTCAATAAAAAAATAGACATAATCTTCCTCCAAAAACTGTAAACATAAATGCAAATCTTTTCTGCATTGTTAATATCGTCGTTAACATGATAAGGATCACTGGAAACGAATACGTCCTACTATATGTTTAAGGATACTAGATGTGAAGCGTCACCCCTGAAAGCAGACACGGATGGGCTGAGACAGGCGGCAGCAGGTGGGCGGCTCGCCTCAGACCCACAGAGTGACATTAACAGACAGTTCAGCGTCTGCAGCTGCAGCCTCTCTCCTCCTGTATTCCCTCTGCCTGACCACGCAGTCATAAAAGCACAGGTTCAGACCAGCAGCAGTGTGAATTCAGCAAGTTCATTCTGGAGGAGCCTTTTTTTTTTTTTACTGTTTATAAGTGAAAACAGTGGAAACTCCTCATTCTTTTCTTTTATTGTCACTAATGTTTCGTCATTTTTACTGATTAGACAATTAATACTTATTGCTTTTGAATAGAGGAATGAGATCCCGTCATTATCAGGACAAACTCTTCTTCCTCCTGATTCTCTCTACGTCATGCATTTCGCCTTCTCTATTCTTAGAGTGAAGTAATTGAATCTGCCGGGTGATGAGTGTATCCACCCAACACATCATACATGTGTCCTGCACAAGTAGAACTAGTTGTTCACTTTCAAGATTGGCCAGTCGCACAAAGTACTTAATTTTCTAATGTAGAGGGGAGAGATTTATAATTATTCACACACTGTAGAAATAAGTAGGGGACAAGTCTGTCTGCAGTGAGTGTAAGATCCAGGAGATCTTTCGAGAATTTGTGTGTGTTTGTTGTGAGTCTTACTTCTTATTTAAGTTTTGTGGCTGAAGTCAGACATAGTAACACACAGCAAGAGATACTAGCTGACTTTAATTATGATAATATACGGGAATGTTCAAACGTTTAAGCCACTACCCAAACAATCAGATGATTCCACTGCCTGATGGATACGTGCCTGAACATCTAAGTGCTCAATTCGCACAGGTAAAGCACTTGATGTTCAACCATCCTCCTTGAAACATATTCCCTCATCTGCAACAGTCTGATTACCTGAACGTCTCAGACATGATGGCTTTAACAATGTATCGAAACTGACAGTTTCAAGACGGTTACATAGGTGGTTTGATTTATTTAGTGGTACGAGAAGATATGTCTTAGAATGGGTTCTCAAAAGGTGAAATGAATGTGTTCCTTGCAGGCTTTCCTGAAGCGACTGGAGTCTGCCAAGCCTTCATATGGTATGAAGCGCTCCGAGCAGGAGAAGGATTACCAGCGACTAGCATCATATTATGGAGGTCCTGTCTACCCACTGTCTCGGAAAGATAGGTCCTCCTTCGAATTAAACTCAGGTAAGTTCTTTGTTTCTTCTTCTGACAATTTGATTGTGTTCAAATTCAATTGGCAACTGGACACCTGCTCATACAGGGTCTTCAACTTCACATGACTGTTTTTAAAAACAAGCATTTCTTGTCCATCTCTCCTCCATTTACATATTTCATATGTACGACAGATCCAAGAAGGTCAGGAATTGTGGATTTTCAGTTTTAGACAATCCCACTCTTGAGGTAACTTCACAGCATCTGACCACCTGAGTACACAGCCCTCCCTGAGGGTTATCATTCTTCAAAAGTAGGTTCACAGGGAGTCATTGACCTCAGACCTTGTTTTAATATCTGTGATCTGATCTCATGTGGTCACTGCTAAGTACAGGTGTGAACAGAACATTCTGTAGTAGCCTGTGGGTGTTTGAATCTGATGGTTTGATTAAGACGGGCAAAGAGAATCAGCTTGTGTCACGGTGCTGCTGCTCCATCAGACGGCTACAGAACACGACTTTCAGACAGAGCAAAGCAACTGTGGAAACACACGTCAATAACAACTTAGCTGAAGCTCCTGCTCTTAGCGCAAAAACACTTTTATTGTTGATTTAAATAAATCTAGGAGTTTTGAGGATTATATTAAGGGCAGATTTTCTTGCATCTTTATAGCATTATCGTGTAACCTGCAAAGTAGAATAAAAGCTGCTCAATGGCAATTTGCTGTGTGTGCTTGTGTGTGGGTTTTGACCTGCACTATGACATGTAGAAGTTGAAAAATTTTTGGTATTTCTTTTGAGCGTGTATTGATAAGTGTCTTCCTTTTGTGCAGTGGGTCCCAGGTCTGCTAGTTCCACCAGACACAGCTCCAGAGCAGTTTCCACCACCACAGACTCCGGCAGCACGCCTGCACCCACGTCACAAAAACGCTGCAGCTACTCAAGCCGTTTTCAGACATGAACTCCAGAGTTATTCCTTTGACATACGAAGAACACAGCGGGAGTTTCCCAGGTCTCTGGATCATCCTCGTCGTCGGTGTCTTCCTTGTGTACTGCATTGCTTTTTCATATTGAGATATTAGATTTTTTGTGTGTTTTTTGTCGGCTTTGCGTCGATGGAGGTTAGCAGCATCACCAATGTGCCCACTCGCTCGCCGTGAATCATCCAGAGAACCTCCGGCTGTTCTCTCTCTCACTGGAATATTATCTGGCCTAGGTTGGCGGTTCAATCCTCACTCTTCCCCATCTGCATGCCAAAGTGTCCTTGGGCAAGATCCTGAACCCCTAAATGGCCCCTCATAGATGTTGAATGGACTAATTGTAAGTCGCTTCGGATAAAGGCGACTGCCAAATGACATGTAATGTAGTGTCATTTTCCTTGGGGCCGCCAGGAGAAACAGCCCCTTGTGTTTGAACGCAGTTTAAGAAGCACGTTGCTGTAGACCTTGTATCAAGTTTACTTTTATGAAGAAGTTGGAATTATGTTCTACTCTTTGATGCTGACGTATAGCAAACAATGCTCTCTAATTATGCACTCCAATAGTTCAACTGTGGCTTCTCATTACTCTTAAGATCGCTGGGTGCATTTCTGTAGAGAATATTGCCTTTACATCAACTGCTACTATAAATTATGCATTACAAAAATAACAAAAATTAATTTATTATATCCGTAAGTGACATTTTGGTTTATTTCTGCAATTTCTCACAATTGTCAAAATTCTGATGTGCTATAGAATTATAAACAAAATTACAAGGATATAGGGAAGTTAATATTTGTTGTTATTAATATATTGATACTTGAATAAAAAGGCTGCTCGTTCCATTAATAAGAAGTGTGTTATTTACATCTTGGAGAACAGTTGATCTTAAGTAATTGTCTAACATTCTCGTGACCAATTGCCATAAAACGAAAGAGGATTTTTAATGAATTCTTGTTTAGAACAGATTGTTAGAAGTGAAAATCCAGGCGCAGGCTTCATCTTTCAGTTTAAAGAGGGTTTCATGATCTTGATACAGATATTTTAACTATTGGGTTTACACTGACTGTAGTAACACCATCTAGACCCACAGTATATGACTAGAATCCCAAATCTAAGAAAGAGGGCTACACATATTGTATATTGCAAAGGATTTTTGATAAATGTACCTTTTAAATTGCATTAAAAAAAACAGCCTAATATTGTATATGGTATATCTATATTTATCTTACTCATTCTAGATTATTTTTCAATGTTACTTGTATGTCTTGATACATTTTCCCCTTGTGCTGCCACTAAGAGCTGCTGTGACTTTTGAATAGAACAGAGCCATCATTAATGTGTTTTACTGTGACAAGTCCATTTAACAGCAGATGACGTGTTGGGCGTGACAATAGAACATGTGTTGGAAAAAAACTGGACCATTGAATAATATTTTTATTTTTAATAAAATTGTGTATGAGGTTGGACACAGGGGTCAGAGTGGTCACAACGAGGAGCATATGGCGGGCAGTGACCGGTGGTTGATTGGAGATGTGATGATGCACAGGATAGATGGGATATATACAGAGGGAGGCATGTTAAACCCAGGTCAAATGCACCTCTCCTCCCTGGGCTGCTGCAGAGGAGCACATATCCACATTGTAATTCACCACAAGCTGTTATCGCCCGATCCCAAGATTTAAGACTCAAACAGAGAGAAGGTTTCCCATCGGCACTCGGAGATGAGAGAGTTTATTATGTGTACTTCTTGATCTCGTCGTACAGCACCAGCACGAAGGCACCCCCCATGCCCCTGATCACGTTGGACCAGGCCCCCTTGAAGAAGGCCTTTGATCCCTCGTCCTTAATGATCTTCCTCCAGCAGTCCATTGTGCCCGTGTACATGATGTCGGCTGTGGAAATTGAGACCGAGTTAGTGATGCGTACATGCCACGGATGCGTGCGTAAAAATGCACCAAGCAGGTAGAATTGCTCAGTTAAAGGACGTGAGTGACACTCACCTCCTTTGCGTCCAGACTGCATCATCATGCGACGCCTGACGGTGTCGAAGGGGTATGAGATGATACCAGCCGCAGCCGTGACAGTCTGGGCGATCATCCAGGTGATGAAGATGTGCGTGTTCTTCGGGTCTGGCAGCATGCCTGCACGAGGGAAGAGTGAAGACACTCGCTTATTACTGGAAAACACACATACCCAGATGTTGAAAACATGTTAAAGGTCAGGTCGGACAGATGTGCGGCACCTTTGGCTGTGTCGAAGCATCCGAAGTAGGCCGCTCTGTAGATGATGATGCCCTGAACTGACACGTTAAAGCCGAGGTAGAGACCCTTGATGCCATCGCTCTTGAAGACTTTGGTGAGGCAGTTGCCGAGACCGGAGAACTCTCTCTCGGCTGTGCCCTTTCCGATGTCGGCGGCGAGTCTTGTTCTGGCGAAGTCCAGAGGGTAGACGAAGCAGAGCGAAGTGGCCCCAGCTGCGCCGCCGGATGCCAGGTTACCGGCGAAGTAGCGCCAGAACTGTGTTTTCTGATCCACTCCACCGAGGAAGACCTTCTTGTACTTGTCCTTGAAGGCGAAGTTGAGGGCCTGGGTGGGGAAGTACCGGATCACGTTGGCCAGGTTGCCTCTCCAGAAGGAAATGAAGCCCTGCTCCTTTGGGATCCTGGTCACACAGTCCATGATGCCTTTGTACTGCATCTCCTTGGTGATCTGTCTGCTGGCATGCTGGACCTGCAAGCAGAGACAAGAAAAGAATAGGTGAATACCACAGGGAGTTAATATGATATGGTTAAATGTTGTGCAAATGAACTTTGTCACGCCTTATTTAATAATAATAACGATATAGTAAATGCTCATATGTTTTATTTCACTGTTGATAACTTATTATTTTAACGTAATATAAGTATCTGTTTCTTATTCTGTATCCAGGCATCATGTGCTGTAGTGGTGGCAGCGGCCTCCAGGCTCTTCACCTGTCACTTGAGATTCTGCTCTGTATTGGATTACTTACTCCAAGTTAAATTTAGCAATTCAATTTCTCTGAATATTACTGCGGTCGTCTGTGAAAGTGGGGCAAAAATTAACTTTATAAACAGATAGCATCATAAATTATTGATGTCTTGATTTTATGGAATCACATATCAAAGACTTGTCACCATCCCCGTCAGAGCAGCAACGTTGCAAAGTCCGGTGCGTAAAACCATCTCCACATTGACGCAAGAGCTCCCACGTGCCACTTGACATTAGGCACCGGATCAAATTAACCCAATTCACCCACGAGTACACTTTGCTTCTATTAAAAACATATCCATTTGTACAATTTGATGTTAGGTGGATCAGTTATCCAACATTTACGCATGCTTTACGCACAAGGCAGTCAACACGTGGCCACGCTGTGGGCAACAGTTGGATCAATTATTTTACCTGCAGCAACAACTTGACCCTCTCGATAGGAGCGACAGCAGTTTTGGAGATGGCAGCGGCGACACCACCGGCCAAAAAGTCCTTCATGAAACTGATCACCGCGTCCGACATGGTTGGATGTTTCTGGTGCACACTCGAGACCCTTGACTGTTCCAAACCTCACACTGGTCCTCAAGGAAACCCAACGCCCCTGCAAGTGGACGAGGCTCCTCCATCTGCCCTAATATATCCGCGCCATTTATCGCGAGAATTTTGAGTGATGGATTTGGATTCTGTCAAACGGAAAAACGAGGTTGGATAAATATCCGAGGTCGAAGGTTAAGACCTGCGCCATATTCGTGCCCCTTGCCAAGTCTGCGCCGGGGACGTTTAAAGGGCACACTGTGAAATGGGATTAGGATGAAAGTAACAATTTATTTCAATCTATTTATTTATTAATCTTATCTTATTCTCATCGTGGTAATAATGTAGTTTCCCAGTGCAGCCGCAGAGGAACTTGTCTGCCACAAACCAGACATACACTTGTGGTGACAAGTCAGTTTCCCAAATACTCAAAATGAATCGAGGACTTATTGAATCGAATCTAAAGAGGGAACCAACCGAGGTTTCAATTATGAATCTCACAGTTTAACCCATTTAAACATTTCACATCATAACAGACCCATAAATTGATATTCCCTGCCTATCAACATTTCCGTATGACATATTTTACTGTGTCTTATTGTCATTTACTTTATTTGAGTCTGACTCTTTGCAGCAAACTGACTTTTTTTTATGCTTCCCATTCATTTTTTGCACCTGTTGAAAGACTGCGTCAAGTCAGCAGATGATTAAAAAGAGGAAGAACGGAAGAGAGTGTTTGTCTTTCAAAGTAAGTGTGACACCGGAAAGCATGCCAAACTACTCTGATTAATTTTGTTGTGAAGTATCGCAACGGAAATAAGATTCTGTCTGACTTTACAAAAAACAGTATGATCATGAAGTTGCAAACCGACCCACTGTCTTCGTTTGGTTCCACTGAATAAACCATTTTCTGAGACTAGTTAATTCGTATAGCCCTACCACAAAGTAGGCAGTGCCATAACGTTTCAAAATCATTGAAATAAAGCAGTTACATGTAAAGATTTCAATTGAATTTAAATTTTTTAAATGTGATCTTTCTTATTGGAAAACTTAAACAGGTCTCAAAGGGAGAATAATGACAAACTTCAATTTAATAAGATGTCATGTTTTTAAGGTTTCATCCTCTCGGTCTTCACTTCTGGACTTTAAGTAACAACTCAAGACCACCTGGTGGCGCACTTCGACTTCGTGTATAGGTCCATAGACAAAATATAAAAAATGTTAACTATACTTATACTAACACACTATCAAACTAGAAACAGCTATTTAATTAAAATCCACATAGAAACTTATATTATTAGTAATAATAATAATAATTCTGATTGATGTTCTTATTATTGCTTCTTTATTAAAAGTATAACTTGAAGGCATTGAATCTAATTTACAAGGTATTTCTCTGATTTTAACAATATTTTTATACAATATTGTATTTTGTTTTTGCAGCTTATTTCCACAAAAAAATAATACATTTTAACTCCACATAGACCAAATTGGTGTCGTTGAATCTGCTGTAGCTCCAGTTTGTCCTCTGGTCTCCATGCTGCTGTGTTGTGTCTGGACAAGGCCAGTGGGTGGCACTAGAGAACTGGCTTACGTTCAAGAGCGTCAGGAGCGTCCCCACAGAGCAAATGTTATAAACCAGTGAAACAGGTGCTTTTCCCCCTGGTTTACTCCACACTCCACAGACACAACAATAGAAAACAGCCGATAATGCACCACTTTACTCGTCCCCCCAAAGAGAGTCGCTCCTAAGTCTTCCCCACCAGCAGGTCAGAGGTCAGACTGCAGGGCTGCAACCTCAGAGCTGGTTGGGGATCAGCTTCTTGCTCATGTTGTTGCCTTCAGTGAAGCAGGTGCTCTGACACGGAGGCTGGTCTAGCACCTGCTCTCAGACAGGCAGAGGTCACATTTTTTTTGCTGTCTCACAGCACAGAGACTTCACTAACTGTTACCAATTCACAAAGCATCTCCATCCTGGGCTGCCAGGGACTATTTATAATCTTACTCCATTTTATAAGCTGATGATTCTCGGTTGTAAAGGATGGTGTCAGTTTCTTTGCAATGAGATAATGTCCGAATCTTTATTTTGGCAATATTGAAGTAAACTACTTAAATTCACAGGATTTACAATTTACTGTAATTTATCGAATAACCACAATGTTTTTGCTATGTATCACAGAATACTTTATTATTATCATTATTTGTAAAAAAAATACACCAAAAGTTGAGAGCTATAATCTGAAAATGTACAGACTATATGTGGGATAAGAGTTGATTTAGCAGAATACGTTGGTCAATGAATCATCTGGATCCGAAAATTTTCTGTGCACGTTATTTCCACAAAAAGCTTTAATTCCGTGTTAAGTGCCGTTGCAACTCTTTTTGCACTGTTATTTAAATCTGATCTAGATTTACGAAACTCGTTGCTCAGTAACCTTGGATCTAGGAGGTTGAGGGAGGGGTCATGGAGGGGGTGTGGGCCTGGATTTGCATTTTGAGTATGAAGAGCTGCAGGTGTTAGACAGTTAGACCCCCCCTCCCCGCCCCACACACATATAAACATGCACACAAGCGTACACAAAGCCGTTAAGCGCAGCATACAGTCACTGATTTCATATGTTAAGAAGCAACTGTGAAAACCATCTTTTTTTTTGTCTATCTCAGAGCAGCTCAGACGTGAAGATAATGGAGATTACGACTGTCAGACAAGGTTAAAACTACAGATATTAGGGTCAAAACTCACCAGCATGAAGCCACTGGTTGATTCTGACTCCAACAGTTCCACACCATAGAGATGGATTGTTAGGAAATTATTTTTGCTTTGAATTGAATGAAAGGAATAACTGAGCTGAAATACAGAGATTATTTTGAGATTTAACTTTGTATCGATACACCACAACTTTGCAAAACTATATATATATATGTGTGTGTGTGTATAAATGTGTAAATATACCTCATGTAGAGTTGTGCTGCAACGATAAAAGTTAAATCTCAATATGTATACATGTGTATATACATATGAACATTATATACAAACACAGCTTAAAAGTAGCAGCTGCACTCTCAGCTCTCAGCCTGAAGCCTATATGGTTCTTGATGGTTACATAAACCAGTAACAGGTATATAGTTTAATATATAGATTTTTTAAAGGCGAAAACAGCTGCACACTTTCTATTTTAGCAAATGTTACGCAAACAGTAGTAAATTGCACATTTATTGAGAAATATATAGGTTTCAGTAGATTACTACACATTTGTTTCTCCTAAGAGAAGTGAGTATTAATCAGAATAAACCAACATGGCCATATTCATTGTAATTAACATGTCACCAAGTGCAACACTGTGGCTCAGTGATAATAGTATAACTACATCAGACATTGGCTATACAGACGATACTTATTCTGTAGTGGGATCAAATATTTGTTGGTTTTGATGACTATAGGAAAAATTTGGATACAGCTGAATTAAAGTTATGTAGAAATCTCCAGGATGTTTTAAAACAGTGCATATAACTAAAGTCCATAGTAGTCATTTAACTCTGATATAAATAGTACAAGCAGCATGATCACATTATCACAACCTTTTACACAATATGCATCAAGAAGAACTCAGCTCCTTCCTAAGAGATGATGTTGGCTGTTTATTTCTTCATAATGCTCCGTCCCACGAGTGTCCTGTCTAAAGTCACCACAGTACAATCCTCTGGTGGACGCACACTGAGATCTCCTGAGCAGACAGACAGACAGAGCTCTCCGGGGCTCAGAGAGAAGGAGATTATTTAACTGTTTCTCTCTCTCTCTTCTCTTTGGTGCCATTATTGGCTGTTGGCCTGTTTTCATTAACACCGACTGAGGACAATATGAGTCAAAGGCACATGTGTGTCTGTGTGGGTTTAAAAAACAGGAGACAGCGTCATGCAGCTGACTTCTCTCACCCGCAGTCAAGGCAGTGCCCATCGCCGAGCGGCCACGGTGACACGCACACATAAACACACACATACACACGCTGCTGCGGAGAAGGAGGAGAAATCCCCATGACCAATCAGGAAGACCTGGAGACACACAGTCAGTGGGGGGACGAAGGGATGGACATGGCAGGAGTGGGGGTTGAGGGTGAGAGACACTGGGGCCAAGGGAGAGAGGCTGAGAGTAAAAAAAAGAAGTTCATGGGAACCAGAGGTGGGGTGAAATCCAAAAATGGGAGAGAGGGAATATGTGAGCAGATCTGGGGTTTGGGAAAGAAAAAGAGAGAGAGAGAGAGAGGGAGAGAGAGAGAGAGAGAGAGACAGAGGACGAGTGTGAAGAGGAGAAGGTCTGAAGCTGGAGTCAAACAAATTTTAACTTTTGAAGCTCATTGTGTATTACTGGTGACACTGGTTCAAAAACACTTAAGAGGAGACATGGCAGATCATGCTGGTCTCGACGTCATCTTAGTAAATATAATTGGCAGAGCCAAAAATACACTTGTTTCCATTAATAAATCTTTCCATTATTAAATCTTTCTTTATCTAATTGAACTAGAATGGCACTCAGTAGACCTCCACCAAGGCCCAGACCCCTTGAAATCAATCAAGCTGCATCACATTTCACACACTCGCAGATATCAGTCCTCTAAATTAATCATTTCGTGGGAAATCAGTTAAAAAGTCTAACTTGCCTCACAAAGTTAAAGAAATGGAAAATTCCTTTATCTACACCTTTGTGCAGATCTTTGCCAAAATGTACTGTGTTCTCTCTTAGCCCTTGTCCCATTCTTCGACCAGGTTTCATGGAAATCTGTTAAGTAGTGTTTGTGTAATTCTACTGAAAAATAACCACACCAACAAAATGTCAGAGGCCAATTACATCAACTTTAGCATTTGCTGCTTTGACGTTAAATATTTGCGGAGTGTCCAGGGTTCAGAAGTGTCTCCAGCTCTGACGCTGGCCTTTGGAGACTTGATTCGATTAAGTTCCCTTAATTGGATAAATCAGACAAAGTAAACGTTGCTCGCAGTTCATTTTCAGGGTTTACGGAGGCCTTGAGATAAGAATAGGAAATGTCCAAATGTTTATTCACTGGTTTAGTCTTTATCTGCCCCCAGTTGATGAAATCACAAAGTCAGTTGAGGGGAAGTTAATCTTTACTTAAACCTACCTGAAGAGGCACCGAGCCCAAAAAGCTCATAGTCAAGATTCTATCAAAAATCTTTCTCATGTGTTTTTGTAGTTTTTTTTGTAGCTTTTATTCAGAAGTCCCTGTAAACAGCAGGTTTTATAAATACAAGTAAAAACATGAATCAGTCATGGTGCAACATACACAATCCAGCGATTAGGTTTTATTTAAAGAGGATATTGAAACATCATTCACTTCCACCACTTGACTATTGCATGAGTGTGTATATATTCTCGCCAGGTGCAGGGATCTAAATGGGATTTTGCAACAACCCCCACAACAGAGTATGAAGCCAGAAACAAAACCCCTGACGTTTCAGCATCGTTTTCCTCCCACTGCTTTGTTTTCTTCACACCAAGAAGCAGCTCTCATCTCTCACTCACGATAAAAGAATTCTTCTTGGACTCGCGTTCGCTCAGAAAACAAGAACCTTCATCCACTCAGAGGAGTAATCTATGTAGCACCCTCAAGATGATGGTTTCCTATAAGGGTGTGAACTTCATTCAGCCTTTCTTCAGACTTCTCTCAGAGACAACACCCTCTTCAGACCCTGAGATCATTTAAGGCCCTCAGGCCCAAATGGTTGTCGTCGTTTTAGCCGTGGATTAATCTCATCTGGAATTAGAGTTTCTAATAAGGAACCCTCAGTCACACAGTGGGTCAGGAGTTTAACCAGCGGCTCTATTGTGCGATACTGGTGGTATGGACGTATTAAAATGTATTGGTTTTCTCATTGCCTTTGTGTTGTGGAGAGGTTGGGCAAAATTTTCTGCACATCTTTTATGTTTGTCTTGTGTTCAGAGACAAAGAGTAAAGAGCTGGGACTTCACCCAATTATAGGAGGACTGGAAAGTGTAGATCCCTTACGATGAATGTGACTGCAGCATGAAGTGCCGATAAACTGTATGGACACTAAAGTAAAGTAAAATGGGAGATCAAATATTTTCACTGCAAATTAAATGATTAAAAACCATTTAGTCTGGAAAGAAATGATAAAATATCAGAAATGGCTCGGAGACAGGAGTGAAGTCTTCACGTTGCATCTGGCTCTATTGCTCAAACCCATACTTAGAAAAACAACATGTATCCTCATATTTGAGGAAGTTGGAACCAACCCACACAAAAAAACGATTTAAATACCCGTTTATATTAAACTTTTAATCTGAAAGTAACTTAAACAGCACTTTACATCCCCTAAGTATTTCATACATTCCACTTACTCCTCTTCATTGGCTCCCTGTCACATACAGAATTCAGTTTTGGAAAGTCCTACCAACACTTCTAGGGTTTGCTGGCTTTGGAATAATTTAAAAGTGAGTTTAACTCTGTTTAAACTGACTTTTGCGTTATTTATATTTTTATGTTTCTTTACAACATATATTAGGGACTCTTGTCTATGAAAAGTGATTTATGTATACACTTAACTTACTTACTAAATATAATTAAATAGTGGATGGTTTAGATTAATGTTTGATTACATATATTATATTAAGTGTAAAGTGTCATTTTGTTTTTCAGAAATTGTTACTAGACTTTTATATTGTTCGTTGGGCTACACATTTGTGTTTCTATTGTACTTTTCATACTAATGTCACAAATATTCAGTCAAACATATGTCTCTACGTCTTTATACGTCCCGCGTCATCTGAAAACCTTCAAATTAGATTAGGTTATTCATTTTTTTTAAACTCTTAACACCTTTGATAAATCAATTTGTTTTGATTAGACTTTGTGTGTATGTATGTGTTTGTGTGTGTGTGTGTGTGTGTGTGTGTGGGTGCGTGCGTGTGAGTGACACCGACAATGCATCCCTGACCCTTTGATTGGGGGATAAGTCGCTGCTTGTGCGTCCATCTTGATGTGATGGCCGAAGAGAGGGCTGATTGACCCGTTGACCCTTCTGTGTGAGGCGAGGCTCATCGGTGTCCGGAGTGGCTGTCAGCGGGTTAATGAGCGACGGCTGCTCGGGGCACGCTGGGCCTTGGCTAAGTGACCGGGCCGGATGACCACCCTCTGCTCTGACCCTTACGGCCATCAGTTAAAAAGCCCCTCCACCACCACCACCACCTCCACCCGGCACCCGTCGCTGGGGCTCTCACTTAAGCTCAGGTTTGCACAGCTGCTCTGCACAAGCTTTCACTCAGTAACAACTGAGGTGTTCATTATCCATTTGTAATGGTGATTTAAGAAGCAGGGATACTTTTATTTGAGTGGAAATGTGATAATGCCAAGGGACATTTATTCATATAGATCAGTAAATTACTGGAAACAATAAACTTACTGCTAAATCACAAATATCTTTGTTTTAACACCACACAAATGAATTGATTTGGATAAATTCCTTAAAACATTTATTTAGTCCATTATTTATAAACTGCTTATAAACATCTTATTAATGATTAATAAAAACTATAATGTTGTACTCTTAAAAAAACTTTAAAAAATGTGTTTCTTTTCTAAACGGTCTTTTCAATTATTATGATATAACAGCAGTGATATATTTGATTGATGATGAATCCTCACTGTGCCCTATAAAGCTTATATTAAATGTAATTTAATATGAAAGCTTTCTATCATTATATTATATTATGAACTCATGCAGGCATAGTAAATCCTAACTGATATTGTGGTGTCGAGCATTAGCATCAGTTAAGTTTCCTATCCTGAATAACAGTTGGCCACAGATACGTTCAGACATAACATAAGGAAATAAACCAGGGGGAAAAATTGAAAAAAGTATTTCGTAGTGTGGCTCATGGATGGCATGAAGATTTAATTAGTAAATAAATGCACGTACGACTGGTGGGATATACCATAACCTCAATTTGGAGTATCCAAAAAGTTGAATGAGGTGATTTAGACGATCAACCCCCGGATAAATTAATAGTTTGAATATGTTCTATGTCTGCTTGTCTTTTCATTATAACGCATTTTAAAGCAAATATTTGTTGTTTATATGCCTCTCCTAAAAGTTAAATACTTCGTTTGTGGAGTTTACATTAATTCCACCAATAAATTAAGATTAGCTTCAAATAAACAAACACACACCAATCACAAACACCAGTTATACTTTAAACAATCCCACTCATTCCACAGCTCTACCCTTGTTAAAGAAACCTCTCATTCTCTATTTAATGTTGGGTTGTGTCCCCAGGAAATTCAAGATGTGCACCTCACACTTTCCTTTTGTCTTTTACTTTTACATTTCAGTGTTCTTTGTTTGTGTTGGTCTCTCCCAACAGGTCGTCAGATTCGGCCCACGATGCAGCAGCCCTCTCCTTCTCCGTGCACGTGAAGGCTCGGGCCTCGGCAGTAGCGCAGCTGAAAGGCCGCCCATCCCAGTGTGGACGTTTGTTAAAGCGAACAGGGTAATGAATTTTAAACTGCTATAGTAACAGCTCTCAGACATGTGGTTTTAGTGTGTGAGCATGGGTGAGTGGGTGGGCGTGAGTGTGTGTCAGTGTGTGTGTGCGGTCGGGATTTGCAGTTGTGTCTATGTATGTGTATGAATGTAGGGAGAGATGTGCATAAATGGGGGTGGGGTGGGGCCTGGGAGTCAGCCTCTGTGTATGTGTGAGTGTATGTGCTGGGGATAAAGACCTAGCAAACCGGCCGGGCTTAGTTGACAGGTGACAAGGGTTGTTTTCAATGGGGATTTTGTAATACCAACAGTGAGGAAAAAGCTGGGGTACCAAGGGACCTGTGAAAAGAGAGAAAGAGGACTTTTCTTCTGGCAGTGAGGGAGGAGAGAAAAGGCCCTGAAGGCTCCGGGGGACTTAAGGATCCCACTAATCAAACTGCTCCACCGTCTAGCGCTCTCATTTTTATTCAAAACGTAGAAATGCTAAATCATTCCAAATCGGATTGATCCCGGTGTCAGTGCCTGTGTGGTATTTTCTTTTCTCGTCTTTTTCGCCGTGTCCTCAACTTTGACATATCAGTCAAGCAAGGACAGTTGTTACAAAGAGGCCTGAGCCAGAGCCAAGCTAATGGCGACGAAGTGGCATTTAAATGTTATTTAGTAAATTTGCATGAATAAACCGGGCCCTCTTGAAACCAGGGGCTTCCGAACGCTTCGTCTGTGGAACGATCTGCACCCCCCAAAAATTTGACAGATTGAAAGAATGGAGGCTTCATACACTGATTCAGCAGAGAGGTTTGAATTGGCCTCAATACTAATACTGATCTGATATTATCGAATATAAGTTTTTCAATCCACACAAACTTTGTTTTTTTGAAAAGGTCTTTCAAATTAAATAAATCACAGACAAAACTGTAGTAGAGAGCATCAGTCTAAGAAATACTGTAGATCATTTATTGCCTTAGTTTCTGTCTGGTTCCCTACTTTTGTATGTACATGTGTGGTAGTTGGTTTGTGTAAAATCTGAATAATTAAACTGAATGGACGAGCCTCACATGTGGCTTTTTAATTTTTGCCACTTGTTTGCAAATTAACGTCTTCTGTCTTTTCACTGATTTAGAAGACCAATTTTTTCTTCAGCTCAGTTTCAGGTTCAGTCGATCTGAGTCTCAATCATGTTAAAGGGAAACGTTGCCAGTGTTGTGCACACATGTAGGTCAATGCCATTCCGCCTCAGTCAGGAGTTGTCTTAGTTTTAACGATGACAAATTATCACACAATGAAAAAGTCTAACAATTGACCAGGACCTTGTAATGTACTACTTTGAATTTTTTTATCTTTACTAAAAAGAATGATACTCAAGACCACATTCAACGCTGATGGCCTCTTCTTTCTGTTGCATGTACAGTACAGGTATTGAGATTTGATATATATACCATGTACACAGACATTTTCTGCAAACTGTTTAAATTCACACCTCATTTCACCAGTTCATATGTATTAGCATTCTACATATGCCTGTTGTTTGAATACGGATCTCTGCGTTCATTTTTAAGAAATTCCCCAAATTGTTCATAGACGCCCTTTGTTAACAAAAGAGAAATCCAGGATCTGATCCCTTAACTGAATCTGATCCCAAACTTATTGAATTCTTCATTGATCCTTTCCCAACCCTTCCATAAAGTTTCAAGACTGCAGACAGTCAGACACACAAACGAACAAACAGCAATGAAAACATAACCTCCTGTGCATTTTTTTTCAGTAAACCAGCTTCTCCCTCTTTTACTCTGTGTCATGTGACACCTAAACTTTAACTTTAATAAGTGTAATCCTGACAACTCCTTTAACAACAATCATTCATATTCTAGTTTCCCCTGAATCGTCCATTCCTGAGTTACTCAACATTTATATCTTCTATATAATTACCTTTTAACCAGTCTTAGTACTCAACACTGACACTAACACTTCCTCTATGTATGCACTGCTCATCCTTTATTATAAATATAAAGACATGAAATATATGATGAATGCACAGATCGGTAAATGAATTGGCTAGAAAACAGCTGATTTCTCTAAGACCCCGAAGACAAGTAATTTTGTTTTGTCTGCA
The DNA here is from genome assembly GCF_947347685.1 of Pleuronectes platessa. Lineage (NCBI taxonomy): Eukaryota > Metazoa > Chordata > Actinopteri > Pleuronectiformes > Pleuronectidae > Pleuronectes > Pleuronectes platessa. The sequence goes on along the minus strand of NC_070628.1, from coordinate 11,513,656 downwards.
GTGAATATATGAGACACAAAAATGTATGATCTGTGTGACATTTCAATGTAAAGTATGTTCCATTTGGGAAAGAGGACTCGGAACCTAAAGGTAGTTTCTGGTTTAACAAACAGACCCATGAAGTTTTGGGTAATTAAGGATGTCATGTTTCATGGATTGTTTTGATGTGTGTTTGTTTGTGAATCACATTTCACAAGAACAATGAAACGGATATCCACGATACAAGGTGGAAGGATGTGGTTTGGGTCAGTGAGGAACCTGTAACATTTCCGTGCCAATCTGGATCAGGGGTTGGATGCAGGATTTTTTTCTTCAGGATTGAAGGTACAGTGTTTTTTCAACATTTTCATAATTTCCCCTGGAAGTGTTTTATCGATCATGATGAAAAAAGGTATGTGGAGGTGTGTCCTGAATGCTAGTCATTGTGTAAATTTCTCCGTACACTCTAAGTCGTGCACTGTAATTAATGTGATGTGCCTCATTGTTTGTTATTACAGTGCACGCTCTTCTGATATCGTGCACTCTGAGCTCTCAGTGGATTAGTGGCAGGAGTGAACACAGAAATTGGTAATTGTATTTTAAAAGAGGCAGGTTTTTAGGGTTAAACACCCCCGCTGTGACCCAGCCTGTCCAGTGGAGAACATTTACCCTGGCAAACAGGGCCCCCCCCCCCCCCCCCCCCCCCCCCCGGACCACCACCGCCGCCGCCGCCACCTCCACCACACCCACTATAGTGGCTTGTACCAGCCCAAGAATAAAAAGAGGAGGACTGACTCAACGCTCATCTTCTCCACCACCGTCCCAGATTAAATCATGAAATCATTTAGTGTTTGTGTGGTCTCCCCTGACTAGGAGGAGAAAGGATGGACCCGGGCAGAGGGAGCGGAGCTGGAGTCAGTGTGTGGGAACCACATAGGGAGAAATCCCCGGCTGATCCCGGCCAAGACACTTTGTTTTTCTCCCCTCCGCTCCCACCCCTTCCCTCCCTCTCTTTCTCTCCATCCATTTTTGGGTTTTCATTTTTATTCATAGGGTGATCGGGGTGGAGGGAAGGGTGTCAAAAAAGCAGGGGGCAGTTTGTGTGTGTGTGTGTGTGTAGCAGGAAGGGATTGTTAGTCGGCTGATGCCAGTGGATGTAGGTGCAGACCTGCCAACAATAGCCACAGTGTTGTTTGGGTAGTTGCGTCCAGGACTCTTGGACATTCTTCCCATGTCAGTATAATCACTACTGGGAGGTAGCTCCATTACGGATTACCATATCATTAATAGTATCCATGACTTTTGTTCAAAGGCTACTTGTGTAATGTTGCCTTGTGGATGACGGCTAATCCGCTGAGCTGCAGCTGTAGGAAAGAAGAGGGGTAGATCCCACCATCAGTTTCTCTCTCTCTCTCTCTCCCTGCCTCACACACACACACACACACACACACACACACACATCCACACATGCTAACACATATAGAGGCATCTCCCTGTCCAGGCCCACGGGGATCAGGCCACTGAAAGACAGATACAAACAACAGTCAAATACAAAGTTCCCCCCCATACAGAAAAAGAAACATCCATTCTACACTTCCCTACTGATCCCCTCCTTAAAGCCAAAGACCAACCCCCTGCATCCCCCCCCCCCTTCCCCACCTCTCTCTCTCTCTCCTCCCATATCCCTGAGTTGGCTCTCGTCCTCCCGTTAAAGCCCCTTGCTCTTTAGCGCAGCCCTCCTCTCAGATGGTGGGCCAGATTAGGAAGGGGAACAATAACAGTTGTCAATGTAAAATGTGCATCTTGTTAGTCCCTTTTTTTTGCCCTCCCCTCTGCTATCTTATGATGGTGAGAGAAAAGGGGAAGCGTAAGCGGCCATCCAGAACGTTATCTGTGGGTGTCTTCTCCCCACAAACCCGGGCTTGTTCTCTGGCAGATTTTAATCCTTCCATTTCTCTCCCTCTCTCCCTCTCTGCCGCTGGATTTCAGCTGAGAATAATGTGTCATTGACCTCTCTGGACATAAAGTTTTGAATGGCTGTAACTTTATGCATGTCTCTAAATAAAACACCTAATAATCCCAAAATTGTATTGAAAAAATATATAAATCCATAATGAATTATCTTTGCTAAATTCCTTTACAAAAGTTTGCATTAGTAAAAAAAAAATTCGTCCAGTAAGAGCAAGTCTGTATTATATTATCTCCCGGACCTTTTTTGAATTATCTTTAAAATAAATCTGTTTATTCAGACGTGGTACAGTGTCATTACAAAAAAAAGAATGTAATGATATGTCCCTGTATTCCGGATTGACAATATCAAGTTAGACTGAAGAATCACTGTGTATAGATTAGTGTCTGGATCCAAAACACAAGGTCACATTCACTCTTTCTGCTCAGAGAATCAGTTTAGTCGCTGCTGTGAATGGATGAAGCCTGAGAGTCACTCCGCCCCCCCCCCCCCCCCCCCAGTGTTGGCATGTTGGCAGGGAGAGCTGCCAACTCCGAGTGCGGCAGCAGATACGTCTGAATGATACACTCTCAAACCCCTGTTTGTTTTCCTAATGGGCGTTAATGCTGTGCATAAGAAAACATTCCTTTGTCTGTATGTGTGTGTGTGTGTGTGTGTGTGTGTGTGTGTGTGTGTGTGTGTGTGTGTGTGTAAAAGGAGTTAAGCGGAGGCAGCTGGACTGATATTTTGCAGTAAAGACAGATCAACTCATAGACATTTTTTTAAAGGATGTTTGACAGAATAATCCTAATTCAAGATCACATTATTTATAACAAGGAGGTTATGTTTTCACTCCTGCTCATACGTCTGTAAAAATCACACAAAATCTGATGAAGTGATTACCATAGTTTGGTAATTACGGATAAAGTACAAATAAGAATAACTTAATTTACCTTTGTTGTATCTTCACAGTCCCTATAGATGAGTCAGTATGACGTGTGCAAGGGTTACAACTATGTGTAAAATTGTATAATAGAGGGTAAACTGATGTTAGTTTAAACGTTAGCTCACACTAAATTGTGCTTTATTTGGTGTAAGTTAGTAAAACAGAAACATTAGTTTTATAAATATGATAATATGTTTTTTGTCCTGAAAACATCAACAAACCACAAACACTATGGATTCAGTTCTTGTATTATAAGTTATTTTATGTTCTTTCAGTTGATAGAACAGCGACAGGTCGATATTTGTAATGTTTGATGTTCAGTAATTACTAAAGTTTAAAGAAGGTATCAAGTTAAAAGCAACTTGTTTAACTTGTTTTAACCCCACTGAGAGTGTGTGTCTGTGTCCACACACACAACAAGTCGCTACGAGGTCCACATACTGCAAGCTGGGATTAAACTAACAGTGTGTGTGTGGGTCAGGGTGAATGACGTTTCTTTCTTATCACTGACAAAGTCTGGAGTGGTGAGTGCACCCTGGTGGCCTGAGGGTTTAAAAGAAATGTCCCCAGCTGGACTCAATTGGAGACATGTTGCATGTTCTCCTCCTCTTCTCTCCCTTTGAGAAACTGCTGATTATATCTTATATACACACCATAAAACATACAATCCTAAGGGTTTGGTGAAATATGTTATTGCTGTTTTGTAATTGAATCCACTTTATTTAAAAAGTGAATGAACCCCCCCATACTGTGTGAAAGTGCATCAGTGCAGCTCAGCCCGTCTGACTGGATGAATGACATGTTGTATTTCAAACTGATTTCCTGACGTGGCTGTTGTTTCCACGGACTGTGTTGTGTTGCCTCATGTCCGTGGTGTTGGACATGGGTGCCCTGCTGTGAAGGTCACAGTGAGGTCAGCGAGGGTCTGACCATACACCCGCCGCCACGATGACCACAACCGTACGTCCAATATGTTGTAAAACTAAAGGAAAAGCAGTTTACAATATTGGTTTTTGTCTTTGAATTTTGCTTTAATTGTGTGCCTGTGTGTGTGTGTGTGTGTGTGTGTGTGTGTGTGTGTGTGTGTGTGTGTGTGTGTGTGTGTCTCTTCTGGGTGTGTGAATTCCTTTCTTTGCTCCTGCTTCTTCCTCTTTTGTACGAACGCTGCCTCTCCCCAAAAGGCTCATTGGGTTAAAAATAAAAAGCATTCAGTCTGTCGACATTCACACGAGAAAATGTATTGGACCGGATCTCATTCAGTTCGGCAGCATGCGGTCACTTAAGATGAAGTCTTCAACCCTCACTGGCTGCCAGTCTCATTTCTGCTTTATTCCTTTCCCTGGATTGGTTACTCAGATCGTGACCTCAGAGGGTGACCTGTGGAGCCCCCAGGGCCCCACCTCACTGGCCCTACGCTGGCCCCCAGGACACAGCTAAATACAGAGCAGCGGCCGTCAGCTCGCCGGACAAAAGGCCGAACATCCCCTGCTCGCCCCTCATGAGTCCAGCCAAGCGCACAGGGAGCACATTAGGACCTCTGGGTTTTATTTACCCTTTCTTTTTGGCCCCGCAAAGAGTCGACCAGGGCGTCAAGTTTGTCAGGTGCCTCAGCTGTGACCGTCTGACCACATCACACACAGCTTCAAGCAGCTTCACGTTGCATTCTCCTGATTCATCATGTCAGTTTTCATATTCTCCACATCACTGAAGCGTTATGTTGGAGAAAGATTTCTGGCAGGAATAAACCATCCCGGATTTACGACGTTAAGTCTTTCTTAAAGAAACCTTCACACGTGAACGCAGCCTCACACGCACGAGAGTGATCGGGGCTGAAAGGACGACTTTGCAGCGGAGCAGGGAAATAAAACGTGAGAGCAGGTCAACGTCCACAAAACAAAACAGCTCTGCATCTAGCAAAGACATTGATCCTTTTGCTCATGTGTGCAGCGCATCGGGAAGGAGAAACCATTTTTAGCAACAGATTGTTGATGGGGATCATCCACATTAGAAAAAAGCCTTTCTCATTCTGAAAAACCAAAAACATGAATTAGTAGCAGGAAAAATAGAAATTGCACTTCAAACAGATTGAATAATGTTTTAATATTATATTATTATTATTATTATTATTGAGTTAGCTCACTGAGGCTGCATTTATTTTGCCTGCTTTACAATCAGGTTTAAACATATAATCAGTGGTTTGATTGTTTAATCTCTGGTAATAAATAGATATTGTTAGGAAAATAAAATGTAATCTGTAAAGTAACTAGTAAATATAGCTATCAATCTCATATCAGTATAAACTTGTATGAAATTTCATTGATGTGCATCTTCTTAAAGTTTAGAAATTAATAAAAAATGTAATTGAATTAAAACATAGATAAAAATGTACTAAAGATATAAAACTTGTCATTCCAATAAAGGCAAAATATTGACAGAAAAATTGAGAAGCTGCACATCTTCTCTTAATTATTCTACTAGAGGGGGAAATTATCCCAATGTCCTGATTAGTGTGTTCTTTGATTAAATATATTCTTTCAAATATCCATAATTTATTGATGTTGTTAAACTTAATGCCATTAGTCCTGAACAAAAAGCCATTAAAACATAAATTATCCCACTCTGTTGGAGACGTCTTGTGAAATTACTCACATGCTGTTGTTATATTTGCCTCCTCTTTTTACTCATACGCCCTTTATCAACACACACAAATCCTGGAATGTATGGCGCTCTTTGTCTAACTACCATGCAAAATCACCTGATTTATCTCGAGCACTTTCTGATGTCACACTGTCTGTGCTCGTGACAAAAGTGTCCCTTGTTGGGGCCGAACCCACCCTCGTGAAACTCGCGGCGCCGAATCTAGAACACACGTTCTCAACCTTTTGTCCCCCCAAAAACAAAGACTGCACAATTTCTTGGCAAATGACGCCTTAATTGTGCAAGTTAACAAGCTTGCTCTCCTTTTCCTCATGAATAACAAAGACCTTGGTCCAAGTTTGTTTCTTTTTGTTTGTTGTTTTTGTTTCTTTGACTCACGGCTCTCCTCTATAGTGTGTCGTTGCACGCTTGTTGGGCTGTTCCCATGCCGCTCTCGGCCTCCATATTTTCTCGGATTGTCTGCGGTTAGCGGCCGCCCTGTGCACGAGAAAACAGAGGAAAGAGACAAAGAGCGAGAGAAGTGAGGGCGTGACCGAATGGAAGCTCCACAGTGGGATATTTTGTACAGTACTCATTATGTTTTCATTTATATCGGAGATGTCTTTGACCCTTCGCTGCTCTCCCTCCCTTAAAACACTGCCTCCTTTATCACTCTATTCATTTTTGGCTCAAATATCCCAGTTCTAAATGGAGGTAGTGTTGAATGGGACATCTCCGTGGATTTGCATAATCTGATGGCATTGCTGGTGAGCGCATGGCGGGTTGTGCCAAGTGTAAAAAGGTGAAGCCCCTCATCCCTTGGCAGGGGGCACAGACGACTATGGAGAGGCCTCCTACAGCAAATGTCAGATGTTACAGCAGATAAATTCAGATTAACGTCATTTTCTCCCAATGTGGATGAACCAATACAGAAAAGCTGTTTGGAGAAATATAAATCCTTTTCATTCATTTAATATCTTTATTTAAACACCCACCTTTTGCCTATCGCTATGAAAACCAGTCAAATATTATAACTTTTTTACACTTTTACCAATCTGCCCACAAGAATCTCCCCCCAGACGATCAAAACCCGTTGATATGTGTTGTTGTTTTTTTTCCTTTCGTCTTAACATCACAGACTCTATTCATGTCTCGCTCTCGTCCTCTCTTACAGTGCCCGCCATTCTCCAGACGTCTCGCCGGTGCCAAGGCAGTAGGGCGGCTGCCTCTCTCTCTGATGGGAAACTGTTGCTCATGCACTGGGTTGGCTGCCAAGTTTTGGCATTATTGGTGAGGGTAACAGGGGGGTGGGGGAGGAGGAGAAAGAGAGGAGGGGAGAGGGGATTGGGGGGTGTACAGAGAGGGGGCCCTTTAAACCCCTGTGAGATAGTGCTATCTGTTGTGGGAATGATCTTCATCCCTCTTTTTTTTCCTCCCCTCCCCTTTTCTTAGCACCCTCGCACTGTTTCTGTCTCTCTGTCTCACCCCCTCCCATCCTCCCTCCCACCCCCCACTCTCCGTCTCTCTGTCTTTTCATGCTGCCGATCAGACGACCATCCTGAGGTGAGCCGGCCGAGATCTGATGCCACCGGAGCACTTTGATTAGCAACCAGCAGACTGACTGACTGTTGTGTTATGGCCAGCCCAGTTTATTAAGTTAAGTTGGCTGGAGATTTATAACTTATTCTTGTTATGTGTTGTTGTTATTGTTTACTCACCTCTCCTCTCGTTTCAGACTCCTCACTCCCTCCCTCGTGTGTGTGTGTTCCACCTGGGTGATTGTCAGCTCCTCCCTGATTGTTTGCACCTGGTCCTCATCACCCGGTGTATTTAGTCTGTGCGTTCCTGTGTGGCGTTGCCAGTTCGTCTTTGTTTCTCAATGTTCCTAGCGTTCCAGCAATTCCTCCTGATAGCCTTCCTGTTACCGATCCCTGCCTGCTTAACGGTTTACGTCTCTGCCTTTTCCCTGCCGGATACCCTGCCCTGTGATCAACTGCCCTCCCGTGTACCGACCTTGGACTGGAACGATTACGAACTCTGCCGCTGCCTGTCTCCTGTGGAATTATTGTACCCGTGTTTGGACTGCCGTGACGTGTACCAATATTCTACAGTAAAGCTGGTTAATTGCACCTTCTTGTGTCTCCGAGTCGTGCGATTGGATCCACACACCTGTCTGCACTCGTTACATGTTGAGCTTCTCACAGCTTGTGTACCGTCTTTGGCTTCGCTCCCAAAGCACGACAGTAACCCTTCTTCACACACACACACACACACACACACACACACACACAGAGAGAGAGAGAGCAACACAAACACACAGTATGGTAAAGGAAAGAAGATTTGCAGTTGTTCAGTCAGAGGCTTAGCCAACAGCCTTCAGTGTTTGTGCAGGTGCAAATATCAGAACAACCCTTGCGTCCCTCTCTAGGATACAGCAGCCGCTCTCCAGTATTTTTTGACCTGTCACCCTTTAGAGCAATAGTTCCACAGTTTGGGACACATGCCTGTTTACGGTCTTGCAGAGAGAAGGATAAGAAGATTTATACCGCTCTCTTATCCTTAAAATATAAAGCAATACAGCCAACTTAGAGCCATTCAGCTTATTGGAAACAGATTAGGTCACATGTAAAATCACATGTGCCAGACTTCTTGACCAGCATGAATATAGTGAGTATTTAGTGTTCCACTTTCCAGTCTTTATCGATATTTCCATCTATCTTTCACAAACAACACTCAGCAGAGTATATGCCTCCGCCAAGGCCGAACAGTCCTACACATTGTTTAATCCTGACAAAAATATAAAAGAGAATAGGAAGTGGTCTGATAACCTAAATGATTTATTTACCATTAATAGTTCACTGGATCCCCCCCTGAATCGGGAGCCACGGGTGAAAAAAGTAACTCCTTGGTGGAGGTAACACACCGATCACAGGTTTTTGCTACATTGTGGAGTAGGAAGCAGTTTTCCCTTCTCAGATTGATTCATTTACAGATTATTTATAAGATTAAAGACCTTCAACTACAGAGCAACATTATCACAAGGCGTTTTCGGCCTTTATTAGAATCATCATATGACACGTTACAGTCTACAAAGAAGCGATCATGTGAAACCGGAGAACTTGGGAATCATCTGAATGAATATGACCTCCAGTTTAGGAACCAGTATATTTACACCAACATTAACACTGACTGTAAGGAGAGACAGGAGTGGAGAAATTGCAGGTAAATGAGTTTAATTGGGTGGGGAGGTAAGTGTGTGATGTCAACAGAGGTGTGTGGCAAGGGAGTAGGTTTGATTTGGACATTGGTGGGGTCCGTGGGATATGAAAGTGCTTCCTAAAGTTAATAGGTTTTTTTTGTATTCGCACTGATAATTGAAAAAAAAATCAATAAATCGGCTTAATTAACATGTTTATAATGCATATCTGAATATCAAAAGAGAATATGCATTCTGTAATGTTATAGGTTAAAGCAACTAATGAAAGAAAATGAGTCAACTTAGAAGAGTTTTCAACTTTACTCTGGTGCAACTGTAAACAACATCAACAACATTGTAAATAAATATTTTTGAAATAATACAACAACAGGTGTATCACTAAATGTACAGGTCAGTATAATTTCCTGCTGGGCATTTCTTCCTCCAGTGCCCATGAGCCAGCTGCAGGGTCATCAGCCAGGAATCACTAATACTAACATATACACAGATTAGTGTCCATTGTGCTCTTCCTATTTGAAAGAACCAAACACATGCCTACGTCTTTCTGTAACAGAAATGAACTGCTGATAGATTTCTTTAAGGTCAATGTTGTCCAGTGTCTCCTGATGGACATGGCACACTGCAAGATTGTTCAATCTGACTTGAGTCATGGTGGTTCTCAGCCATGTTTTAAGCCTCCTGAGAGCACTGAAACTTCTTTCAGCCTCAGCTGATGCAACTGGTATGACTAAAAGCAGCCTGATAAGGGACTCAACCTGATCAAACAGACCTCTCACTTCAACTGTCAATCCTCTCATTATTTCTGCCACTTCAACACTAGATTTGACAGTGTATTTGGACCTAAACATGGCTAGTTGGACCTTTAGTATGTCCCTGTTCAGCTCTGGGTACTGATCTACAATGTCATTCACTTCTCCAGTAAGGAGAGTTTCCTCCAGCTTTTGCAAGACATTTAGATCTGGTTGGTTGAACCTCTCCTCAAACTGAATGCGCACACTATCAAGCATTTTATAGAACTCTGTTCTATAATGCTCCTCTGCTGACTTGGGGATGTGCTGGCTTGCTTCACTCGTGAATCGTTTTGGTGTCTTTCTTTGGTGAGGAATCTGAATGGGCTCAATCCCAAGGGAGTCAACCATAGCCACTGCTTTCTCAAAAACCTCATGAAAGCTCTCCTTATTTCTTTTGGCATGTACAGTAGATTTCACACACTGTATGGCACTTCTCATACCTGCAACAGTTTCAGTCCTTTTTTGAAGGGATGTGTTCAGACACTCCAGCTCCTCTATCACTTCTAATGCCAAAGACCAAGTACCGTTTTCCCTTTCTCAAACCTCTCACGCAGACCATTTGCTCTCATGCCTGTGTTTGACCCACTTGATGCCATCTCCTCCAAGCTAGACAAAACACGTTCATACTGAGACAGCACCGCTCTGATAGCTTTGCCCCGCACTGTCCACCTGGTTGGACAAAGTGGTCTGAGTGATTTTAATGGTACCTCTGAACTTATGGCTTTGGAAAATATGTTCTTGAATTTTCCTGATTGCTTGTTTAATGTGCCAAGCTCATGCACCCACTGTAAGGAATCATTGATCAAGGGACTGGCTCTGCATGCAGACTGCGTAATCAGGTTAAGACAGTGTTAAGACGCTAACGGTTGCTGTCTCTTCAGTTCTGCTTGTGCTCCAGAATATTTGCCTGACATATTAGCAGCACCATCATATGTCTGGCCTCTTAACCCAGAAATGGGAATATTGAGCCTCAAGAGGACATCCTCAGCCATTCTTGCAATCTCCACTCCAGTAGTACCAGGGACCTCATACAAACCAATGAAAACCTCCCGTGGACCTGGTCCACATATCTAAAACAAATAGCCTCTTGTTCTGTTCCTGTGACTTCTTGTGTGCCATCAATGATGAGTGAATACTGCAAAACTGGTAGCATCTGGATGGATTGTGCAATACTCCTGACAATACAGTTTCCTAGCATCTGCAAAACCTCGTTTTGCACTTGAGGAGAGGTATAGTCATGACAGCGAGCTAACCAAGTACTGAGACGTACATCATCCCTGGCTTTAAATTTCAGAAGTTGAAATAGATTGCCATCTTTTGTCTCATGGCCTCGCAGTGCTATGCCCTGCCTAGCAAGGTACTGTATTGATCCTACAATATTTTGTAGGCAGTACCTAGCATCCTCTTGTTGCTGTGCCCATGCACTTGAGAGCTGCGAATCTATTGGGCTTCCCTCTTGAGCACTAACTGTCATGGCATGATGGTGGGATTTGGTATTTTGATGCCGCTGAAAACTGGCAAGTGCATTCTTCCAATTATTAAATCCCTTTGACGAAAAGGCAGGGTCTACCTTTTTATATAGTGTGCTTTTCTTTATAGTGTATGTTTTCACACAGTGAAAACAGAGAACCCCTTTGATGGAGGGGCTATAGTGCAGCCATGGATACTGCTTGAACCAACTCTCTTGAAAATGGAGGAGCTTGTGTGGCAGCTGTTGAACTGGAATGTAATTTGGGTGAGGTTGGTTTGGTTTGTCCAGAATATCTTCTTGAATGCTGACACTCTCCCTGACCCTATCCTTGGCACTCTCCCTGCTGCTCTCTCCATTTGGATCAGTTTCCTAAGAAATCACAGTATACATTTGACCACGCTGTAGCAACTACTGCAAACACACTATTAATATAGGCCTATTGTTATTCAGGTCATAATCAGACTAATATTTGACACAATGCTGAATCTCATGACTAACATATTAATCATTATTGAACCTCACCTGTGATTTTCCAGCCTCTCTTCCATCTCCTCCAGCCTCTCCTTCTCTAGCCTCTCCTTCATCTTCTACAGCATCTCCTCCTCTGTCTCCTTCTCTATCCTCTACTCCAGTCTCTCCTTCTCTATCCTCTCCTCCAGTCTCTCCTTCTCTATCCTCTCCTCCAGTCTCTCCTTCTCTATCCTCTCCTCCTCTATCTCCTCCAGTCTCTCCTCCTCCAGTCTCTCCTCCTCTATCTCCTCCAGTCTCTCCACTGTCTGTCACCTGACAGAAGTATGTTGATGCATGACATATGAACAGATATATTAGGGTACATACATGGGTAGACAAAATGTTCACACAATTATTATGTTTTATTCCCCCAAAATATATATGTATAAAATCACATGAGCATCTGCAATGTGCTTGTTGTTACTGTAAATGAGAGGGAAACCTTGAAGGAAAATAAAGGTTATTAAATTTAATTAATGTTTATTTATCCCAAATTTTTTTTTTAAACCATTGCTCCCTTTCCACACAAATAAAACATGAAAATAATGGTAGGCCTATACCTTAAAATGCGGATCTCTTTGGCATTATAGCCTATGCTGACTAATAATCAATATCAGTATTGTTATGGCTCTAAAATATATAACCTTTTAATTAACTTACACGTTGACTTCTAAAGAAGTCTCTTATGTCCAGTTTTCGTTTCTTCGACATCCTACACACACACACACACGCACACATGCAAGCACAGCGCGCGCACGCACAAGCATAAAACACACACAAATTTAAGTGTTACTGCAAATGACATCACTGATATTAAAATCCGTCTCGCTGACGTGACCGAAGGCAGAACTTACACTCGCAGATGCAGATATTAGCTATGCACTGAGGCGTCCTGTTGCTCCTCCTGTCTGGGACTAGCAAGTTGCCGGTAGCTTTTTTTTTTTTTAACAAGAAGATGGAGTGACAGCGGGGACGGCCAATCAGGTTGAATATAGGTTTGCGGGAAACCGCTACAGCCAATCAAAGCGCGATAGTTGTTTAGAGGCGGGACTTCTATCAGAGACTGATTTTTAACCCTTTGTGTACTATAATTATTGCCTAAACAATACGGACAGCGGGTGTATTATTGGTAGGGACTACACAGTAGAGGCTGGATTTTGGTAGGGTCGGGACCCTACCGTCCCTATATAATCCTACGCCCTTGGTGTGTGGTAATAGCTTGAAATATAGTTATTATAATTTTAGCAGTACAATTATGTCTTAAAGAGTCAAATAATCTGATTTAATGTTCTAAAAAGGTTATATTTGTATGCAAAAGTATTTGAGGATAAGTTTGGTTTACTATCAGAATTCGATATCAAATGAAAACGATCGAGGTGCTTGTGCGCCGCTTGGTGATGCTTAACTACGCAGCCACGAGTTTTAAATAGAGTCAGCACATTGTCCATTTCATCCAGGAGACCATTGACCTCTGGGTGTGTTTGACGTGAAGTAAACCAACACTGTCATCACGTTGAGTTTGTAGAACAGACGTATAAATCATATTTTAAATCGATATTAATGAGTTGATCTTTATTGGTATTTTATTTATTTGTATTTGGAGGATTGTCTGTTTTACTACATATGACCATAAAGACTCTTGAGTGTTGAATAAACTAAGATAACTTATGAAGTACAGTCTGTCTGGTACTGGATTTTTGGGACCAATAATTACTTTTTGGAAACTTTCAGTTGTCAGAGTGAATCATCACCAGCAGGAGTCACACAGAATGAATCACAACAATATGTTAACTAAGATCATTTATTTAAAGTGTATAACGAGTGACATATTCAAGTGACATATATGGGAGGTGGTGGCAGGATGGTGGGGGAGCTCAGTCCTCTTTCTCTGGTGGGAATCCAGGGCCGTACCTCAAGTCCAGCTCAGCGTAAACTCTTTTACGGACGACCTCGATTTTCAGGCTTGTGAAAATTATGGGCCTGGTCTTTTTCCGGGTGAAAGGGTCCCCATATTGGTACTCCTCACTCTGTGCTTTAGGAGCAGGTCGTTTCCTGGACATGGCAATGCGAGGGATGGTGATCTTTGGGGCGTGCTTTGGCGTCCTCAGTTCGTAAAGTCGTTGTGTCTCCTCGTCCAACGTTGTCACTTCGTCTTGAAACTTTTCCACCTTGTCGGCGTCTCCCTGACTTTTTGCAGCTTTCAGTTGATCCAATAATTCGATTTTCTTCTTGGCAAAATTCAGAGGTGCTGTTCGAAATCCGTCCTTGAGGGCGACAATGAAGTCAATCTCTCCCTCAGTGAATGTGTGATCCAGGGCTTCCTTGATTGACTTCTCTTTACTCGCGATTATTTCAGATGTTGGAACTTTGGTCCCAGCCACCATCATCGCCAGTTTCCACTGCATGAACTCCCTCATGGTGAATTCCTGCCTGGAAACACACCTAAGAGGCGAAATCTGTTCTTTTCCAGCGTGCCTGAGTTTCAGTTCCAGATTTGTCCGGTTTGGTCCAAGCTGGTAGACATTCTTCGTCTCCATCACTGACACAATTTCAGCAACCAAGTAGGGTTGGTCGCTGATGCCGGCTTTAGCAGCTACCCTGACGAAGCAGCCGGTCACCGTGGTGGCAAAGAAGGGCATGTTGCACCATTTCTCCAGTGTTTTATAGGGCAGGCAGATCCTCTTGAGCTCTTCAGGAAGGAGAGCAGGCTGAGTCACCTCACCACGAGCTTTCTTATCCTCAGGCGCTTTGTCGTGCTCAACCTGCCTTTTCCATTTTGTGCCAGCTGATCTCCCCGACGCTGCAGAAGCTCCAGCGATAATAAGGGAATTCCTTTTCGCCACTGCCAACCGCTCCGTTGTAGATGTTGGGGCTCGGCGAAGGGCCTGAAAAATGAAACATAGAATTCATGATTTAAACTCCAGTCCCACCTTAACACAACATTTGGCAAGTGTTTAACTTCAGTTGAAGTCAATCAATCAATCAAATATTATTCGTATAGCCCATAATCACAAATCACAATTTGTTTCATAGGGCTTTAACAAGGTGTGACATCCTCTTCCCATAACCCTCAACAAGAGTGAGGAAAAAGTACTTAATAAATATATAACAGACTCGGCCCTTTCCCCTTGAACCTTAAAATCAATAGTGCACATCTCTTTTTTGTTTACCTGTTAGCTTCGGTAAAAACATTATAATTCTAAATTATCTGTTTTGTTTTAAACATTTGTGCAACAAAAACAACTGCTACCTCAAAATCAATACTTTCTGTATGTGTTTAAACTTTATAAAAAAAAATCGCATTATGATTATTTGATTTGTAGAAGTACAGTATTATTAATATTTATATAGCTCACTGGATATCAGAAACTCAAATTGTGATGCATTAACTAAACAAACTCTGTGAAAATGCATTTGAGCTTTAGCCCAAACATGAATATATTATAATAAATAACAGTGCAACGGACAGTTAAAGTCAAATGATCTCACCTTGCTGGGTTTTCTGTCCATCGCAGAGTTTGCTCCGAAGTCTTGAAAAGTGCAGCTGCTCATCTCAGGATCAAGGAAGCAAGTGAGGTTTGTTCAATGAGAGGATACAGTAATGAGTTCCGATCAGATCAATGTATCAAAGGATCAAAGGATAAAATGATCCAAGGATCAAAGGACATTTTATACCATATAAGGTTAAACATAGGATCATAATTGCCTCTAATAATTCCCATATATGATATAAGTAACAAATTAACCTGCGGGAGTGGAGTTGTTAGTTTACGGCTCAGCATGAGAGGATTCATGGTCCATGTACAGTTGCAATCATAAATATTCAACCCCCCAAAGATTTTAAGGATTTATCAATTAGTTTTTTAAAAGAGCAAGATTCTGCTTCAGATGCCTTCTTTATTAGTTGAGTGATACATAAAATCAGCACAGAAAATGCATGATGTAGTATTTCTGTGTAACAATATATTTTGTTAAGATAGCCATGTCACAATTATTCAACCCCTTTATAATATCGTTGTTTTTAAAGCTGTCTGACTCTTTTTATGGCCTAAAGTGGAGTTGAAACATAATTAAGCCTTTAGGAACTCTATAATGATCCCTCATTTGCTTCAGCTTGGATGCATATATAAACCCCACCCTTGAAGGTATTCAAGGTGAGGTGCATCATGGGAAAGACAAAGGAGCTTGCACAAAAGCTTAGAGAGGAGATGATTTCATCAAACCTGAAGGGCCTTGGGTATAAGAAGACTTTCCAAAAATGTGACACCATTGGGAGCATTATAAGGAAGTTTAAAACTTATGGAGCAGCTTCAAGCTGCCTGGCCGTGGAAGAAAGCCAAACATTTCATCTAGGGCCCTCAGCAATTTAGTCAGAACAACTAGGAGAAACCCCTTTGTGACTGCAAGGCACCTTCAGGACGACCTGATGAAGGCTGGTACAAGCACTTCACTGGCAACTATAAGACGTGCACTGAATAAACAAGGCCTTCCAAGACGCACTCAGCTCTTGACCTCAAGGAACATCAAAAGGTGACTAGAATATCCCATGACGAATTCTGATAAGACGAATGAGTTTTGGGTGACAGTTCTATGGATTGATGAAACCAAACTAGAACTATTTGGACATATGGACCAGCGGTATGTCTGGCATGCAAAAGGCCAGGCTTATGACCGTAAGAATACCATCCTCAAGGTCAAGCCTGACAGTGGGTCATTGATGATGTTGGGTTGTTTTTCTGCGGCAGGAACTGGGAATCTTGATCGTGTACCTGGCATCATGGATTCTCAGAAATACCAGGCCATTTTAAGGAGGAATGTGATGCCCTCTGTTGACAAATTAAACCTTGGTGATCATTGGACTCTCCAGAAAAACCATGATCCAAAGCCCACCTCCAAGTCAAGCAAAGCTTGGTTGAGAAAAAATATCCTGTAACGTCCTGGAGTGACCTTCTCAGTCACCAGATTTAAATCTGATTGAAAATATTTGGTGGGATTTAAAGAGGGCAGTTGCAGCACGGAAGCCATGAAACATCACAGAGCTAGAGGCTTTTGCACGTGAAGAATGGGCAAAGATTCTGATTGAGAGGTGTAAGAAGCTTGTCGGCAATTACCGAAAACGTTTGTTAGAAGTTATAAAAGCTAGAGGATGTGCCACAAAGTACTGAAGCTGGGGGTTGAATAATACTGAACATGCACATGTGTTAAAAGAGTTACATTTTCCATTTGAACTTCAAAGTTAAATCAACTTCTGTTGTCAAAATAACTGAAATATGTATCAATAAATATCTTTTGTTGTTTAATGAGGTTTTTTGTAATTTAATGTCATTATCTGTCATCCACATCACTATAATGTCTTTTGAGGGGAGGGGGTTGAATAATTCTGATTGCAACTGTATGTCTGCGATTCAGAACATCATGTTTTATAGGCTTGTAATCAAACTTTGATGTCAGGGTTAAATACTGACATATGGGGTTATTCAGGCCTGGACTCTGATCATGAGACAGGCTTTTGGTGCTGATTGGACAATGCACAGTACAGTTAGGACAACTTCATCTCCTTTTGCGAAGGATCAACCTTTGCTGCACCGCAATGTTAACACGGTTTGAGGAAATGTCCCCATTCTGACCATGTTATCATGCCCTGCCTGAGCTCATTTGAGCTCTGTATTGTAAAGCAGCCAGGAACAGTGATCTTCTCTATGTATTTTTAATGACACTGATTTGAAGTTGATCTGATGAAAGCTCTCGGAGAACTTCGTTAAAATCCAAAACGTGTAAAATTGCCAAAATGGCCACTTACTCCCTAATGGCTGTCTTCCTGTTGAGTTAATCATATTGGTGCCTTTTGTTTCTTGTGACATGAAACACGTGTGTATTTCATCCAAGATGGCCGCATGTCTTTTGTCTCTGTCAGGTGTCTGTCTTGTTTTATTGTTTTTATTTGGGATTTTTTAGGATTTTTTAGGATTTTTGTGCTGATGAACGGTCAACTCTCAAAGGTCTGTGGATTATTCATGTTTTTGTCTGCTTTGGAAGGCTGCTCTGCCTCTTATGCTTCGGCCTGTTCCTTCTGATTGTGGATTGAGTTGCTAGCCATAGCCGTGGCCTGTTCTCAGCTTCTTGGAACTGTGAGGTGTGATTGACTTTCTGCCTGTTGCTGCTGTGGTTGGGCTTGAGATTGTTGCTAACAGCAGCATACAGCAGTCTCTTGTACACTGCCTTGGGATCCGCTTCATCCATTGTGCATTGCTTTTGTGGCCTGTGCCACTCACCCTGCTCTGCAGCCTGAGGCCTGTTGCATCCACCCTGCTCTGCAGCCTGAGGCCTGTTCCATCCACCCTGCTCTGCAGCCTGAGGCCTGTTCCATCCACCCTGCTCTGCAGCCTGAGGCCTGTTCCATCCACCCTGCTCTGCAGCCTGAGGCCTGTTCCATCCACCCTGCTCTGCAGCCTGATGCCTGTTCATCCACCCTGCTCTGCAGCCTGAGGCTCGCTTCAGTATCCTGCTCAGATACACCGTTTCTTGCCCCTGGTTTTCTCTATGGGACTGAACTCTGTGCTGGTACTATGTGTTCTCTTTTCATGGTCCTCATCGCTACTGTGATTTTCTCGGATTCTGGGTTAACCTGCTACCATGGGGAGTGCACATCGGGTATTGTGCTCTCTCCTCCAATCATTCCAAACCCTGAAACCAATAACTTGCTCAGTGAACGAAGTGAACAAGTGCTGACCCATTCTTATTTGGATCCTTTTGTCTTTGCACAATGGTTATGTCTTGTTTGCACCTCTGTCCTGGAATCAAACTTTTTACAGTCTGATAAGTCTCTTGTCATGTTGCATGCTAGATTACACTCCAAAACAGAAACACCTAGCAACCCTGAAATTAATAGGAAAAGATTTCTGTTGCTACTTTTACTCTTGATTTCTGGTATCCAGCCAAATCCTGGTCCTGGCATTGCTATTTGTAACACACCTGCTGAATTTAAGGATAGGACCGGGCTAGGTTTAATACATCTGAATATTCGTAGTCTGCCATCAAAGATTGATATGCTGCATATCTGGGCAAAATCAACTGATGCAGATGTCATTGTTCTGTCGGAAACGTGGCTCAGTAAATCTTATTCTGACAAAGCAATCGCCATCAAAGGGTATAATGTATTTAGGGCTGACCGTCCTAGGAAAGGGGGCAGGGTTGCAATTTATTGTAAATCAAAATTTAATGTAAATGTCCTGCAGTCCAAATCAATCAGTAAACAGTTTGAATTCTTAGCCATAAAACTTGATATTTCAAATGGGTTTTCTATCACTGTTGTGGGCTGCTATAGACCCCATTCAGCTACTGCTGAAGCGCTAACTTCTCTGAATCAGCTATTAGCTGAACTGACCTATAATGAAATAATATTAACTGGTGATCTAAATTGGGATTGGCTAAATTCTAACTCTGATGCCTTCAAAGATTCCTGTCTTTCATTGAATCTTACGCAGCTCATTGAAAGCCCCACACACCCAAATTTGAAGTGTCCAGATAAATCCTCTTTAATTGACTTGGTTTTGACTAATGTACTGCACAAGTATTCGATGTCAGGTGTTTTTGCAAATGATATTAGTGACCACTGTGTGATTGCTGCAGTCAGAAATGCCAAAGTTCCAAAATCCAAACCTCGTATTTTGATAAAACGTAATATGAGGGCCTTTGTTGAACAGGCGTTCTTCCGTGATTTATATGATTTTAACTGGGATCGTATTGAATTAATTAATGATGTAGAGACTGCATGGCAATTTTTCTCTGAAGGTTTATCTTCCCTGCTTGATAAGCATGCTCCCTTCAGAAGATATAAGGTTAAGGGGAGGGATAATCCCTGGTTCACGCCCGATTTAGCCGATCTACTGCATAATAGAAATCTTGCCTGGGCTAAGGCCAGAAAGACACAGTCTGAGGCAGATAAACTTATATTTAGGCAACTCAGAAATATTTTTACCTTTCTTATTAAAAAAGCAAAGTCTAGCTTTTATCTCTCTGCAATAACGAAAAATTGAAACGACCCTAAAAAATTTTGGAAAGTGATCAAATCTATCTCAGCCACTGATAATCATAGCGAACTCCCACCCTGTATTGTTAATGCTGCTACCACTGTAACTGACAGGGCAACTATACTTGATTGTTTTAATACTCATTTTTCTGCCTCTGGCTCCTTATTCTCTCGGTCTTCTTCCACGATTGCTATGCCTGCCCTTAATATTGCGTCTTCTGCCCCAGATGTTGGAAACATGTCTCAAGGCCTTATCTCTGCTGGTCAACCTTCCTTTGTTTTTAGGTTGTTTTCAGTGGAAGAGGTCCATAGAGCTCTTTGCTCTCTTGATATCAGTAAATCTGCAGGTCCAGATCACTTGGAACCATATTTCTTAAAGTTAGCAGCTGATTTTATTGCCAAACCGCTCCAATATCTTTTTAACCTCACTATCACCACAAATTGTATTCCTGAAATTTGGAAAGTCGCTTACGTCCTTCCCCTTTTGAAAGGGGGGGACCCTACTTGCTTGAATAATTATCGACCCATCTCCAAGTTGTCCATCCTGTCAAAGGTCCTTGAAGGTCTAGTAAACAATCAGTTGAAAGATTTTCTCCATACTAACAACATTCTCTCCCCATACCAATCCGGCTTTAGGAAACAACACAGCACAACTACAGCCTCACTCAAACTCACTAATGATATAATAGACTGGCTGGATCAAAAGAAAGTGTGCACAGCTCTCTTTGTTGACCTTTCTAAGGCCTTTGACACAGTGGATCATTCCATTCTGAAGCAACGCCTGCTTGATATAGGTTTATCTGAGCAGGCTGTTGGCTGGTTTAATAATTATCTGTCTAATAGAAAACAATGTGTTTGTTTTGAAGGCAGCTCATCCACACTGCTAAATGTCTCTACTGGTGTGCCACAGGGCTCAGTTCTTGGCCCGATTCTGTTTGTTATTTATGTAAATACATTGGGCAGTAACGTCCCAAATGCCAAATTTCATTTTTATGCTGATGACACAGTTACAGTGCCTTGCATAAGTATTCACCCCCTTTGGACTTTTCTACATTTTGTCATGGTATAACCACAGATTAAAATGTATTTCATCGCGAGTTTATGTAATGGACCAACACAAAATAGTGCATCATTTGGAAGTGGGGGGAAATATTACATGGATTTCACAATTATTTACAAATAAAAATCTGAAAAGTGTTGAGTGCATATGTATTCACCCCCTTTACTGTGAAACCCCTAACAAAGATCTGGTGCGACCAATTGCATTCACAAGTCACATTTGCAAGTCACATAATGAGTAAATAGGGTCCACCTGTCTGCAATTTAATCTCAGTATAAATACACCTGTTCTGTGACGGACTCAGAGTTTGTTGGAGATCATTACTGAACAAACAGCATCATGAAGACCAAGGAGCTCACCAAACAGGTCAGGGATAAAGTTGTGGAGAAATATGAAGCAGGGTTAGGTTATAAAAAAATATCCAGAGCTTTGAACATCTCTCTGAGCACCATAAAATCCATCATAAGAAAATGGAAAGAATATGGCACAACCGCAAACCTACCAAGAGGAGGCCGTCCACCCAAACTGAAGAGTCGGACAAGGAGAAAATTAATCAGAGAAGCAACCAGGAGGCCCATGGTTACTCTGGAGGAGTTGCAGAGATCCACAGCTGAGGTGGGAGAATCTGTCCACAGGACAACTATTAGTCGTCTACTCCACAAATCTGGCCTTTATGGAAGAGTGGCAAGAAGAAAGCCATTGTTGAAAGGGATCCATAAAAAATCCCGTTTGGAGTTTGCCAGAAGCCATGTGGGAGACACAGCAAACATGTGGAAGAAGGTGCTCTGGTCAGATGAGACCAAAATTGAACTTTTTGGCCTCAATGCAAAACGCTATGTGTGGCGAAAACCCAACACTGCCCATCACCCTGAGCACAACATCCCAACAGTGAAACATGGTGGTGGTAGAATCATGCTGTGGGGATGCTTCTCTTCAGCAGGTACAGGGAAACTGGTCAGAATAGAGGGAAAGATGGATGGAGCCAAATACAGGGAAATCCTTGAAGAAAATCTGATGCAGTTTGCAAAAGACTTGAGACTGGGGCGGAGGTTCATCTTCCAGCAGGACAATGACCCTAAACATACAGCCAGAGCTACAAAGGAATGGTTTGGATTAAAGAATGTTAATGTCTTAAAATGGCCCAGTCAAAGCCCAGACCTCAATCCAATAGAGAATCTATGGCAAGACTTGAAGATTGCGGTTCACAGATGGTCTCCATCCAATCTGACTGAGCTTCATCTTTTTTGCCAAGAAGAATGGACAAACCTTTCCATCTCTAGATGTGCAAAGCTGGTAGAGACATACCCCAAAAGACTTGCAGCTGTAATTGCAGCGAAAGGGGGTTCTACCAAGTATTGACACAGGGGGGTGAATACTTATGCAACCAACAGATGTCAACTTTTTTGTTCTCATTATTGTTTGTGTCACAATAAAATTTATTTTGCACCTCCAAAGTACTATGCATGTTTTGTTGATCAAACGGGAAAAAGTTTATTTAAGTCTATTTGAATTCCAGTTAGTCACAGTACATAATGGGAAAAAGTCCAAGGGGGGTGAATACTTATGCAAGGCACTGTATATACTGTTGTGGCACCACTCTTGCCGAAGCCCTTGGCAACTTACAAATTGCTTTTAACCTTGTGGAAAATCAGCTCATTGAACTAAGACTTGTCTTGAATGCCGCCAAAACCAAACTGTTGATATTTTCCAATGGCAGAAAAGTGCCCGTGTCTCCACCCAGCATTTTGTCATTGCAAGGGTATGAAATTGAACTTGTGAACTGTTACAAGTATCTCGGCATTTTAATTGATGATCGACTTTCTTTTAAACCACATGTAGAAAATCTGGTAAAAATATTAAGAGTGAAACTGGGATTCTTCTTCCGTCACAAATCTTGTTTTTCTTTTTTTACCAGAAAAAAGTTGATTGCTACCACTTTCCTCCCTGTACTTGATTACAGTGATCTCTTGTATATGAATGCCCCAGCTAACTGTCTGCGCTCTCTAGACACTGTATATCATGGTGCCTTAAGGTTTGTCACTGGTTGTAAAGCCCTCACTCACCGCTGCATCTTATATGCTCGAGTTGAGTGGCCATCTCTGGCAGCACGCCGCCTTATACATTGGCATATTTTTATTTATAAAGCTATTAGATTAGATTAGATTTCTTTATTTATCCACACAATGGGGAAATTCACTTGTTACAGCAATAAAGGAAAACAGAATTAAAGTAACAGTGCCGAAGCACAAATAAAAAAGATCACAATATGTACACTACTCAGACTACACATAATAAGAGTACAGATAACAAACAGATAACAAACAACCTGCAAAACAGACACTGTGCAAAAGCAGGTGCTGGGGATAAAGTGGAATGATGTAAGTGTTATTGTAATGAAAACAAAAATATTATAAGTAATATTGCAACAGTAGTGACCATGATACAGAAAAATAATTAAAAAGTAAGTGACCATAATATAAATAATACTACAACATAGCATACAGGAAATATAAATAATGCAATGTAACCATTTTAAGTGACCATGATATAAATATAGATGTAAAGTGTTGTAAATAAATATTGTGCATGGTAGTGGACTGAGTAAAACAAAAAATACAAACATAAATAAGAAAAATAAAAATACAAATACAGCTATGGTGAGAGGTTGAGTGGAGATAGAGATAATCGACAGGGACTACAACATTATCAGGTGGTGCTGGTGTTGTAGAGCCTGACTGCGGCCGGGATGAAGGACCTGCGGAACCTCTCCTTCTTACACCGTGGGTGTAACAGTCTGCTGCTGAAGGAGCTGCTCAGGGACCCCACAATGTCATGTAGGGGGTGAGAGGTGTTGCCCATGACGGACGCCAGCTTGGCTAACATCCTTCTGTCCCCCACTTCCTCAATGGAGTCCAGAGGACAGTCCAGGACAGAGCTCGCTCTTCTTATCAGTCTGTTGAGCCTGCTCCTGTCTCTGTCCGTGCTACCCCCCCTCCAGCAGACCACCGCGTAGAAGATGGCTGAGGCCACCACAGAGTCATAAAAAGTCCTGAGGAGAGCCCTGCACACTCCGAAGGACCTCAGCCTCCTCAGCAGATGGAGGCGGCTCTGGCCCTTCTTATAGAGGGCATGTGTGTTGTCCAACCAGTCCAGTTTGTTGTTGAGGTGAACACCCAGGAATTTGTAGCTCTCCACCACCTCTATATCCAATCCCTGGATGTTCACTGGTGTTAAGTAGGATGCTTTTTTCCGGAAGTTCACGATCATCTCCTTCGTCTTGCTGGTGTTCAGCTGAAGCTGGTTCAGCTCACTCCAGCTGACGAAGTCTGTGATGACCGCCCTGTACTCCAGGTCATTCCCCTCAGGAACACATCCAACGATGGCTGTGTCATCGGAGAACTTCTGGATGTGGCAGTGTGTGGTGTTGTGGGTGAAGTCGGAGGTGTAGAGGGTGAAGAGGAAAGGGGAGAGCACCGTACCCTGAGGGGCACCTGTGCTGCAGAGCACCACGTCAGACACACAGTGATGGAGCCTCACATACTGTGGTCTCTTTGTGAGGTAGTCCGTTGTCCATGCAGCCAGGTGTTGGTCCACTCCCACGTTCTCCATCTTCACTTTGAGCAGTGAAGGCTGGATGGAGTTGAATGCACTTGAGAAGTCAAAAAACATGACCCTCACAGTGTTCCTGCTGTCCTCCAGGTGTAGCAGGGATCTGTGCAGCAGGTAGGTAACTGAGTCGTCCACCCCAATCCCAGGCTGGTAAGCAAACTGCAGGGGGTCCAGCTGTGTGCCCACCAGCAGTCGTAGGTGTCTCAGGATAATCCTCTCCATCGTCTTCATCAGGTGAGAAGTCAAGGCAACTGGCCTGAAGTGGTTTGGCTCCTTGGGGCGCGGCGTCTTCGGCACCGGGACCACACAGGAGGTCTTCCACAGGGCTGGGACTTTCTCCAGGCTCAGGCTTAGATTGAACAAATGCCTGATCACACCACAGAGCTGGTCAGCACAGTCCTTGAGCAGTCTTGGGCTGATACCATCCGGGCCCGGGGCCTTCCTAGCCTTGATCTTCTTGAGTTGGCTTCTCACCTGATCATCTGTTATAGAGAGGGGGGTGGAGGATGATTGGGGTGGGGGTGTGGGGGTGAGGAGTGGTGAGAGTATCAAGGGGGGATGATGATCTGGAGATGGGGTGGGGGTGGGCTGGTGGGGGTCAGGTGTCGAAGGTGGCAGGCTGAGGAGGGGGGGGGGGGGGGGGCTGGCCAGGAGAGGTGTGAAGAGGGGGCGGGGGGAGGGGAATCAAATCTATTGAAGAACAGATTCAGTTCGTCTGCCCAGTCCTTGTCCCCGCTGGGTTGTTGTCTTCCCACACCTTTTCCGTGGCCTGCGATGGTCTGCAGCCCTCTCCAGACGTCCCTGGCGTTGTTCTGCTCCAGCCGCTTCTCCAGTTTCTTCCTGTAGCTGTCCTTCCCCTTCCTGATCATCAGCCGGAGTTCCTTCTGGACTCTGCGCAGCTCCTCTTTGTCCCCCGAACTGAAGACCCTCTTCTTCTCGTTCAGCAGGGTCTTTATCTCGGGGGTCACCCAGGGTTTGTTGTTGGGAAAACACCGTACCAGCTTGGAGGGCACAGTGTTCTCCTCGCAGAAGTTAATATAATCAGTGATACAGTGGGTCATGCTGTCAATATCAGTGCCGTGGGGGCTGCAGAGTGCATCCCAGTCTGTAGTCTCGAGTGGGTCTGCTCCCCCACTACTCCCCCACTACTTATGTAAGTACATCTTTAAATCCCAGAGCAATTACTGCTTACGTTCAAATGAGCTATATTTATTAGTTATGCCCAAAGTAAACACTGAATTTGGTAAGCACTGTTTTAAGTTCGCTGCACCTGCTGCTTGGAATGCACTGCAAAAAACTCTTAAGTTAAAGGAGCTCATAAACCTTGAAACTTTGAAGACTCGTGTGAGAGAAATTGGAGCGGCTTCATACCGCACTTGTTCTTGTTTTGGTGGGAATCCGGAGCTTTAGTCCTGTTGCCTTATCTTAAGGGAACAGGGAACTTATCTTATTTGATCTGTGTTATGTGATTTTTGTGTGTCTTGTGACTGTTGACATTTTTTGTATGCTGCTGTCTTGGCCAGGCTTCCCTTGGAAAAGAGGTCATTGTATCTCAACGGGACCGACCTGGTTAAATAAAGGCAAATAAAAAATAAATAAATATAAAGCAATACAGCCAACTTAGAGCCATTCAGCTTATTGGAAACAGATTAGGTCACATGTAAAATCACATGTGCCAGACTTCTTGACCAGCATGAATATAGTGAGTATTTAGTGTTCCACTTTCCAGTCTTTATCGATATTTCCATCTATCTTTCACAAACAACACTCAGCAGAGCATATGCCTCCGCCAAGGCCGAACAGTCCTACACATTGTTTAATCCTGACAAAAATATAAAAGAGAATAGGAAGTGGTCTGATAACCTAAATGATTTATTTATCATTAATAGTTCACTGGATCCCCCCCTGAATCGGGAGCCACGGGTGAAAAAAGTAACTCCTTGGTGGAGGTAACACACCGATCACAGGTTTTTGCTACATTGTGGAGTAGGAAGCAGTTTTCCCTTCTCAGATTGATTCATTTACAGATTATGTATAAGATTAAAGACCTTCAACTACAGAGCAACATTATCACAAGGCGTTTTCGGCCTTTATCAGAATCATCATATGACACGTTACAGTCTACAAAGAAGCGATCATGTGAACCCGGAGATCATTGGAATCATCTGAATGAATATGACCTCCAGTTTAGGAACCAGTATATTTACACCAACATTAACACTGACTGTAAGGAGAGACAGAAGTGGAGAAATTGCAGGTAAATGAGTTTAATTGGGTGGGGAGGTAAGTGTGTGATGTCAACAGAGGTGTGTGGTAATAGCTTGAAATATAGTTATTATAATTTTAGCAGTACAATTATGTCTTAAAGAGTCAAATAATCTGATTTAATGTTCTAAAAAGGTTATATTTGTATGCAAAAGTATTTGAGGATAAGTTTGGTTTACTATCAGAATTCGATATAAAATGAAAACGATCGAGGTGCTTGTGCGCCGCTTGGTGATGCTTAACTACGCAGCCACGAGTTTTAAATAGAGTCAGCACATTGTCCATTTCATCCAGGAGACCATTGACCTCTGGGTGTGTTTGACGTGAAGTAAACCAACACTGTCTGCACGTTGAGTTTGTAGAACAGAGGTATAAATCATATTTTAAATCGATATTAATAAGTTGATCTTTATTGGTATTTTATTTATTTGTATTTGGAGGATTGTCTGTTTTACTACATATGACCATAAAGACTCTTGAGTGTTGAATAAACTAAGATAACTTATGAAGTACAGTCTGTCTGGTACTGGATTTTTGGGACAAATAATTACTTTTTGGAAACTTTCAGTTGTCAGAGTGAATCATCACCAGCAGGAGTCACACAGAATGAATCACAACAATATGTTAACTAAGATCATTTATTTAAAGTGTATATCGAGTGACATATTCAAGTGACATATATGGGAGGTGGTGGCAGGATGGTGGGGGAGCTCAGTCCTCTTTCTCTGGTGGGAATCCAGGGCCGTACCTCAAGTCCAGCTCAGCGTAAACTCTTTTACGGACGACCTCGATTTTCAGGCTTGTGAAAATTATGGGCCTGGTCTTTTTCCGGGTGAAAGGGTCCCCATATTGGTACTCCTCACTCTGTGCTTTAGGAGCAGGTCGTTTCCTGGACATGGCAATGCGAGGGATGGTGATCTTTGGGGCGTGCTTTGGCGTCCTCAGTTCGTAAAGTCGTTGTGTCTCCTCGTCCAACGTTGTCACTTCGTCTTGAAACTTTTCCACCTTGTCGGCGTCTCCCTGACTTTTTGCAGCTTTCAGTTGATCCAATAATTCGATTTTCTTCTTGGCAAAATTCAGAGGTGCTGTTCGAAATCCGTCCTTGAGGGCGACAATGAAGTCAATCTCTCCCTCAGTGAATGTGTGATCCAGGGCTTCCTTGATTGACTTCTCTTTACTCGCGATTATTTCAGATGTTGGAACTTTGGTCCCAGCCACCATCATCGCCAGTTTCCACTGCATGAACTCCCTCATGGTGAATTCCTGCCTGGAAACACACCTAAGAGGCGAAATCTGTTCTTTTCCAGCGTGCCTGAGTTTCAGTTCCAGATTTGTCCGGTTTGGTCCAAGCTGGTAGACATTCTTCGTCTCCATCACTGACACAATTTCAGCAACCAAGTAGGGTTGGTCGCTGATGCCGGCTTTAGCAGCTACCCTGACGAAGCAGCCGGTCACCGTGGTGGCAAAGAAGGGCATGTTGCACCATTTCTCCAGTGTTTTATAGGGCAGGCAGATCCTCTTGAGCTCTTCAGGAAGGAGAGCAGGCTGAGTCACCTCACCACGAGCTTTCTTATCCTCAGGCGCTTTGTCGTGCTCAACCTGCCTTTTCCATTTTGTGCCAGCTGATCTCCCCGACGCTGCAGAAGCTCCAGCGATAATAAGGGAATTCCTTTTCGCCACTGCCAACCGCTCCGTTGTAGATGTTGGGGCTCGGCGAAGGGCCTGAAAAATGAAACATAGAATTCATGATTTAAACTCCAGTCCCACCTTAACACAACATTTGGCAAGTGTTTAACTTCAGTTGAAGTCAATCAATCAATCAAATATTATTCGTATAGCCCATAATCACAAATCACAATTTGTTTCATAGGGCTTTAACAAGGTGTGACATCCTCTTCCCATAACCCTCAACAAGAGTGAGGAAAAAGTACTTAATAAATATATAACAGACTCGGCCCTTTCCCCTTGAACCTTAAAATCAATAGTGCACATCTCTTTTTTGTTTACCTGTTAGCTTCGGTAAAAACATTATAATTCTAAATTATCTGTTTTGTTTTAAACATTTGTGCAACAAAAACAACTGCTACCTCAAAATCAATACTTTCTGTATGTGTTTAAACTTTATAAAAAAAATTCGCATTATGATTATTTGATTTGTAGAAGTACAGTATTATTAATATTTATATAGCTCACTGGATATCAGAAACTCAAATTGTGATGCATTAACTAAACAAACTCTGTGAAAATGCATTTGAGCTTTAGCCCAAACATGAATATATTATAATAAATAACAGTGCAACGGACAGTTAAAGTCAAATGATCTCACCTTGCTGGGTTTTCTGTCCATCGCAGAGTTTGCTCCGAAGTCTTGAAAAGTGCAGCTGCTCATCTCAGGATCAAGGAAGCAAGTGAGGTTTGTTCAATGAGAGGATACAGTAATGAGTTCCGATCAGATCAATGTATCAAAGGATCAAAGGATAAAATGATCCAAGGATCAAAGGACATTTTATACCATATAAGGTTAAACATAGGATCATAATTGCCTCTTATAATTCCCATATATGATATAAGTAACAAATTAACCTTCGCCTTACCTCAATGTTTACACGGTTTGAGGAAATGTCCCAATTCTGAAAGAGAGAGACGTAACCCTAGCATGACATAAAGATTCCTATGATCTATGAACACTGACACTGTCACTGCAGGAGTGGAGTTGTTAGTTTACGGCTCAGCATGAGAGGATTCATGGTCCATGTACAGTTGCAATCATAAATATTCAACCCCCCAAAGATTTTAAGGATTTATCAATTAGTTTTTTAAAAGAGCAAGATTCTGCTTCAGATGCCTTCTTTATTAGTTGAGTGATACATAAAATCAGCACAGAAAATGCATGATGTAGTATTTCTGTGTAACAATATATTTTGTTAAGATAGCCATGTCACAATTATTCAACCCCTTTATAATATCGTTGTTTTTAAAGCTGTCTGACTCTTTTTATGGCCTAAAGTGGAGTTGAAACATAATTAAGCCTTTAGGAACTCTATAATGATCCCTCATTTGCTTCAGCTGGGATGCATATATAAACCCCACCCTTGAAGGTATTCAAGGTGAGGTGCATCATGGGAAAGACAAAGGAGCTTGCACAAAAGCTGAGAGAGGAGATGATTTCATCAAACCTGAAGGGCCTTGGGTATAAGAAGACTTTCCAAAAATGTGACACCATTGGGAGCATTATAAGGAAGTTTAAAACTTATGGAGCAGCTTCAAGCTGCCTGGCCGTGGAAGAAAGCCAAACATTTCATCAAGGGCCCTCAGCAATTTAGTCAGAACAACTAGGAGAAACCCCTTTGTGACTGCAAGGCACCTTCAGGACGACCTGATGAAGGCTGGTACAAGCGCTTCAGTGGCAACTATAAGACGTGCACTGAATAAACAAGGACTTCCAAGACGCACTCAGCTCTTGACCTCAAGGAACATCAAAAGGTGACTAGAATATCTCATGACGAATTCTGATAAGACGAATGAGTTTTGGGTGACAGTTCTATGGATTGATGAAACCAAACTAGAACTATTTGGACATATGGACCAGCGGTATGTCTGGCATGCAATAGGCCAGGCTTATGAACGCAAGAATACCATCCTCAAGGTCAAGCCTGACAGTGGGTCATTGATGATGTTGGGTTGTTTTTCTGCGGCAGGAACTGGGAATCTTGATCGTGTACCTGGCATCATGGATTCTCAGAAATACCAGGCCATTTTAAGGAGGAATGTGATGCCCTCTGTTGACAAATTAAACCTTGGTGATCATTGGACTCTCCAGAAAAGCAATGATCCAAAGCCCACCTCCAAGTCAAGCAAAGCTTGGTTGAGAAAAAATATCCTGTAACGTCCTGGAGTGACCTTCTCAGTCACCAGATTTAAATCTGATTGAAAGTCTTTGGTGGGATTTAAAGAGGGCAGTTGCAGCACGGAAGCCATGGAACATCACAGAGCTAGAGGCTTTTGCACGTGAAGAATGGGCAAAGATTCTGATCGAGAGGTGTAAGAAGCTTGTCGGCAATTACCGAAAACGTTTGTTAGAAGTTATAAAAGCTAGAGGATGTGCCACAAAGTACTGAAGCTGGGGGTTGAATAATACTGAACATGCACATGTGTTAAAAGAGTTACATTTTCCATTTGAACTTCAAAGTTAAATCAACTTCTGTTGTCAAAATAACTGAAATATGTATCAATAAATATCTTTTGTTGTTTAATGAGGTTTTTTGTAATTTAATGTCATTATCTGTCATCCACATCACTATAATGACTTTTGAGGGGAGGGGGTTGAATAATTCTGATTGCAACTGTATGTCTGCGATTCAGAACATCATGTTTTATAGGCTTGTAATCAAACTTTGATGTCAGGGTTAAATACTGACATATGGGGTTGTTCAGGCCTGGACTCTGATCATGAGACAGGCTTTTGGTGCTGATTGGACAATGCACAGTACAGTTAGGACAACTTCATCTCCTTTTGCGAAGGATCAACCTTTGCTGCACCGCAATGTTAACACTGTTTGAGGAAATGTCCCCATTCTGACCATGTTATCATGCCCTGCCTGAGCTCATTTGAGCTCTGTATTGTAAAGCAGCCAGGAACAGTGATCTTCTCTATGTATTTTTAATGACACTGATTTGAAGTTGATCTGATGAAAGCTCTCGGAGAACTTCGTTAAAATCCAAAACGTGTAAAATTGCCAAAATGGCCACTTACTCCCTAATGGCTGTCTTCCTGTTGAGTTAATCATATTGGTGCCTTTTGTTTCTTGTGACATGAAACACGTGTGTATCTAATTTCGTGAAGATCTGTTAAACTAGACAGAATTGCTGTGTTCTTGGGGGCTCTGTTGAGCAATTTTTGCCACGCCCATTTCCGGTTACTCCAGAATACAAACATTTTCACCAAGCCGGACTCGCCCGCATTTTTTTTGATTTTTTGAGTATGTTCGAGGCGTCAAATATCCGATTGATTTTCCCTAATAATGAAAAGAAATAGGACCTTTGCACTGTCCGTGCTCGGGCCCTAACTATTTCTCATGGATGAAGAATTGATCTGATTCCCACCATAGTTCCTGTTTCGACAGGATGAGGAAGATGCTTTTCTCTCTATAAACTTTTGTCCATTCATTCATCTTAATCAAAGTGAAAGTGTCTGAGCACGATGCTGTTCTTCTTTGACGTTTAAGTGATGAATAATTTCTCACAAGAGCAGATTGTTCATGTTCAGCATGTGATATTAATGCAAAAGATAAACATTCTCCAACGGGAGCTTCACTCAGTTTTCATGACAATAAAATGCTGGGGAGTTTTTTTGTTTTTCTTATCCCTGCTCAATTTATTATTATTCATGTGAGGTGCAACACAAACACACAGTATGGTAAAGGAAAGAAGATTTGCAGTTGTTCAGTCAGAGGCTTAGCCGACAGCCTTCAGTGTTTGTGCAGGTGCAAATATCAGAACAACCCTTGCGTCCCTCTCTAGGATACAGCAGCCGCTCTCCAGTATTTTTTGACCTGTCACCCTTTAGAGCAATAGTTCCACAGTTTGGGACACATGCCTGTTTACGCTCTTGCAGAGAGAAGGATGAGAAGATTTATACCGCTCTCTTATCCTTAAAATATAAAGCAATACAGCCAACTTAGAGCCATTCAGCTTATTGGAAACAGATTAGGTCACATGTAAAATCACATGTGCCAGACTTCTTGACCAGCATGAATATAGTGAGTATTTAGTGTTCCACTTTCCAGTCTTTATCGATATTTCCATCTATCTTTCACAAACAACACTCAGCAGAGCATATGCCTCCGCCAAGGCCGAACAGTCCTACACATTGTTTAATCCTGACAAAAATATAAAAGAGAATAGGAAGTGGTCTGATAACCTAAATGATTTATTTATCATTAATAGTTCACTGGATCCCCCCCTGAATCGGGAGCCACGGGTGAAAAAAGTAACTCCTTGGTGGAGGTAACACACCGATCACAGGTTTTTGCTACATTGTGGAGTAGGAAGCAGTTTTCCCTTCTCAGATTGATTCATTTACAGATTATTTATAAGATTAAAGACCTTCAACTACAGAGCAACATTATCACAAGGCGTTTTCGGCCTTTATCAGAATCATCATATGACACGTTACAGTCTACAAAGAAGCGATCATGTGAACCCGGAGATCATTGGAATCATCTGAATGAATATGACCTCCAGTTTAGGAACCAGTATATTTACACCAACATTAACACTGACTGTAAGGAGAGACAGAAGTGGAGAAATTGCAGGTAAATGAGTTTAATTGGGTGGGGAGGTAAGTGTGTGATGTCAACAGAGGTGTGTGGTAATAGCTTGAAATATAGTTATTATAATTTTAGCAGTACAATTATGTCTTAAAGAGTCAAATAATCTGATTTAATGTTCTAAAAAGGTTATATTTGTATGCAAAAGTATTTGAGGATAAGTTTGGTTTACTATCAGAATTCGATATAAAATGAAAACGATCGAGGTGCTTGTGCTCCGCTTGGTGATGCTTAACTACGCAGCCACGAGTTTTAAATAGAGTCAGCACATTGTCCATTTCATCCAGGAGACCATTGACCTCTGGGTGTGTTTGACGTGAAGTAAACCAACATGTCTGCACGTTGAGTTTGTAGAACAGAGGTATAAATCATATTTTAAATCGATATTAATAAGTTGATCTTTATTGGTATTTTATTTATTTGTATTTGGAGGATTGTCTGTTTTACTACATATGACCATAAAGACTCTTGAGTGTTGAATAAACTAAGATAACTTATGAAGTACAGTCTGTCTGGTACTGGATTTTTGGGACCAATAATTACTTTTTGGAAACTTTCAGTTGTCAGAGTGAATCATCACCAGCAGGAGTCACACAGAATGAATCACAACAATATGTTAACTAAGATCATTTATTTAAAGTGTATATCGAGTGACATATTCAAGTGACATATATGGGAGGTGGTGGCAGGATGGTGGGGGAGCTCAGTCCTCTTTCTCTGGTGGGAATCCAGGGCCGTACCTCAAGTCCAGCTCAGCGTAAACTCTTTTACGGACGGCCTCGATTTTCAGGCTTGTGAAAATTATGGGCCTGGTCTTTTTCCGGGTGAAAGGGTCCCCGTATTGGTACTGCTCACTCTGTGCTTTAGGAGCGGGTCGTTTCCTGGACATGGCAATGCGAGGGATGGTGATCTTTGGGGCATGCTTTGGCGTCCTCAGTTCGTAAAGTCGTTGTGTCTCCTCGTCCAACGTTGTCACTTCGTCTTGAAACTTTTCCACCTTGTCGGCGTCTCCCTGACTTTTTGCAGCTTTCAGTTGATCCAATAATTCGATTTTCTTCTTGGCAAAATTCAGAGGTGCTGTTCGAAATCCGTCCTTGAGGGCGACAATGAAGTCAATCTCTCCCTCAGTGAATGTGTGATCCAGGGCTTCCTTGATTGACTTCTCTTTACTCGCGATTATTTCAGATGTTGGAACTTTGGTCCCAGCCACCATCATCGCCAGTTTCCACTGCATGAACTCCCTCATGGTGAATTCCTGCCTGGAAACACACCTAAGAGGCGAAATCTGTTCTTTTCCAGCGTGCCTGAGTTTCAGTTCCAGATTTGTCCGGTTTGGTCCAAGCTGGTAGACATTCTTCGTCCCCATCACTGACACAATTTCAGCAACCAAGTAGGGTTGGTCGCTGATGCCGGCTTTAGCAGCTACCCTGACGAAGCAGCCGGTCACCGTGGTGGCAAAGAAGGGCATGTTGCACCATTTCTCCAGTGTTTTATAGGACAGGCAGATCCTCTTGAGCTCTTCAGGAAGGAGAGCAGGCTGAGTCACCTCACCACGAGCTTTCTTATCCTCAGGCGCTTTGTCGTGCTCAACCTGCCTTTTCCATTTTGTGCCAGCAGATCTCCCCGACGCTGCAGAAGCTCCAGCGATAATAAGGGAATTCCTTTTCGCCACTGCCAACCGCTCCGTTGTAGATGTTGGGGCTCGGCGAAGGGCCTGAAAAATGAAACATAGAATTCATGATTTAAACTCCAGTCCCACCTTAACACAACATTTGGCAAGTGTTTAACTTCAGTTGAAGTCAATCAATCAATCAAATATTATTCGTATAGCCCATAATCACAAATCACAATTTGTTTCATAGGGCTTTAACAAGGTGTGACATCCTCTTCCCATAACCCTCAACAAGAGTGAGGAAAAAGTACTTAATAAAAATATAACAGACTCGGCCCTTTCCCCTTGAACCTTAAAATCAATAGTGCACATCTCTTTTTTGTTTACCTGTTAGCTTCGGTAAAACATTATAATTCTAAATTATCTGTTTTGTTTTAAACATTTGTGCAACAAAAACAACTGCTACCTCAAAATCAATACTTTCTGTATGTGTTTAAACTTTATAAAAAAAATCGCATTATGATTATTTGATTTGTAGAAGTACAGTATTATTAATATTTATATAGCTCACTGGATATCAGAAACTCAAATTGTGATGCATTAACTAAACAAACTCTGTGAAAATGCATTTGAGCTTTAGCCCAAACATGAATATATTATAATAAATAACAGTGCAACGGACAGTTAAAGTCAAATGATCTCACCTTGCTGGGTTTTCTGTCCATCGCAGAGTTTGCTCCGAAGTCTTGAAAAGTGCAGCTGCTCATCTCAGGATCAAGGAAGCAAGTGAGGTTTGTTCAATGAGAGGATACAGTAATGAGTTCCGATCAGATCAATGTATCAAAGGATCAAAGGATAAAATGATCCAAGGATCAAAGGACATTTTATACCATATAAGGTTAAACATAGGATCATAATTGCCTCTAATAATTCCCATATATGATATAAGTAACAAATTAACCTTCGCCTTACCTCAATGTTTACACGGTTTGAGGAAATGTCCCAATTCTGAAAGAGAGAGACGTAACCCTAGCATGACATAAAGATTCCTATGATCTATGAACACTGACACTGTCACTGCAGGAGTGGAGTTGTTAGTTTACGGCTCAGCATCAGAGGATTCATGGTCCATGTACAGTTGCAATCATAAATATTCAACCCCCCAAAGATTTTAAGGATTTATCAATTAGTTTTTTCAAAGAGCAAGATTCTGCTTCAGATGCCTTCTTTATTAGTTGAGTGATACATAAAATCAGCACAGAAAATGCATGATGTAGTATTTCTGTGTAACAATATATTTTGTTAAGATAGCCATGTCACAATTATTCAACCCCTTTATAATATCGTTGTTTTTAAAGCTGTCTGACTCTTTTTATGGCCTAAAGTGGAGTTGAAACATAATTAAGCCTTTAGGAACTCTATAATGATCCCTCATTTGCTTCAGCTGGGATGCATATATAAACCCCACCCTTGAAGGTATTCAAGGTGAGGTGCATCATGGGAAAGACAAAGGAGCTTGCACAAAAGCTTAGAGAGGAGATGATTTCATCAAACCTGAAGGGCCTTGGGTATAAGAAGACTTTCCAAAAATGTGACACCATTGGGAGCATTATAAGGAAGTTTAAAACTTATGGAGCAGCTTCAAGCTGCCTGGCCGTGGAAGAAAGCCAAACATTTCATCTAGGACCCTCAGGAATTTAGTCAGAACTACTAGGAGAAACCCCTTTGTGACTGCAAGGCACCTTCAGGACGACCTGATGAAGGCTGGTACAAGCGCTTCAGTGGCAACTATAAGACGTGCACTGAATAAACAAGGACTTCCAAGACGCACTCAGCTCTTGACCTCAAGGAACATCAAAAGGTGACTAGAATATCTCATGACGAATTCTGATAAGACGAATGAGTTTTGGGTGACAGTTCTATGGATTGATGAAACCAAACTAGAACTATTTGGACATATGGACCAGCGGTATGTCTGGCATGCAAAAGGCCAGGCTTATGACCGTAAGAATACCATCCTCAAGGTCAAGCCTGACAGTGGGTCATTGATGATGTTGGGTTGTTTTTCTGCGGCAGGAACTGGGAATCTTGATCGTGTACCTGGCATCATGGATTCTCAGAAATACCAGGCCATTTTAAGGAGGAATGTGATGCCCTCTGTTGACAAATTAAACCTTGGTGATCATTGGACTCTCCAGAAAAACAATGATCCAAAGCCCACCTCCAAGTCAAGCAAAGCTTGGTTGAGAAAAAATATCCTGTAACGTCCTGGAGTGACCTTCTCAGTCACCAGATTTAAATCTGATTGAAAATCTTTGGTGGGATTTAAAGAGGGCAGTTGCAGCACGGAAGCCATGGAACATCACAGAGCTAGAGGCTTTTGCACGTGAAGAATGGGCAAAGATTCTGATCGAGAGGTGTAAGAAGCTTGTCGGCAATTACCGAAAACGTTTGTTAGAAGTTATAAAAGCTAGAGGATGTGCCACAAAGTACTGAAGCTGGGGGTTGAATAATACTGAACATGCACATGTGTTAAAAGAGTTACATTTTCCATTTGAACTTCAAAGTTAAATCAACTTCTGTTGTCAAAATAACTGAAATATGTATCAATAAATATCTTTTGTTGTTTAATGAGGTTTTTTGTAATTTAATGTCATTATCTGTCATCCACATCACTATAATGACTTTTGAGGGGAGGGGGTTGAATAATTCTGATTGCAACTGTATGTCTGCGATTCAGAACATCATGTTTTATAGGCTTGTAATCAAACTTTGATGTCAGGGTTAAATACTGACATATGGGGTTGTAAAGGCCTGGACTCTGATCATGAGACAGGCTTTTGGTGCTGATTGGACAATGCACAGTACAGTTAGGACAACTTCATCTCCTTTTGCGAAGGATCAACCTTTGCTGCACCGCAATGTTAACACGGTTTGAGGAAATGTCCCCATTCTGACCATGTTATCATGCCCTGCCTGAGCTCATTTGAGCTCTGTATTGTAAAGCAGCCAGGAACAGTGATCTTCTCTATGTATTTTTAATGACACTGATTTGAAGTTGATCTGATGAAAGCTCTCGGAGAACTTCGTTAAAATCCAAAACGTGTAAAATTGCCAAAATGGCCACTTACTCCCTAATGGCTGTCTTCCTGTTGAGTTAATCATATTGGTGCCTTTTGTTTCTTGTGACATGAAACACGTGTGTATCTAATTTCGTGAAGATCTGTTAAACTAGACAGAATTGCTGTGTTCTTGGGGGCTCTGTTGAGCAATTTTTGCCACGCCCATTTCCGGTTACTCCAGAATACAAACAGTTTCACCAAGCCTGACTCGCCCGCATTTTTTTTGATTTTTTGAGTATGTTAGAGGCGTCAAATATCCGATTGATTTTCCCTAATAATGAAAAGAAATAGGACCTTTGCACTGTCCGTGCTCGGGCCCTAACTATTTCTCATGGATGAAGAATTGATCTGATTCCCACCATAGTTCCTGTTTCGACAGGATAAGGAAGATGCTTTTCTCTCTATAAACTTTTGTCCATTCATTCATCTTAATCAAAGTGAAAGTGTCTGAGCACGATGCTGTTCTTCTTTGACGTTCAAGTGATGAATAATTTCTCACAAGAGCAGATTGTTCATGTTCAGCATGTGATATTAATGCAAAAGATAAACATTCTCCAACGGGAGCTTCACTCAGTTTTCATGACAATAAAATGCTGGGGAGTTTTTTTGTTTTTCTTATCCCTGCTCAATTTATTATTATTCATGTGAGGTGCAACACAAACACACAGTATGGTAAAGGAAAGAAGATTTGCAGTTGTTCAGTCAGAGGCTTAGCCGACAGCCATCAGTGTTTGTGCATGTGCAAATATCAGAACAACCCTTGCGTCCCTCTCTAGGATACAGCAGCCGCTCTCCAGTATTTTTTGACCTGTCACCCTTTAGAGCAATAGTTCCACAGTTTGGGACACATGCCTGTTTAAGCTCTTGCAGAGAGAAGGATGAGAGGATTTATACCGCTCTCTTATCCTTAAAATATAAAGCAATACAGCCAACTTAGAGCCATTCAGCTTATTGGAAACAGATTAGCTCACATGTAAAATCACATGTGCCAGACTTCTTGACCAGCATGAATATAGTGAGTATTTAGTGTTCCACTTTCCAGTCTTTATCGATATTTCCATCTATCTTTCACAAACAACACTCAGCAGAGCATATGCCTCCGCCAAGGCCGAACAGTCCTACACATTGTTTAATCCTGACAAAAATATAAAAGAGAATAGGAAGTGGTCTGATTACCTAAATAATTTATTTATCATTAATAGTTCACTGGATCCCCCACTGAATTGGGAGCCATGGGTGAAAAAAGTAACTCCTTGGTGGAGGTAACACACCGATCACAGGTTTTTGCTACATTGTGGAGTAGGAAGCAGTTTTCCCTTCTCAGATTGATTCATTTACAGATTATTTATAAGATTAAAGACCTTCAACTACAGAGCAACATTATCACAAGGCGTTTTCGGCCTTTATCAGAATCATCATATGACACGTTACAGTCTACAAAGAAGCGATCATGTGAACCCGGAGATCATTGGAATCATCTGAATGAATATGACCTCCAGTTTAGGAACCAGTATATTTACACCAACATTAACACTGACTGTAAGGAGAGACAGAAGTGGAGAAATTGCAGGTAAATGAGTTTAATTGGGTGGGGAGGTAAGTGTGTGATGTCAACAGAAGTGTGTGGTAATAGCTTGAAATATAGTTATTATAATTTTAGCAGTACAATTATGTCTTAAAGAGTCAAATAATCTGATTTAATGTTCTAAAAAGGTTATATTTGTATGCAAAAGTATTTGAGGATAAGTTTGGTTTACTATCAGAATTCGATATAAAATGAAAACGATCGAGGTGCTTGTGCGCCGCTTGGTGATGCTTAACTACGCAGCCACGAGTTTTAAATAGAGTCAGCACATTGTCCATTTCATCCAGGAGACCATTAACCTCTGGGTGTGTTTGACGTGAAGTAAACCAACACTGTCTGCACGTTGAGTTTGTAGAACAGAGGTATAAATCATATTTTAAATCGATATTAATAAGTTGATCTTTATTGGTATTTTATTTATTTGTATTTGGAGGATTGTCTGTTTTACTACATATGACCATAAAGACTCTTGAGTGTTGAATAAACTAAGATAACTTATGAAGTACAGTCTGTCTGGTACTGGATTTTTGGGACCAATAATTACTTTTTGGAAACTTTCAGTTGTCAGAGTGAATCATCACCAGCAGGAGTCACACAGAATGAATCACAACAATATGTTAACTAAGATCATTTATTTAAAGTGTATATCGAGTGACATATTCAAGTGACATATATGGGAGGTGGTGGCAGGATGGTGGGGGAGCTCAGTCCTCTTTCTCTGGTGGGAATCCAGGGCCGTACCTCAAGTCCAGCTCAGCGTAAACTCTTTTACGGACGGCCTCGATTTTCAGGCTTGTGAAAATTATGGGCCTGGTCTTTTTCCGGGTGAAAGGGTCCCCGTATTGGTACTCCTCACTCTGTGCTTTAGGAGCAGGTCGTTTCCTGGACATGGCAATGCGAGGGATGGTGATCTTTGGGGCATGCTTTGGCGTCCTCAGTTCGTAAAGTCGTTGTGTCTCCTCGTCCAACGTTGTCACTTCGTCTTGAAACTTTTCCACCTTGTCGGCGTCTCCCTGACTTTTTGCAGCTTTCAGTTGATCCAATAATTCGATTTTCTTCTTGGCAAAATTCAGAGGTGCTGTTCGAAATCCATCCTTGAGGGCGACAATGAAGTCAATCTCTCCCTCAGTGAATGTGTGATCCAGGGCTTCCTTGATTGACTTCTCTTTACTCGCGATTATTTCAGATGTTGGAACTTTGGTCCCAGCCACCATCATCGCCAGTTTCCACTGCATGAACTCCCTCATGGTGAATTCCTGCCTGGAAACACACCTAAGAGGCGAAATCTGTTCTTTTCCAGCGTGCCTGAGTTTCAGTTCCAGATTTGTCCGGTTTGGTCCAAGCTGGTAGACATTCTTCGTCCCCATCACTGACACAATTTCAGCAACCAAGTAGGGTTGGTCGCTGATGCCGGCTTTAGCAGCTACCCTGACGAAGCAGCCGGTCACCGTGGTGGCAAAGAAGGGCATGTTGCACCATTTCTCCAGTGTTTTATAGGACAGGCAGATCCTCTTGAGCTCTTCAGGAAGGAGAGCAGGCTGAGTCACCTCACCACGAGCTTTCTTATCCTCAGGCGCTTTGTCGTGCTCAACCTGCCTTTTCCATTTTGTGCCAGCAGATCTCCCCGACGCTGCAGAAGCTCCAGCGATAATAAGGGAATTCCTTTTCGCCACTGCCAACCGCTCCGTTGTAGATGTTGGGGCTCGGCGAAGGGCCTGAAAAATGAAACATAGAATTCATGATTTAAACTCCAGTCCCACCTTAACACAACATTTGGCATGTGTTTAACTTCAGTTGAAGTCAATCAATCAATCAAATATTATTCGTATAGCCCATAATCACAAATCACAATTTGTTTCATAGGGCTTTAACAAGGTGTGACATCCTCTTCCCATAACCCTCAACAAGAGTGAGGGAAAAGTACTTAATAAAAATATAACAGACTCGGCCCTTTCCCCTTGAACCTTAAAATCAATAGTGCACATCTCTTTTTTGTTTACCTGTTAGCTTCGGTAAAAACATTATAATTCTAAATTATCTGTTTTGTTTTACACATTTGTGCAACAAAAACAACTGCTACCTCAAAATCAATACTTTCTGTATGTGTTTAAACTTTATAAAAAAAATCGCATTATGATTATTTGATTTGTAGAAGTACAGTATTATTAATATTTATATAGCTCACTGGATATCAGACACTCAAATTGTGATGCATTAACTAAACAAACTCTGTGAAAATGCATTTGAGCTTTAGCCCAAACATGAATATATTATAATAAATAACAGTGCAACGGACAGTTAAAGTCAAATGATCTCACCTTGCTGGGTTTTCTGTCCATCGCAGAGTTTGCTCCGAAGTCTTGAAAAGTGCAGCTGCTCATCTCAGGATCAAGGAAGCAAGTGAGGTTTGTTCAATGAGAGGATACAGTAATGAGTTCCGATCAGATCAATGTATCAAAGGATCAAAGGATAAAATGATCAAAGGATCAAAGGACATTTTATACCATATAAGGTTAAACATAGGATCATAATTGCCTCTAATAATTCCCATATATGATATAAGTAACAAATTAACCTTCGCCTTACCTCAATGTTTACACGGTTTGAGGAAATGTCTCAATTCTGAAAGAGAGAGACGTAACCCTAGCATGACATAAAGATTCCTATGATCTATGAACACTGACACTGTCACTGCAGGAGTGGAGTTGTTAGTTTACGGCTCAGCATCAGAGGATGCATGGTCCATGTACAGTTGCAATCATAAATATTCAACCCCCCAAAGATTTTAAGGATTTATCAATTAGTTTTTTCAAAGAGCAAGATTCTGCTTCAGATGCCTTCTTTATTAGTTGAGTGATACATAAAATCAGCACAGAAAATGCATGATGTAGTATTTCTCTGTAACAATATATTTTGTTAAGATAGCCATGTCACAATTATTCAACCCCTTTATAATATCGTTGTTTTTAAAGCTGTCTGACACTTTTTATGGCCTAAAGTGGAGTTGAAACATAATTAAGCCTTTAGGAACTCTATAATGATCCCTCATTTGCTTCAGCTGGGATGCATATATAAACCCCACCCTTGAAGGTATTCAAGGTGAGGTGCATCATGGGAAAGACAAAGGAGCTTGCACAAAAGCTGAGAGAGGAGATGATTTCATCAAACCTGAAGGGCCTTGGGTATAAGAAGACTTTCCAAAAATATGACACCATTGGGAGCATTATAAGGAAGTTTAAAACTTATGGAGCAGCTTCAAGCTGCCTGGCCGTGGAAGAAAGCCAAACATTTCATCAAGGGCCCTCAGCAATTTAGTCAGAACAACTAGGAGAAACCCCTTTGTGACTGCAAGAGACCTTCAGGACGACCTGATGAAGGCTGGTACAAGCGCTTCAGTGGCAACTATAAGACGTGCACTGAATGAACAAGGACTTCCAAGACGCACTCAGCTCTTGACCTCAAGGAACATCAAAAGGTGACTAGAATATCCCATGACGAATTCTGATAAGACGAATGAGTTTTGGGTGACAGTTCTATGGATTGATGAAACCAAACTAGAACTATTTGGACATATGGACCAGCGGTATGTCTGGCATGCAAAAGGCCAGGCTTATGACCGTAAGAATACCATCCTCAAGGTCAAGCCTGACAGTGGGTCATTGATGATGTTGGGTTGTTTTTCTGCGGCAGGAAATGGGAATCTTGATCGTGTACCTGGCATCATGGATTCTCAGAAATACCAGGCCATTTTAAGGAGGAATGTGATGCCCTCTGTTGACAAATTAAACCATGGTGATCATTGGACTCTCCAGACAAATAATGATCCAAAGCCCACCTCCAAGTCAAGCAAAGCTTGGTTGAGAAAAAATATCCTGTAACGTCCTGGAGTGACCTTCTCAGTCACCAGATTTAAATCTGATTGAAAATCTTTGGTGGGATTTAAAGAGGGCAGTTGCAGCACGGAAGCCATGGAACATCACAGAGCTAGAGGCTTTTGCACGTGAAGAATGGGCAAAGATTCTGATCGAGAGGTGTAAGAAGCTTGTCGGCAATTACCGAAAACGTTTGTTAGAAGTTATAAAAGCTAGAGGATGTGCCACAAAGTACTGAAGCTGGGGGTTGAATAATACTGAACATGCACATGTGTTAAAAGAGTTACATTTTCCATTTGAACTTCAAAGTTAAGTCAACTTCTGTTGTCAAAATAACTGAAATATGTATCAATAAATATCTTTTGTTGTTTAATGAGGTTTTTTGTAATTTAATGTCATTATCTGTCATCCACATCACTATAATGTCTTCTGAGGGGAGGGGGTTTAATAATTCTGATTGCAACTGTATGTCTGCGATACAGAACATCATGTTTTATAGGCTTGTAATCAAACTTTGATGTCACGCCACGGTCACACCGTGTGACGAAAAAATCAATCTTTGAGTTAGTTTGTATCTCCATCTTGTTGTCATGACACTCATCTCAATTCGAAGTTTATCTGATGTAAGTCCTGGTACAAGTACCTCAAAGTTAAAATGTGGAATATGGCCAAACTGGCCACTAAATGCAAAATAGCAGGCTTCCTGTTGTGTTTTCCAATAGCATCCAAAGACCTTTCTGTTTGTCTGGTCATGATACACATATTTATCGTTTTTTGTGAAGATCGGTCAATGTGAACACGTTCCTGGGGTCTTGGGGGGAACTGTTGAGCCATTTTGC
This sequence comes from Pleuronectes platessa, assembly GCF_947347685.1. Taxonomy (NCBI): domain Eukaryota; kingdom Metazoa; phylum Chordata; class Actinopteri; order Pleuronectiformes; family Pleuronectidae; genus Pleuronectes; species Pleuronectes platessa. The sequence continues at coordinate 11,469,835 of NC_070628.1, read as the reverse complement.
CACGCCCCCTTGAAAACTGCTCAGTGTTGTATGCTTCACTTCCTCTGTCAAGCACGCAACATCGAACCAAGCCCACTTATCATGCATTAAAACATTTAATATCAATCAAATTAAAGTTGTATAATGAAGCTTACTTCCTGTTGCCAGGAGGTGTCGCTATCACTACATACAGACTAAAAGATCTGTTCAGGTCTGGAATGTGATGATGAGACAGGCTTTTGGTGCTGATTGGACAATGCACAGTACAGTTAGGACAACTTCATCTCCTTTTGCGAAGGATCAACCTTTGTCGCACCGCAATGTAAACACGGTTTTGAGGAAATGTCCCCATTCTGACCATGTTATCATGCCCTGCCTGAGCTCATTTGAGCTGTGTATTGTAAAGCAGCCAGGAACAGTGATCTTCTCTATGTATTTTTAAAGACACTGATTAATGAATTGCTGCGTTCTTGGGGACGCTGTTGAGGTATTTTGCCACGCCCATTTCCGGTTACTCCAGAATACAACCATTTTCACCAAGCCTGACTCGCCCGCAAAATTTTGTGATTTTTTGAGTAGGTTCGAGGCGTCAAATATCAGATAGATTTTCCCTAATAATGAAAAGAAATAGGACCTTTGCACTGTCCGTGCTCGGGCCCTGACTATTTCTCATGGATGAAGAATTGATCTGATTCCCACCATAGTTCCTGTTTCGACAGGATGAGGAAGATGCTTTTCTCTTTATAAACTTTTGTCCATTCTTTCATCTGAATCAAAGTGAAAGTGTCTGAGCACGATGCTGTTCTTCTTTGACGTTCAAGTGATGAATAATTTCTCACAAGAGCAGATTGTTCATGTTCAGCATGTGATATTAATGCAAAAGATAAACATTCTCCAACGGGAGCTTCACTCAGTTTACATGACAATAAAATGCTGGGGAGTTTTTTTTTTTTCTTATCCCTGCTCAATTTATTATTATTCATGTGAGGTGCTGTGGCTAAATCTTTCTCATCTGGCTGCACATGAGTCTTTTTTCTCCTGTTCAGAGTCAGGATTTAAACCAATATTGGCGCCGCAGGGATCCAAGTGTTTCTTCAAAGCCTTTTCTCTTTTATCGTATTGTCACTTTTTCCATCTGCATGCCCAATGTTTTTCTTTCTTTCATTTGCCCTCTCTTGTTGCCTGTCCTTTTTGGTCCGAGGCTGGTTAATGTGGGTTTATCCAACCATCCAACCGATTAATGTGGGCTTATCCATGCGTCCGTTATCTACCCCTCCATCCGGAAATTATTCTTGCATCAATCCTATATCTGTCCATACGTGCAAATATGAGGACACATAACGCAACTCAGTTTTCTGTCTTTTGGTGTCATGTTCAGGTACAGGAGCCTGAAATGACACAGGAGAGAGACATGTGCAATCACATAGGCTTTGCTTCTTTGCTTCTCACTCTTTTCTTGCACTGCTGTCAGAGAGAAACTTTGATTTCATGGTGTTGATTATTTTTCTTCGCAATCACTCAAGGATGAAGCACAAGGAGGCAGAGATTGTTCCCCTTTCAGATGCTCCACAATGGGGCTCCTTGGTTTTAAAGGGGGGAAAAGGAACAACAAGAAGTTTCCCCCCTTCCCTCTCTCTTTTTTTTTACAATCCACCTCTATACAACTCACTTAAAGAAAGACAGAACGGGGTCTGGAAGCAGTTTGATGCATTTATTGAGATGCGTGTGGTCACATATAGCAGACAGCAGCTTGCCAAAAACAGTTCTCTTTTGATCGGATTAATTCCTCATTCTGTGCGACGCAAAGAGCCTCTAACTGCTCTCATATGGCAAAGTGAGGAAAGCAATTTGAAAGGCTCGAGAGCAGGTTCATGGTTTTTCTTGTGATAATTCATGGAGATGCATGTTGCTCCTCAGCTGCTCGCTCTGTTTGTGGGAGAAAATTCCAACTTTTACTCATTGGTTAATGCCACATTTTAACCAAGGTGCCTCTCCTCCATCATGCATAACACCCCCTCCTAATCCAAATGAAAAGTCTAATTTGCCTAAATATATGGAAATAGTCAAACTTGGCTAAAGTTCAGAGACGGCAACTTTTATCCTGTTTGTGACACATTCTTCTGTAACTCTCAAAGATCCTGGAAACTCCAAATGTGCTTTGATTTCTTCAGTATCACACTATCTTGTATTGCTTGTGTGAACATATTCATCCAATTATTTATCTCCATCACAAACCAAATTGTCTTGTTTTTTAATGAAACATCTGATGTAAATTTTCAGGAAGGGGGAGTGTTGTATGAATCAATGGTTTTGTTAAGTGTGTTAAGTTTGTTTAAGGTGGTAGAGGGTGGCCCAGTGGGGCTCATGTCTGCCACCCTGGAACCTCATGTGTCACTCAGTAAACCCACAGATAAATCCTTAAGCAGGTCTGTGGGCCAGACTAAAGATAATAGTCTTTGCGCTTTATAAAATGTTCGGTACAGATTGTAGTACGCCACAAAAACTGGGTGTTTTGGGGGTTCTAGGATAAAGTTAGAGTCCAGCTCTTGTTCAAATGATTTTCCTTCTTATTGTGAAGTCACTCCTAACAAGAATAATCTATAACACAATTTGTTTTTCATTTATATAATACGATAAAGGGCAATGCCGAGGATAAAGACTATAATCTCCTTTTCGTACATTTCCACAAAATTTGTAAGAATTCACTGACGTTTAAATATGAGCACTAGTTTCTCTCTTCTCTTTTTTTTCGAGCAATGGATTCTTTCTGAAAGGCATCAATGTTGTAATTGTACCTTCGATGATCTTTACGCACTGAGATTTAATCTGAGCCAATTTAAATAGAGACAAAATAAGCTGAATTTAAGTCAGAAATATTTATTTACAACATGTACAGAAACAGTTTCCATCATTCACAGTTATATAAATAGAAAGAACAACAAAAAATAGCAGACGTTTTTACATGGCGTGTTGCGCACTGTGCAAACTAAACGTGTTTGCGTGCGTGTGACCTATGAAGTTAAAATAGTGGTGATCGAGTCCCTGCACCGGTGATAGGTATCCACCGTGCTGCTGTGTGTGCGCAGAGAGCGGCACTGTTGGGTACGTGATGGCCGGGCTGCGCGCCGAGCTGTGCCAGGAGAAGTGTCCCGGTGGACTCTGCTGGTACACGGAGTCGGACGGGCTGTGGTTTTGGTGCTCCGGGGAGGAGAGAAGCTGGCCGAGGTAGTCAGACGCCTCTGGCATCGAGCCGACGGAGCCGAACACGGGCTCGGTAACCACACGGGACTTGGACTGTAAGAAGGCGAGGATCCGTGCGTACTTGATGTCTTTGGTTTCAGCTCTGTCCTCTGTGGTCAGGTAGTGCACCAGGTTCTTCATGCACTCGTGGTATCCGTAGTGGAAGTAGTTCGCAAACTCAGCGAGAAGTTCACCTGTAGTTAAATAAAGTGAACAACGATTACAACCCTGTCGATATCTTAAGCCAAGTTTTTGTAGTGTGATTCCGGTGCGTAAAACTGGACAAAATGTCGACTATCTAGAAATTCTCACTTAAAAATTCACTCAACAATAATTAGAATAAAAAATTACACAAATATACCAGTAACCACGGATCTATATGCAACCAGAATAGAGAAATTCAGTTTCATTCTGCGGACAGGCTGGTGGTGGTTTAATGCGTAAAGTAAAAGAGATGCGTAAAAAGTTTACTGACCTTTTTCTCTCCCTCTGGGAAAATCCGCTGAGTGCAGCGCTCGCAGATATTGAACTGTCATTTCTAAGATCTCAGCTTTCTCCAGTTTTCCAGAGCTCTAAAAAAAAAGTAAAGAAATAATTCAACATTACAAGATGAACGACCGCAATTATCAACCTCCAATCAGTAGCATTGCTATAAGCATCCATCGATCAGTTGTAAAAATGCATCAAGATAGCATAATTGATAAATCAAATATACAAATATTATATTATTACATTACCTGTTTTGCCATTGCCATCGGTACTGTTTTCCCTAGTTCGTTTAGGCAGCGGTTAATTCGGTCCCGTCTTCGTTTCTCGATGACTTTGTGAGAGATGGGAGTTCGCTGCAAAACAGAGGAGAAACGACATGAGCACATGGAATCACTGAAGTGAATCTCAACTTACAGAGACATATTATAAAGTTAAAACACGCAGTAGTCCACTGAATTACGAAGAACGTGTTGCTGGGGACTGTACACAAACTCCAGGCAGCTTTTGCGCGCCGCGCGCTTTGTTGCTCCAGAGCGCGCAGCGGACATCTGCGCGCTCTGGAGAGTTTGTATAAATCTGAGCCGCCACTGGACACAGTAGACATACCTTTCAGCATATTTAACCAAAATCAGGTATTTTTAACGTAATTAAGTCGATTACTGTCACTAAATATTGCTTAATTGTCAGATAGGCTCTTTCACATCATTACGCGCCTAATCGTCCAGTAACGCGTGCCACAAGCAGGTGCACAGTGGATTTCGGTTCCACTGCTGTAAAAATTACTCCAAATAGCAGTTTGACAATAGTTCTTGAAAGTACAAAATTCCAAATTGCAACTAAAAAGTGTTAAAAGTGTCATGTTGCCATGATATTTAAGTCGTCAAAATGCAGAGCGCACGAGGAGCGCGTACCTTCCTGTCTTTCATCTTCGATGCCATCGACGAATTTCTGTCAAAAGTGTTAAAATGAGTTAGGCTGGATGATGAAGAAGTGTGTTGCTCTGGTAGGAGATGAAGCGGACTGAGGTGTGAGTAGAGAACTGCCCCTTTTAAAGTGATCATCCAAGGGACTCCTGCATTCATGGTGTAAATTATTCCATGGGATTAGAGACATGCTTTTGGGTAAATGTGTGCATTTAGGATCAGTTAAAGAAATAGTAAAAATCTAAAGCCATGGGCTAGCAGGGGGGCAAACCTGCTTTGTTAATCCACGTGGCTGTTCTAAAGACACGTGATTACTTTTGGAATATTATTTGCATAGTAAGAACCCAGGCGGGAAACAAGAACTGAGCGTTGGGATCGCCTGATCCGGCGGGGCGCACTGTGCGCACTGAAAACAAAGCCGGCGAAAAAAGAAACACTCTTTCTTCCAACTCGCGTTTCTCACACGATCGCCTGTTTACAAATCCCAGCAAGCGATCTTAACTCTCGTCCAAGCCCGGTCCGAGGTTTAAGGCCTGTCCAGTGTCATTAGAGTAATTAAGTAAGCCTTTAATAGGCTGTTCCGCCAAGTTCAGGGGAGATCTTTTGGAGACAGAGTCCCCCCGTTTGTTCTCGGCGTTTCTCACACGACTTGGTGACACGTCCATCTTTTATGAGAGATGGCAAGCTTTTTGTTTACATTCTTTATTTCGCAGGACTCCCAGGCAGGTGTGTGATTAGCCCTGGCACACGAGCGTCGTCTGCGTCAAGGCCAGCGTCTCCAGCAGCCTCTGGCACACGAGGGTTACCCACCACTGGAGACTCTTTGGAGAGGCTCAATTTGTATCCTATTATCCTATAAGAAAATGTCTATTCAGTCGAATGAATAGTTTCATTGGCCTAAATTTTAATAATGCTGTGAAAGAAAGGGAGAAATAAAGAAGAATGCAGCTGGTGTGAACGCGCATTATTCCCCGTCACCTGCAAGATGGGTAGCCTGGAGACCCCTATTCATTTGCCTAATTTCGGTCAACTTAACAAACTTTGGAAGAAATTATACTGCCATTGTTATGAAGGGTGAAGCTTTCTGATCGAATTAACAGCATGTTTTGATCCGGTAAATGTCATTAGAAAGAAAGAAACAATCGCGTTTAAAGGGGCCTGGGTAATGCGCCAAGTGGAGACGCCAAAGCGCACACTGCACAAAGGGTGCTAGTAAATGCCACAGGGGACTTTTGTACCCTCACATTGCTCAAGTTTTTCCCCCCAAACAAAGGGCATTATTTTATACTTGAATACATTTCATACAACAATTGGCTGTTTTCTTCAAACATATTTTCACAGCAAGGTTAACAACAGGTTTATTGTGTGCGCTCCTTCTCACAGATTCAGACTGCTCTCATGCGCCAAAACAGTTTGCACCCAGTCCTTTTCTCCACTGTGAACGTTTTAATCTCGAAACCTTCGCCAGTGCTGGGATATATTTGATCCTGTGAGCGATGTCGAAGAATAAAAAGCGGCGGAGATTGATAAAGAAAAGCTCACAAGACATCTGAAGAGGCGTTTGGCGAGTTTTTAGTGCACCATGGAGAGAAAAGCGCGAGCGAGCGGGACGGGGGCATTAAATCCAATTACTTGACTGTGCACTTTTAACACTTTTTATGTGTTTGTCCTTTGAAATATAACCGGACTCATGTGCTGTTGCTTTTTTTAATTCACTGAATTAAATTCTGGAAGTTTTTGCTGACAGATTTGGTAACGCCAAGTTGTTGCGTCATGCAGAATGAAACCAAATGATGCGTCGGGATATTTATTGTTAACAGTTATTGCGCTTATTTGATGTGAAATTTGTTTTTCCATGTTTTAGAAATGGCCTGCCAACTCTGACTGAATGAAAACACGTAAAAGGTTTCCACTAATATGATCCTCAGTGTAAAATATATACCATATTACTGCGTTTCCATCGTTTTAGCTTATTTCATACATGTTTGGCAACCTCTGCGTATGTGCTGTTATTGATTTTATTTAAAGAATTTACGATTTGTTGCTGATTTGAGAGTAAAATTATCCCTAAAATTTATATTTATATTTATTTTGGGCTGGAATCTGTCTAAATTCGCCAGAATGGCCTCAAATTGGACAAAATCTAAATATATCCTGAAATGATTTTGAATGTTTGACAGCTTGGCTGTATTTGGTTTTATTTCTCATATGGGCTCCTCTAGATACCAATTTGCAGTACAAAAGAAGATCTAATGGAAAAATGAGTCACAGAAAAACAAGTGAGGGGGAAAATATTTGGATGAAATATAGAAATCACATTATAACAAAAAAAAAAACATTCTTGGTGTAACAGGTGCGAGTGGAAACTGTTGGAATAATATGTTTCACCTCCAGGTTCATCTGCTGTCCACAATAATTACTTTTTCTTAATATTTGTTAAATAAGCAGGTTTTCATCTTCCAAATATTTTTTTGTTTATAGTGTCACTTTGGCTATAACATATACAAGATAGCAGGTCAACAATGAATCCCAATCCACCTTTATTGTGCATATAACGTATAATCAGAACATGTTTAAATAAAAATGTATACAAATATACAGATATCTGCCTCATAAAACCTACACTGTTATTGCTACAGTTTATTTATAACGTTTATGCGTGGTTGATTTGATAAAAAAGCTTTTACTCTGTTGCCTATTGCTACAAATACAAAAATGCACAAGTGCACAAATACACACAGACTGGCTCCATAAATAAAATAAACAAACATGTAGCCTACTCTTGTTGGTATCAGCGGGTGATGGTCGTTGTATCTGCTTATTCAAGTAGTGTGGACCACTGTGTGTGTGTATGTTTGTGTGGGTGTGTGGGTGTGTGTTTTGATCTATAGTGTTATCACAGTAACATCTGTAAACCAGACTGTTACAGGAAAATACAAACAAGCCTCAAGCCATTAAGCCTAATTGAATGTGCGTCTGTGTATGTGTTTTTGTGTGTGTGCGTGCTGTGTGTGTGTGTGTGTGTGTATGTGTATGTGTTGTCAGGCGCTGCGCTCTGACCCGTGCTGACCTCAGAGGGTCCCCGACACAATCCTTTGGCTTGGCGCGCCCCCCTCAGCCTGAACTGCAGCAGTTCACACGGTCCTTTTGAGTCCAGGCTACATGGTTCAGCAGAGTTTGAGGAACAAACAGCAACCAGTATCAGTGAAGGTTTTACTGGTTCAAGCTTGTAAACAAGCGAGATGAAGTATTTTAAATTCATAGAGCGAGGTTTCCAGCTCTATCACAATATGAGTTTGATTTTCCAGAAGGTAAAAGAGTGAAAGTTCACTCATTGAAGCTCAAGTCAGGATCATCACTGTGATATAGTGACATTTGAAGTCCAAATTGTACCACTGATTCTTTGTGAATTTATCTTCTATGGGTTTTTATTTCTCTCAATGCTACTTTCTGAAAATATTTACATTCTTAAAAAGTTGAATTGTAAATAAAGTACTTAACCTCGAGCGTTCCCTTTTAAAGGCCAAACGGCTCCCTCTTGTGGCACAACATGCAAACTGCAATGACCTGCATGCTAACTGGAAGAGGTGATAAAGAAAAGTACATCAACAAACTGTTAGACTCATCTTAAAACCACCATAGTAACTGAACGCTCTCCTAAAAATGGTAGATGTTCAGTTCCTGCTTTAAATCCCATTTGTACATTTTAGGTCGTTTTTGAAAACATAATATTAGGCTTGAACCTGAACGAAAGTTTTGTTACCCAAAGTATTTTCTTCTAAGTTTAGATGATCCTCCGTTTGATGTTTATTTCCTTGTACTGTTGGACTTTCTGGGGTCCATCTTAAAAAAAACATGAAATGTAACAACGATAATGAAATTAAAGATTTTACATAATACACCAACAATAATGAAAATAAAACATTTATAAAAACAGACCTACAGATGCTGATGTGGTGTTTAGCCCATAAACTCCATGCTGTGTGACTTTAAACCTAAAATACCTTCCCTTTGAAAGATAAAATAAGTCACATTCAGGATGTTTAGACCTCAGCTTTTCACGTTACTGCTCTGACACAGTGTCAATGATTACTACGTATTATTACTTCTTTCGGATCATACTGCAGGATCTCCTATTCTCCTAATTATCTTCTTGCTGTTGGTTTTCTTCTGCTTCTTGTACCTGTGTCTCTATAGCTGATGCTTTTCCGTGTATTCACTTCTCATTGACAAATTTTAAAAAGCATATAGTTTCATGAGGCCTGAATGAATTGGATTGACTGTTATTACAGTCAATAATAAGCAGTTAATGTCAGCCCAGGTCAAATGCATGTGGAGTACTTTTTCACTGGTTTTACAATGGTGGAGGAAGTAATCAGATTTTTAAGTAAAAGTATCATTAAAACAAGGTAAAAAATACTACATCACAAGTAAAATGTAAACTTTGAATTTATTAATAATGAGTCAGAAGTAAAAGCACAAAGTAAAATGTACCAATAGCATCAAAAGTAAAAAAATGACCTCTGTTCCTGATGTATTAATCTTGATTTAATCATGAGTTTGTTGATACAGTGAAGTACTTCACTGTTATAGCTTATCGAGGTCAATATATTATCCGGTGGTTCCCAAAGGGCCACGAGATAAATCTGAAAGGGTTTGAGATGATTAATCCTAACTTGATGTTTTGTTTGACTTTTCACATTTGCACTTTTGTGTCACAGCATGATAGTGCTGAGTTTGAACCAGACAGATGACCATGCTGGGCCTTTCTATGTGGAGTTACCGTGTACCCCTTGTGTCTGTGTGGGGTTTTCCCAGGTAATCCACCTTCCTCCCACAGTCCAAAGACAGGCAGTTTACTTTGAGACTGTCATTGTCCTTTGCTGTGAGTCTGAGCGTTTCTTTGTGTCTTTGTGTCATCCCTGTGATATGTGATCTGTCCCTGGTGTAACAGGTCTCTCACTTCTGTTGGAGGGATGGACAGAATTGGAGTGTTTTAGTTCTTTGTGACTCAAACAATTAAAACTCTCTGGTTCAACAGATCGTGAGTTGTGACAACTAAAACTTCAGTGGAGTCACGTGGTGGAAAATGAGTCACATTCAAATCGTCAGTGTAACAAATACTCTGCTAAAAGTGAGAGTATCCAAAGCAGAAATCATGATGAATGGTCCTTATCACACACACACAAATGGCACAAACGCATAAATATTTTAACAGCATTTTACTGTTGAAGTACGATGGTGCAGTTGCAGCCAACTTTATATTTTATATTGTTGTTCAGGTCAGTCTTTAATAGTGAAAATGCCACTTATGATCATATTTCCGGCTATAATGGGGTCATTGGTGGAACTACGTGAACTAGATTGTGAACAGACTGGAGTATTCTTACTGTCACCTGTTGATTTTCTGTGTATTCATCAAAGTACTAACTTCGGCTCTGATAAAAGTGGATCTGAGATGTATTTGGGGGAGAAAATAAAGGCAGTGTAGGGAACAGGGTTCAGAAGAGGACCAATAAGTGAGGGGGGGAGGTCCATATATGCTACTTGGGGGAGGAACTCAGGTGGAGGTGCTGGTTCAGGACGGTGGAGTGAGGCAGCTGCACACACAGACACCTCCACACACAGACGCCTCACTCTTCGTTGGAATGCAGGGAGAAGGTTTGATGGCTGGAGAGGAGGTAGGTGTAGTCTGCTGGGGTCTGGGGGTTTCACTTTGAGCGACATGTTGTGGGTGTGTAGCGGCTGGGAGTCGGAGGGGGAAACAAAAGTACATCCACGTATCAGGAAGTTAAAAGTTTAGTTGTGTCGATTTTGAACATCTAAGCAGGTTTTAATATCTGTTTGAGAAAAAATGGTACATTGGCTGCTCTTGCTGTTGGGTTATTCTCGGTTTATTTACCTTATTTCCCTTTTTACTTTTATGAGTTTGACAGTTTGACTGGTGTGTATTTGTCAACCTCTTGTTTGACTGAGTGGGTTGAGTGCGATGGACGTGATGTGAGGTTAAAGTCAAAGTGTCTGAATATGAATTTTAAACCCTGGAGTTTTGTTATAAAGCTCATTGTGGGTTTCCTCTGTGTGTGTGTGTCGCTCCTGCTAATTTAGTAGGTGCAACGAGAACTACTATAGTTATAGTACTTGTGGCAATATACTCCGTTACGTTCCACTACTGAAGGTGTGTCTAGTCTTTTTTTGGGGGTTGTTATACAGGATGTAGCGGCTTCGGTTTACATGCGATACAGGCTCAACCACTTTGTCACGACCGATGTCGACCAATCACAGGGGCTCTCTCAAACTGTACGCAGAGCATCGCGGCCCCTGATTGGCTGCGAGCCGAACACAGCGTAGATCATCATCACTGCTGCCGCTGTTGCTTCTTCAAGAGTCAGGCTCGAGTCTCCGGATCTGTTGCTGCGCACTGGTCAGTGGAACCCTTTATTAAACCACATCTCCGTGTAGACGAGGTCACATTGTGTACAAGGTTGTGTGTCAGGGCAAAGGGGTTGCGAGTCTGCAGGACGAGGGCCGCGTTGTGTTCTTCTTTGTGTTGATGTCTTCAAAGAGAAACCGGAGATCGAGCCACGTTTTCAATCCGCCTTTCCTCCGAACCCTTTCACTTGTGTTGCGCTCCAATCTCACAATGTCCACATCGACTGCATCTGTCCAGCGACTGTTGTGATCCGATGACTGGGTTCGTCTTCTTCTTCTGTGCCCGTCAGTGTCGCTGAGAAACCCCAGGGTGTGTGTGAGTGTGTGAGATGACAACAGACATGGACACGTAGCGTTGGATCTGATTAGACACCTTGTGAGAGCAGATACTTTGATTTTTCTTGTCTAATCTGCGTCTTTATCCAGCGGTTTTTAAAGAGCCCTGCACGCTGACGCCATTGTTTGTGAGTGAGATAAGATTGTGACGAGTGAGAGAGGGAAACAATGAAGCAATTATCAAGGACACGTCCTGGCATTCCCACCGTATCACTCAGAGCTGTGTGTGACTGTGTGTGTCTGTGTGTGTGTGTGAGACCTGGTAACCTCCTTAGTGCGCCCCTGATGGAAGTTAGAGTTGCACACATACTCCATGCTTTCACTTCCATTCATGCACTATTACCTTAGTTTATTTCTTCTTCTTATCATTTCCAGTTACTTCAAGGTATTTATTGCACGTATATATCACCAGAGGTCATCACGTGTAATCATGGGACGTATACAAAGATGGACGACGCCTCTCCACTTCCTCCCGCAACACTGAAGTGAAGCCAAAATAACCTCGGAGGCCGCCATCTTGCGCCGATGATATTATTTTGAGCTGAAGTCTGTGTGGGAGCAACGGATGGGTGTAGCCACAGTATATACGTCCCCCCCCTCATCCAGATAAACGTGCTCGACGAGTTTATAAACATCGACTGCAGATGTTACTGCAGTCGTGTTTTATGGTGCTGGGGGTTCATGTCTGATGCCTGGCACCTGTCTGTGTCAACTGCTGCAGATTCTTGCTTGGATAGTCACCACCTTGTTAGTAAACGTCTCACCTTTCCCTCACATCCTCAGCAGCATGACCACAGGGTGGGAGGTGACTAACAATTGCAAATATTTGTGCAAAACGTGACGTGTGTTGTGAAGACAACACGACTGGATCATGTTTCTGCTGGCTGCTAAATGTTCGAACCCAACAGAAATGAATGGAATACAAAATCTAACCTCAACAGAAGAAAATGTACTTAACGCAATTAACTTCAAATTCCAGTGATGTGCACAACCTTGTTACTCTTACTAGACAGCAGCACAAATACTAGTAACTTAACTAATTATTCATATTTTATTAATAAGCAATGCCAGTTCACTGTTGTGTCTAAGAAGTTCCACAGCAGTCTGTCACTAGCGGACAGCCAACAAACAGGCTTTAAAACCAAAATCTTTCCATATGAGGGCATCACTCTGGGCCCCCAGCTGGCAACTGTTTTCTTTTTCCTGTCCGTCCCTCTCGTGCCATAAAAAGCTATGTTTTTTATCTTTTAATTAAAGATTGGCTCTGGCCCCCTTAAGGTTTGGTCTAAGTCTTGCACCCTGAAGCTTAAACCGTTGCGATCAGCGCTCCCCCTAGGGGTCGGGAGAATTTCTCATATGTCGACTGAACAACCCTGCGGCATCTTTCCGTTCAACTTGTTCTGTTTTTAGGGTGTCTATGTTTTGCTGGTTCTGTTATTTGCTGTTAATTCATTTGTTTGGTTTTCTCACAGCTAAATGTTTTCCATTTTCTAAAGTTGCTTCGCGTTTGGGAAAGTTTGGGATAGTCCCAACGTGTCGGCCGTCTCAACCACCTGGAGCAAACACATGCTCTTTTAACTTCGCTGCAAACATCAGAGAAACAACAGTTAAGCAAATCAGTGATTGAATTATTTCTGTCGTTTCCTATTAGAGCAGAGACGACAGAAACTCTCTGACTGTCAACAACAGACGGATGGAGCTCAGATTCTTAATGATCCAGATTGGAAGCCCTGTCCTATGAAGTGTCAGGATATGTAAGGATGTCGAAACTGATCATAACAACAGTTCTGAGGGGAGTTGCAGTTCAGGGATGTGCTTGGTACCGGAGATGTGTTGAGGGAAAACTTCCCGGAGGAATCTTTGGAATGTAGCTCCACTGTTGCGTTTGTGGATTTACTCCCCTTTGAGGAAAGGAAGAGGAGAAAATGCTTGTTTTTAGTCACATGAGCAGTTACATGACAGAGATGGCAACAAAGTGACTGTGCAGACTCGGTCATGTGTCTCTGCCTCTGAGTACAGGAGCAGCTTTCATCGACGCACACAGAGGGACACTTTGTGGTCTTGTGACTCCGAAGCAGACTGCCACCCTGTCATCACTTCGCTTTGGTCGGTGGCAGAGAAGCAAACGGAGGATGTGGCGCGACAAATCAAATAATTCTACCAGATGATTTTTCTGATAGAAACTCAAAGTTGAATATTAGCCAGCCACAAAGGTCGTTGACCCCGGAGAACATTGTTGGAAATCTGAACTCATATTGTGAGACCGTTTTCTGCATTGAAACAACAAAGATATAATGGTTATGAGTAGCTTAAAGTTTAAGAAAATAACTTAGATTTATCAACAATGACTAGTTTTTAAAACAAATGGCTTTATCTCTACAGTACAGGCAGCACAGCGGTGTCTCACTTAATTCTAACCAAGAAAGTGAATCACCACATTTCCCCCAAACTCTTCTGTAATAAGAGCAGGAAAAACAGTGAGTGAGCCACTTCTGGGGTTTTTCAACTTTAATTCAACACAGCAGAGGCTGAATTTCAGTTTGATTAGATCACTGAGCGTTCTCAGAAATGGCCGTAGCTTTTTATTTGACCTGCAGTACAGCGGTCGTGTGGCCTGACGCTGTGTTGGCAGCAGTTGACGTGAGCGTGACCTTTGTTCCACTTCACAAACCCCCCCCCCCCCCCCCTCCTCCACCCCCAACCCCACCCTCCCCTCCCCTCACCTCGTACATTTCTCCACTGTTTGACCATGTGACCGCGAGTGTGCAATTTCACCGGGGGGGGGGGTCAGGACATTTATATCTTACATCAGAGGTCAGGAGGAGTAACCATCTACCCCCCCTCACCTGATTTCTCAACGTCTTGTGCCTGCATGTCGGCTCATGTCTCTACCTGTTCACCTTCACAAACTCCCTTCAGGCTGCTCATCTGAGCAACTGCTCATCCGAAGTTACCTGTGCAGCATAATTGCTCAATTCCCCCGTTAAACCTTTACATAATAAAGGTTTTGCACATGAATATGTGAGCTCATCCCTCTGTTTAGAATCCACGCCCTCGAGACATACTGAGCTGTTTGTAAAACAGTCGAATTATCAATGAGGCCCTGGCAGCTGCATCCACGTCAATAACACAACATTTTTGCATTTTTAGAGCTGAATCGATAACGAGCCACTGCATTTGCTTCTACTTGCACAAATCAGTTTGGAGAAGTGAGTGCTACTCCAGTGTGGCCTGTTATACTGTGTCGGGGCCATTTTTACCCCCTCTATGAAGAAGTCGGATGCAAACTCTGTCTGAGAGTCTAGTTTCAGGTTTTACAGAAAATGTCCTTCCTCTGTTGTGAGCTATATTAAGCAGAACATCTGTAACAGACACTCATTGACGTATAGCAAGGACACGGAGGAGCAATGATTTACAGACTTATGTGAGATTATGGCTGGAACGAAAAGACACTTTCATCATTCATTGAACGCCTCTAACCTGTTTATCGTTAGAACAACTTTTATGTTAGTGCATATTTAATTAATTTTATGCTGTATTCGCACTGGACAAAAAGCCCACTGTAAACCCCATTAACATCTTGCTTTTGTCTTCAGTGGGAAAGAAGACAATGGTCGATAATTTTCCAGGTCAAATGACTCGGCAGTAGTCATGCGTATCTGTGTGGAGATGACAATCAGCGCTTGTGTGTCTCCAGCTAGTTACAGACAGGAACTCCGGAAAAATGTCTATATCCCATCGGATTCACTGTGAGCGATTCTGGGGTGGGGGGCGGGGGGGGGGGGGGGGTTCTTACACGCGACAGACGCAAAAAAGCGAAGCGGTGTCAAAGAGGTCAAGAGCCGACGCCGATGTCTGTGTAATGTATCATGTGATCTCTGCAGCGGAGTTAATTCGTCACTTCCTGTCCGCCGCCTGAATAATGCGGAGGATTTGTTGCTTTTTCAAACGCGTCTGTGCAGAGAACCCCCCCCCCCCCCCGCTGCGTTTTGCATGCGTGAAAAGCAAAGTGTGGGTAGGGTCCGCACCCAATTCTCCAGACTTTATCCACAGGTCATGTCTTGAATACGGCCTAGGGGACGTTTAGATTTTATCTAGCTCATTTGAATTATAATTACTTGAAGGGGGTTTATTTCAATGGGCTAAAACTAAATGGCAACAATCCTCCTCATCAGCTGCTACATGGAGAAGACATGTAATGCTAATGTTAAAAAAAACAGCACTGTTCTTGTTTGTCAGTGTAAAGTTCATCATATGAAAATAACTGTGGTAATGTTAGACTCATGTTAGCCAACCATGATGCTCTCCTTGGCTTTGGAAGTAACATTTAGTCACCACTGTAGATATCAAGCTGCTTGGCCAGACATGCCAGCACCTGCATCTTTACACCACATAAATGCATATAAATGAAGTCTTTACATGTCTGCACTTGTGTTTGACTATGGGGAAAAGCTAGAAGCCAACTCCACCTTTTTAAAAACGAGTATTGCTCCTCTATGGCTCCATGCTGTGCCAAGTGAAACTAAACTTCGGTTAAGGGGAGGGTTAATTGGCAATCTGGGACATGACGATGTTTGGCATTTTAGTGTGATGACAAATTACTGTAATAATGACTCATCCAAGCAATTCCGGTCAGTTCACATAGCAGCTGGGAGAAGGATACTGGATTTGAAAGCATCTGTCTTACAAGAGTGGGATTATTGTGGTGTCGTGTGCTAATGCTCCGGTGGTGGGGCCGTAATAATGAGCTTAAATCATCTGACCTGACGCTCAACACCCAAACCCATTATCAGCTCAGTGTCACACTGGTCTGGGGTTTTTTTTGAGGAAGAGGAACATGTACAGAGGAGTGCGACTGTCCGGCAATCTTTCCTGTGTGCAACTTCCTGGTTGTGGCTTGCGCATATGCAAAACTGACATCTGTGGTCTGAGCTCAAGCTGCAAGCCGCTGCCAACAAATCGCGATGTTCTGTTATGTGTCAAATGAACCGGCTGCCCTCTCCCCCTCTTTTTTCCACTGTCTTGTGTGTGTGTGTGTGTGCTGGGGTGTGGGGTGACCGGAGAGCCGGCCCTGCCATTGGCTTGTCATGCACCCAGGCCAAGTACGGAGAGTGGAGGTGGTGGTGGAGAAACTTTTGCTACCATGTGACTGCGGTCTGCCTTTGGACAGAGAGACACATAGTGAAACTAAAAGGAAAAGTACTAATATATGCCAAAAGAGGTGTTTGTATTGACAAAACATATCTTAAAGTGTCTCCGATTTTTATAACCGTCACTAAAAAAGACAAATGAAGTCATGATTTCAAAGTAATGATACGAAAAGTTTGTAATTTTATAAATATTTGACTATATAAAAAGTAGAATTGGTAACATTTCTGTTGATTGAATATTTGATTTTAAAAGTGCAACATGACAATATGCTGTGGACCATAAAATTACAATATAAATTTGTTGACCATTAGAGTTAAAGTTATAATATTTCTCGATTAAATTTAGTTTTGTTTTTGGCATCAATGTGACAAAGGGCCTTGTTTTGTCCCATATTAAATGTACTGAATAGCCCAGAATCTGATATAACTGTCCCAGATAATATCTGACTATATTTCGATATCTATACACTCATATCCTGACATAATTACATATGCCATGGTGGGATATGTAATAGGATTTTATTGTAACACATGGGTTTCTGTTTCACGCCACAAAGATCCATGTGTATGTTTCTTGCTACAGTCACAGCTGGTCAAACTGAGTTGCCTCTCAGGCTTCTTGTGTTTTACTGTCTTTGTTGTAGCTGATAACGCCAGCATGAAATGTGTAAATCCACGTGTCCTCGGTGTCCACATGTTTTTTGCCCACTTTACACTCATCAGCTGAAACTGTCGGAAAATAAGATGCAGAATTTCTCCTGTATAGATAATTAACTGGGAATCCTAACGTCTTATCCATCTTGGATTCGGAGGAATTTGCACATACTAAGCTTTGTGTGTGTTTTGCTTACAGTCAATACTCTGTGATATCAGAATGCAAATAGGGGGATTAGTCAACATGTCTATCTTGAAGAATACACAGACTCTTTGTGACTGGGGTGATTCTTTATTCCTCCGAGGTTCGGACGCTCAGCAACACTAGAATTGCACAAACCGTGTTCAGATAATGGAGGATAAGGTTTTGGTCTTTGACCCGTGAATAAACATTTAAAATCACTGTTGCTTCTCAATGGTTTCGGACATTAGTATGTTTGAACATCTCAGACACATGGGTTTGCATTTTTAATATCCGGTTATAGACAACCTTCATATTTACAGTCCATGTTGAGTAAGGACAGTTAGGACAATGTGCTCAAGCCAGTCAATGGGTGAAGCAGAAAAACACCTCCTGGGCCTTGAGTTGCGCTCTGAGTGGCTGGCGCTGTCTCCTGCGTCTGTGTTTCTGTTTGAAAGGGGCGTGTTCCTGCTATTCATAGTGGTGAGAACCTCGGAGGTCTATTAGAGGTCAGTGACGGTCCTGCTTATAGCAACTATTGCAGCACGCGGTCATTCAGATACACTATAACTCTAAGACACTGATTCTGCCTCCTCTCATACAAACACTGCTGACTTGTGAGTACTGAGATTTATTTTTCCTTGGTTGGCCTTTACTTCTTGACAAATGTTCTCGATATCCATTGAGCCGCTTTTATGACTGTTACCTATTTTTATCAAATTTTTTCCTGGAGAGCACATAGAAGTGGTCTGATCACTGTTTGTCTCTCATAGCTGAGCTTTATTCTTGCATGTTTTTATTATACATCTATATACAGCACTTACTGCCATAGAGAATGAATGGATCCAAACCACCTAATACTGCTGCTGCTACTTTCTCTTTAATCCTTTAACTCTTTTATATAAAAACTACTGGGATTGACCATGATCTCACTGGAGACACAATCACACAATGTGTTGAATTAAAGTTGTAAGTAAAGCTCGTTTGGCGGCTTTTCCCAGAAACCCTTTGACCCAGTTGGCACCAGCCCCCCGTGTCATGGGCGAGGCTTTAATAATAGAAGTAGGTGAGAAGTCAATTATTGCCACTGAGGTGGTTGTGCACTTGTTCGTCTGGCAGCGGAGCCGCTGTCTTACAATGCAGAGGTCAGATGAGTTGAGCCCTGAGGTGTGTAAAGACGTCTGTCTGATAACTGATGAGATTATAACGAGAGACAAAGACCCAATAAATGAAGATAAGTCATTCCTTAGATCTAGATATCGATACTATATCTATATGATGGAGACTAATTAGTATATCTATTCTGTATACTATCTAAGAGATTATTATATATAATAGCAGACTAATATATCCAACTTGTTCAGTTAATACATTAATTGTAGTAACTGGAAAAGTTGGATATCTTAGTCTGATTCAGGCTCAGGTGATTTGCACTTTAACATGCATTTAAAATCTCTCAACCTTTCTCAGTTATAGTCAGACAGCATCTATCTGGCACTTCAGATAATGCGGTTTCAACCCAGTGAGCTCATTTCTTAAACATCCCCGCCTCAAAACCTCATTCCCCTTCAGAAATGAGTTTCAGTATTGCCGGAGTGTGTCTGTGAGTAGTGTCTGTTGTCTTGTCCTCTTTTCCCCCCTGGAGGCCCGTGATGCCAAAACTATGTGTGGAGTCATATTTCCTTCCTGTGCCTTTTGTTTCCAAAGTGCGCAGCTGTTGAATAGGACGGCACGTCTACCTACTGTGTACAACATGTGGAAGTGTTGAATAGAAACGACAGCAAACACAAACGCACACATGCAGCTCGCACAGCCGCTTATTTTTCCACCGTTTGATAATTTTCTTTTGGAAAAACATCTTCTGGCTTGTATAGATTTTAAACTGCTCATGGAAAACTGATTCCAAATCTTTTATAATAAGAGGAGAGCGTCTGTGAAACCCTTTTTTAATTCAAGGACTTTAATTACAAGACATTGCTCCAAGGATTTATTTTCATGTTCTGCTCTATTGAGTGTAATTACTGTTTGGACAATTTAGCAATGACATTCAGTGAGTATTCAAACTTTTTTAATTTGATCACATTTTGTCGTGCTTCAGCGTTAGGCAAAATCTGTTTGAATCCAAAACAGAATTATAGAAAGCTGCAAAAATGAAATATCACATTGAAACGTATTCAGACCTTCTGCTATGATGTGTGGAATGTGACATTACAGTCCACCTTGACCTGAATCCACCTGCAGCATTGTGTGGAGGTACAGATCTGGAGAAGGTGACCTTCTTCAGTAACATTGAATTCCCTCATGAACACAGTGACTTATATACTCTTATATAAAATAAGAGATGCTTGGATCGACTAGGACACTCAGCCAAACTGAGACATATAGGGGAGAAGCTGGTCTCACACATTCATATAATGCACATGACAGTAGGACTCTAAATTATGTGTGTGTATGTATATGTATATATATATATATATAACAAGCTGTGATTCCTTCTATATATATATATATATATATATATATATATATATATATATATAGAAGGAATCACAGCTTGTTCATGTAAAGGTTTTTTATTTGAGTTAAACATAAACAAAATAAAGTAGCTGGCTGAACTAAATTGAGTTGTCGGCTGTTTGACCAGCAGCCCTGGAATCCTCTGTGGCCTCTTCCCATAGGTAGTCATGTAAAAAACAGCTGCAAAAAAGAAACCCCTGTGTAGATCAACATCCTTAGCTTACATGAGTATTTATGTTTGGGTCATTAACTCTCTGTTTACCTTCCAAACAGCCCACATACTTTATCTAACAGATGAGAGCGCTTCTTCTTGGAGAAGGTCCTTAATAAAAACGTCATCGCTCAGGACCTAAGTCTCGATCGTTCACCTTCCGACATGACAACGACCTTTTGCACACAGCCAAGACAACACGGGATCGGCTTAGGGACAACTCTGTGAGTGTCCTTGAGCCATGCCTTGCACCCACTCGACCATCGCTCCACAAATGGCTGACAGACTCGATAAACCTTGAGAGGAGCTGCAGACAAAAATGGCAGAAAATCCCTAAACCCTGGTTTACAAACCCTGTTGAGTCGCACAGAAGAAGACCTGAGGCTGAACGCTGCCAAAGGTGCTTCAAGTGCTGAGGAAACCACTTGTGACGATATCTGTCAGTTTTTACTTGAGATTGAAGGAAGGAATTCTGAATACGTGCTGAATACATTGTATGTGTGTGCCTGCGTCTCTATGTATGTATAATCGAGTCTTACTTGGTGATTTGTGAGTTCTTTATTTTGAAGGATATAATGTTCAGATCTAAGGTGTCTGACATTTTTTGTCAAGAAATATAAATTGAATGTCGCCCCAACAGTTTTCAGATTACGCTGGTTTAAGAAGTCCTGTATTAAGTACTAAGATCACTGTTGTGAGGGTAAATAAAACCCCGATATTTGAATAGACTTAAAGATACAGATGTTTAGACAGAAATATTCATATGGTAGAAGAGGTGCTGCAGCATTGAGACTAAAACCTTCTATGTGTAACGCTCCCCTCTCTGTTTGGCTGCAGGGTGAGTGCAGATCAGCCATGCAGGCTCAGGAAGTCCTGAGACAGCTGCGCATTCCCGAGCTGGATGACGTCCGGCAGTACATGCGTGCCCTGCCTACCAACGCGCTCATGGGCATGGGTGCCTTCGCCGCCATCACCACCTACTGGTTCGCCACGCGGCCCAAAGCCCTCACACCTCCCTGTGATCTGGAGATGCAGTCGGTGGAAATGCCAGTATGTGATCTTTTTTTGTTGTTTTTTTTGTCCTTTTAATATATAAAATGTTAGATTGGGGAAAGAACAAGATATCCACCCACTTTCCTGTAACACTGTGTGTTATTGGAATAACTGAATCATGATCCAGCTACAAGAACGAATGGGGGGAAAAAACCACCTAAACAGCAGGTCTCACTCTGCAGGAATGTTAATGGATCCGCTCCAGGAAACGTAATCACAGCTGTAGCTCTTCAAATGACATGTTTGTTTTGACGTCCTCACATATACAGAGCTTAGAAGTTTATCTCCGACCTAAACCAGGATGTGCTGGTAAAGAAGGCTTTGCTATTTTGGGGTTTTTATGATGCCACTTTCTAGTAAGGAACCCTTTAACCTCCTTGGGTGCTAGGTTGGGACGAATCAGTTAATTCTCCTCCTGGAGATGTTCCGATACCAGTATCGAAAATCCAGGTCTGAAAGTGAATGTACCAATCA
Organism: Pleuronectes platessa; assembly: GCF_947347685.1. Classification (NCBI taxonomy): domain Eukaryota; kingdom Metazoa; phylum Chordata; class Actinopteri; order Pleuronectiformes; family Pleuronectidae; genus Pleuronectes; species Pleuronectes platessa. The sequence goes on along the minus strand of NC_070628.1, from coordinate 11,448,196 downwards.
GTGAGCATGTGTTTATAAAGTATCTTAGATTCACTCTGATAAGACTGCAACTCGAGTGGTGAAGAAGAAGTGATTTCCAGTAGTATAGTGTTAGTCAGAGCTAAAATGTCAGTCACTTGGCAATATTTCATGCTGGAAAGTCCAACAAGTAAAACTGCAACGTGCACCACATGAAATACCTTTTAATGGGAATCCTAAATTCCAACCAGTGTTAGTAGCACACAACTGTTAAAATCCGTTCTATAAATTATGTTTTTAAAATGCACTGGTACTGGATCGGTGCTCGGTATCGCTCGATAAGCAAAGTCCAGGTATTGGGATCGTTATCTGGTTAAACTGGTATCAGGACATCTCTGCCTCCCCCTGCAGCAGAGTGCTCATTGGTCTTTAGTTCTTGGACTGTTGACAACCGACCATCCAGAACTTTGCACAACAAAATCAATCTATTGAACTGCAAACTTAACGGATAAAAAGCTGTTAATTAATAACTTACTGACATCTGAAAAATGATTTGCCTATAATAAATATGATTTGAGGAATTCAAGAGTTTATAGGGATGGTTCACAGATGTATCTTTACCAAATAGATTGAACAAAGATTGAAACAATAAAATCTGTCTTATGATTTTTTGAAAAAAACAAATCTATGAAGCTCTAGGAAATAATGTGTTAATCATTGATAAAGCAACTTGTAAGCCGCCCTAAAATGAGGTAAACGTTTAAAGTGGAACCATGTTCTCATAGTATAATATAATATACACTTTTATTTTAATTAAAGACACACCAGCACATCACTCAATGTGATGACCCAACAGTTCTTTGTGGTCTTGTGTAGTTATGATGTGTCGCTTCAGCCTGGACTGTAGCTATGATTCTTTTCATTCAAACGACCAAACATTTGTATTAATCTTTAACTCGATGACATGTTGAGTGAGAGAGTGTGGGGGGGAAGGGAAGAGAGAATGTTCCACAATCTTGCACGATCCAAGGTGACGTCCTCTAAAAGTCTGAAGGTATTTCATTTGATATTACATGAGGCAAAATGAGAAACCTCAGATCTGCCATCAGACGAGTTGGAGCCTGAGAATCTGAAGCAGTTTTCACAGACGCTTCGCTCGAAAAAATCACGAAGCAAAAAGACCAATCGATATCTTTCAGTGGATCATTTCAGCTTCAGCAGCAGCTGGTTGTGTCTGGACCCAAACCTGCAGATCTGGAGATAGAGAGCTGGAGTGTGAACTCTGCAAACACAGGAAACAGATGAGGGAGAAAATGAACAGCATTGATTTCAGTCTCCACTGACGGTGTCATATGACTGATGACACAGATGACCCGTGTTGGGAACTCATAAAGATGAATTACATTACCAACACTGGTCTCTGTGTATGTAGTGTACATGTCGTGCAACCCGCTTTTTCCTTGATTTCCTTGGTTTTAGCCACAAACCAAAACAGCACATGATCCATGTTTGTGTCAAAATATATCGGAGGAACACATTCTCAAGAAAGCAGATTTACCGCAAAATAAATCTGTGTTCTCCATAATAAATCTTGTCGTCATGTGCTACGTGGAAGGTTTGCCCTGTTCTGATTTTAAGGGTTTTGACTTTCTCTCTGTAGGGCACAGAACTTGCGAGGAGGTCGGCTCTGAACGAGACCAGCGAACACATGACGCACTTCTACGACGACGCACGCACAATGTACGAGGTGTTCCAACGGGGGCTCAGAATATCACGTGAGTGCCGAGCTTCTATCGGATAAATCCAAGTCCCCGGGGATAAGAGATCATCCATTGTCCCCGCGAATGTAGATAAATATCCGATTTTTTTTTTTTTCCCTCGCAGAGGACGAACCTTGTCTAGGATCGAGGAAACCAGACCAGCCGTACGATTGGCTGACCTATAAACAGGTGAGACCAGGGCAATGAGGTCTGTTGTGCTTTCTCGGTGCCGAGGGAAGGACTGGACAAACCTTTGTGTTTTTGTTTTTGCACAGGTGTCAGACAGAGCAGAGCACATCGGCTCCGCCCTCCTTCACAGAGGACACTCTCACACAGGAGACAAGTTCATTGGCATCTTTTCCCAGAACAGGCCTGAGGTGAAACAGCATTTTACATTTACACGCCCGTCTCTCCGTCTGTCACTCAATCTACAGAGCAAAGATTCGTCTGTCGCCAAAATCATTCACCGCTCACTTCATTCCAGAGTTTAACATTTGAACCGTTTTTATGGCCTCACATAACAAACTGAAACGGTCTAACAGAGCAACAATAGGTCCAATTGATGGTCACTAGCCGGGAGCTAATGACCCTCTTACATAAAGAAGGATGTAATACACTTACATAAACTTATATAATTAAAAATTCATACAATATTATCTGAGCTAAACTAGTGGCCAGAGGCATCATATGTTTGAGTTGTCTGTCCCTTCTTTCCCATTCGTGTCAACATAATATCTGAACAAATACCTTGAGGGGATTCCTTCAGATTTGGTTCAAACGTTCACTTTGGAACTGATTCGATTACGGGGATCAAAGGTCAAGGTCACAAAACCCTTTGTTTTTGAAGGATTTCTAAAGAATAATCTGATTGGATGTAGTTTTTCAAAGGTCAAGTTCACGGTGTCCTCACCAAACGTGTCTCTTGGACTTGATATTCCAAGTCTGTCTTCAGGGAATTTCTTCAAATTTTGGACTCGGACTCAAAGATTAATAAATATTCACGATGATCTGATGTGAGTCTGAAAAAGAAATGTATACAACCACAGGGCGGTAATTGTAGTTAAACCCAGGTTAAAATAGTCCATTCAAGTTTCTAACCTTAGATTAATTTGGTACTGGAATTGAAAATCATCGCTACCTTCTTTTTTGTTTGTTAATAATGTTGATCTGTTCCCTCAGTGGACCATTTCAGAGCTGGCCTGTCACACATACTCCCTGGTAGTGGTCCCGCTGTACGACACACTCGGCACGGAGGCCATCGCCTACGTCATCGACACAGGTGAGAGCACCAGCCACGCACGTAGACCACGCACCACCGGCGGTGATTCAGATCCAGGTTGTGATGAAGTGGGTAATCTGGTGCCATCTTGCTTTGCAGCTGCCATCTCCACCGTGATCTGCGACGTGCCTGAGAAGGCTCAGATGATCCTGGACGGTGGGAGCGAGCGAGCCGTGAAGACCATCGTGGTCATGGAGGCGTTTGACAGCGAGCTGGTGGCCCGCGGAGAGAAATGCGGCATCGAGGTTCTGAGTTTGAAAGACTTTGAGGTGAGAATAACATCCTTATGTCTCAATTATCTCTTCCGTGCTTTATCAAACCTTATATCTATTGAGCTCTTGCAACCCTCAGTGGATGCTCTGGAGAACGACACGTTCTTGTTATTGTCGCTCGTGTCGCTCTGTCAATAACTTGTTTTCTGGTTAGATCTAAATTGATATTAGGCCCCCGGGTGCTGTGTGTTTTTAAAGTGCGATTATTATCAGCTCTCCCTGCAGACACACTCTCTGTAACACACTCTAATCATTTGTTTATATATCCAGGCCTTGGGCAAAGACTACCACCAGGAACCAGTGGTGAGTAGGAACAAAAAAAAATTCTCTTTATTCTTACTAAATTCAACCTGGAGCATTTGGATTATTTGTATCATAGGACACTGTCGGGGTTTTGTACTTAACAAAATGTTTGCATCATGCACCAGCACCTTAGTCTTCAAATGCATTAGTGCAGATGTGTGCTCTGATTACAGCCCCCCACACCAGAGGACCTCGCACTCATCTGCTTTACGTCTGGAACCACAGGTAACAACACAACAACAATGCAACCTTTTACAAATGTTTGCTTTTCTACGTCCTGTTTAATCATCAGATTTAATGTCTTTTCAGGGAATCCAAAAGGTGCAATGCTCACTCACGGGAATGTGATCGCCAACACAGCAGCTTTCCTTAGAGTAACGCAGGTAAACAAACACAGCAGGTGACTCTCCCTCGAGATTAGAACCCAATCGATACGGAGGTCTCGGGGCCGATGGTGATACTCATATTGGAGAATATATATCAGCTGATAAATATGTATATACAAATTTGGCAACAATTCCTAAGACATCGTTCTCAAACCCTTACGACAAAGAAATGTGAATAAGAAGATTAAAAAATTATGAATAAAAAGAGAACACAATTACAACCAAATACATAGAATATACATTTTAAGTAATGTGAGTAAAATGTAAACATAAATGCATCTGTTCTGCTTTTAAAAACAACAACCAGCAGGCAGAAGTCAGGGTTGAAAAAAGTAGTTCCTCCTCTTCCATGTTTTTGTTTTTTTTACCTTGGACTAAATTGTGTCTCTCCCATTTCTGAGACCAAACCTGCTCTTGCATTCATGAGATCTGTATCTAATCCAATATGATCGTTTTGTTTTTCCTCAATGGAACTTTCCTCAATCCTAATCTCCTCTCTGACTCAGACTGACTTTCTCTGACCCCTCTATATTTTCCTTTCCTCTGTCGTCCTCTGTCGTCCCCTTTGTCTCTGACGTCCTCCAGGCCTCACTGAGGCCCAGCTCTAAAGATGTGCTCATCTCCTTCCTCCCTCTGGCCCACATGTTTGAGAGGGTGGTGGAGGTACAGTACGCCGTGTTTGACCAGCGCACGTGCGTGGGATTTGCTTTGTGTGTGCTCCGCAGGTACACTGCATGCTGGACACCAATGACATTCACATATCCTATCTCCCCCTAGCTCACATGTTTGAGAGGGTTGTACAGGTATGTTGAGGACTTGTTTACCTAACATCTGTCATAATGAAATAATAAGAGATTTAAGCATCAGGAGCATAAGGTCGAGTCTGTGGCTCTTTAAGTGTTTTCAGAGCATTTAAGCATAATAAGTCAGAGGTCTGGAAATGTTAAAAGCATCAGTGCTTTGTCCCTTCTAATTCAAAGGTTTAGGAGCATGTTGTGATTTTTTTGGATCTAACATCTGCCACTTATATCACACTTTTTAAGAACTGGAATTTGAGCGTCAAAAATGTTAATTTATTTCTTTCATTTTCTTTTATCTTATATTTTCATATTCAAATTATAAAGCTGCTAATTTTTGACAGTTTTTTGTGTCAAAAGAAAATTTACCAAATGCAACACACAGAGAAGTCAACTCATTGTCATTTGTAGCCGTTTAACTTAATAATGAATGTTGATAAAGGTTGTGAAGCTTTTCTAAAATATCCAATGAGCCCAACAACTTTTAGGTTTAAATAACAAACAGTGGCAGTGTAGTGTCTCCAAGTGGAACAACAGTGCCCTCTTGTGGCTAAAACATCACACTGACTCAACCTGTACCCGGAGGAATAAGCAGCTGTTTCTTCATCAGGGCGTCGTCCTCGTCCACGGGGCTCGAATCGGCTACTTCCAAGGAGACATTCGACTTTTGATGGACGACTTGAAAACGCTGCAGCCGACGGTCTTCCCCGTCGTCCCACGTCTCCTCAACCGCATGTTTGATAAGGTCAGACACAGCATCCCTCATGCAGTTTATTTGATGTGACATGTTAAAGTCTACAAACATTAAGAGTCATATGATTCAGGATTTTCATTTGCCTGCCTTTTCTGTGGGCTGTCTTCTCATGTAATGGTTTTGTATAAATGTTGACGCTGTCCTCCCGTGTCCACAGGTTTTCAGTCAGGCCAACACGCCGCTGAAGAGATGGGTGCTGGACTTTGCCTTCAGGAGGAAGGAGGCCGAGATGAAAAATGGCGTGGTCAGAACGGACAGCATGTGGGACAAACTCATCTTCAAAAAAGTTCAGGTAAATGCGAAATAAATTCAGTTTTTAAATTCCTTTTGAAAGTATCTGACATTTATCTTTGAACATGTTTGGTTCATTTTAGCCGCCACATAAACTGATAAATTTGAAATGTTCTCTAAATTCTATCTTTGTGCATCTTCAATAGTTTTATTTATTTTACAATGTTTTTGTCAATCCTATACGATGCATAATAGATGATGGCAAGTCCAGATTAAGATAAATTTATTTTCCCCGACAGCACAAAGTGTGAAATGTGCAACGAGACGAGTTTGATGTTATTAGTCCATTTACCATAAAGTCCATTTATTCAGTTTGACATTTCATTCTTCTGGTTTTGTTTCACGCTCTGCAGGCGAGTCTGGGCGGACGTGTGAGACTCATGATCACAGGAGCGGCCCCGGTGTCACCGACCATCCTGACCTTCCTGCGAGCGGCTCTGGGCTGTCAGGTGACCACACGCACATCTCACTGAAACGTTTCTTAGACAGGAACTCAAGGAAATATCCATCATTCAGGCGAGGGGCGTTTGGGTGGAGGCAATGACGCAACACAAATTGTTCTGTGGTTATCAAGTGAGATTTTGTTATTCCTTCATCCGTCATGTGTTCAAAATGGCCACGCCCACTTGCTCTGTGAATTATCTGGATATTTTCCTGCTGTGTTCTCACACGGGCTCACTTGGGCGTCTTATCAGGGGCCTGACAGGAACAGCTCTGGATTATTTATTACCAGCTCTATAGTTTCCAAGAATGTGACTAATAAGTTGTGGATTTCTCTGTAGTTTTATGAAGGCTACGGTCAAACCGAATGCACAGCCGGCTGCACCATGTCCTTGCCTGGAGACTGGACAGCAGGTCACGTCGGGCCTCCTCTGCCCTGCAACGCCGTCAAACTGGTGGATGTGGCAGAAATGAATTACCTGGCAGCCAATGGAGAGGGAGAGGTGAGGAGCTCTGCTTCATTAGAAATGAGATGCATACAGAGGATGAGGAAAACCCTTTGTTCCACTCACCATAACGTCATCCCCTTTACTGGTTTCCTCTGTAGGTGTGTGTCAAAGGACCAAATGTATTCCAGGGATACCTGATGGACCCAGAGAAAACAGCTGAGGCCCTCGACGACGACGGCTGGCTGCACACAGGGGACATTGGGAAATGGCTTCCTGTAAGCTGAACAACACTGATCTTAAAAAATCTGATTATTATTATCATGGTGAAGTCGAGCTGAATTAAAGTTTCTCTTTTCTTGGTTCGTGGCAGAACGGCTGTCTCAAGATCATCGACAGAAAGAAGCACATTTTCAAACTGGCACAAGGAGAATACATCGCCCCCGAGAAAATAGAAACCGTCTACAACCGCAGTGATCCAGTGGCTCAGATATTTGTCCATGGTGACAGTTTACAGGTTAGTGATTCAGCTTGTGTCCACACCATGTGGTCTGATAGTTTGTACTGTTTGATCATCATCTTCTCTGCGCTGTTTTTTAAGGCGTACCTCGTGGCGATAGTCGTGGCTGATCCAGAATATTTACCAGTTTGGGCCAAGAAACAGGGACTTGAAGGATCCTTCTCTGAACTGTGCAGTAAAAAGGTCAGATTTATTTCCATCAACAGTCCGACTTTAACTCTACTCAACCTTAGACTGTGTGTTTCTGACTGTAATTTCCATTTTGCTGACTCGACAACTCTTTAGGAGGTGAAGGACGCCATCCTGCAGGACATCCTGAGGCTGGGTAAAGAAGCAGGACTCAAGTCGTTTGAACAGGTGATTTCTCTCAGTTCAGCTTCGTTCATTTAGCTTCATTTGAACCGGAAGCTATAAAGGAGTAGTAATAAATACTAAAGAATTAATTTGTAATATTACAAGAAATAAAGTGCTGAATTTTTTCTTTTTAAATTAATATTATGAGAAAAAAGTCATAATTATTGTTTTTTGAAAAACGTTGTATAAAGTCAATATTACAAGAGGAGGGTACAGTTTTACAAGAATAAAGTCAATTTTAGGCTGTGTCATTTTACTGGAGAAATATAAGTATCAGCCTGTAGCCTGAGACTTTTTTTAATCGTTAAATTATGACTTTTAATTTTACGAATTTCTTCTCAATAACGATATTACTCTCAAAATCTAGCATTTGATTTTAAACACTACTTTACAGTTTTGACACTTAATTGATTGATATATATTATTGATAATTAAAAATATCCCTAGTTGCAGCACTATATGAAACTCAGTGTTTATCTTTGTTTGTTTTGCAGGTGAAAGACATCGCTCTTCACCCCGAGATGTTTACCGTGCAGAACGGCCTCCTGACTCCCACCCTGAAGGCCAAGAGGAACGAGCTGCGGAGCCGCTTCAGGGACCAGATCGATCAACTTTACGCCCAAATTAAGTTGTAAACTGGGATCTGGGTCTAATGTAGGGAGGTGAGAATCATTTAGAGCAAAGCCAGAACCAAACTAGTCTAAATAAGGGGCCTTTTCTCAAATTTTTCTACCCGATAGTTTTGTGGGGACAAAACAAACCAACTGAAACTTCAATTAGTGATTGTACGGTTTTATTTCCCCTGCTATTACTGGCTAATTAGTTCAGATTACCCCAGAAGACCTTGTTATTGGCATAATTTAATACAAATTTACTTACATTCTACTTTTACTTGCCAAGTCACATCGTACAATATTTCAAGGCACTTTACAGGGATAAGGGTTAAAGAACAAACGGGGAAGATGTGACATGCTGATGCCTTAACCAACATAACTCTTCCTCATGGTTACAAACATTTCTATTAGATAAAAACCCCACAAAAATGCTTTTAAAAACACGTATGCTGTGTCTCAAATCAGATGCTTTCCTTCACTCAAACCCACCACGTGCGTCCATGATGGGCCCCTTCTGCGTATACCTCATTTTCACAAATTTGAAAATGGTGGTGCCCTCTTTTCACTGTGTTGCCAAAATGGCGAGGATTTTACTTGTTGATGTTTTTTTGTGTGCAACATGTGGGTACTTCTGCTGCCTTAAAATGGAACTCATGAGCTTGTGGTTCATGTGCGGTGACACAGGAATTTGTGTACGTGATTTAATTTTTCAGGTCAGGATAATAGGGCTGCTAGGTCGACAGCAACATGGACGCTAATAGAAACGTTACCGTGGGTGACTAGAAGCCACAGAGGTTTGGCTACTTGGCAAATTAGCAAACGGGTAACGAGGAAAGACAGAATGAAGAGATGAGGCTGATGAAAGAATATCAGCGTTTTCCTCAGACATGTTAGGAAATGATGTCACTGTTAAAATAGCTATATATCCATTTACCATCTATTGAAAACGTGTAGCATCTAATGAGCTGGGAGCTTTCAGAAAGGTCCGAGGTTGTGAATTCCAGAGGGGTGTGTTCACATGAACTCTTTTCGTAAAACACGAGCCCAGTTGAAGGCTGCGTTACAGTGCACTCCATACTTGAATTGAGACACAGCACAACAACATGAACTATTTATAAACCAGACTATTTAATGTTATGGTTATCTGCTCAGGCCGATAACCTGTAAATATCGTATCTGCTGAAAATGTGTACGCAGTGTCGTGCCTGATACTCCGGATTGTTAATTCCCTGCATTCCCATGTTTCTCAGTGCTGAAGGCTAGAGGACTGATGAACCTGTCCTGGTGCACAATGTAATGAATAGCCGACTGGGAAGCGTGTCGCTGGAGAGACGTTTGTTTTGCTCTTTGGGGCTGTTTGTGTTTTCTTTTAAAGACAGCATAGAAAATATATTGAAGGTTACATTATTGTACATTTAGCTTCTCCTTGGAGATTTCAGTGCCACTAGCTGCGAGGTAACATAAAGTGCATTTATAAGAAGGTATTCAAGGGGAAATATGTGGTAACACTATCACATTTCATATTAAAAGCCCAGTGTTTTAAATTTTAAGCCTTTGTCAACATTTCACAACAACTTTCCCTGATGGTCACATCAGTGTTGTGAGCAACGGAATGTGCATTTCAGTCGTTAAACTAAAGGCTTTGTGTTTTTCTGAATTGTGATCATAACACACTTGTGATCGTGTCGGTGACGGACAGATTGAGCCATATTACAGTTTTTGTGAAAGACTTATGATCTGAAAAGGGCAACAGTACATTGTGCTGGAGGAAAAGAGTACAGTATCTATATTTGTCAACTGTGCCAAATAAAAACTTTCTTCCAAACGCAGGTGTCGGACTGGATCTCTTTTCTGATGTTTTGATTGCTAGGAAACTGTTTTATTGCAAATGACAACGTGCATTACATATGTACATCTTAAGTAAAACAGCAAATAAACATTTAATTCCTGCTTTACAGGTAATTGTTTTTATTTATGTGTAGTATTTGTCAGCCATTTAAACTTTATAACTTGACAATGAGGTCATTAACTATCTTAAAATACAGCAGCTCCACTTATATGTGCCTACAGGGAGAGCTACAGTTGATAGAAAATATATTTATAAACTTTTTCTTACAAATATGCTGCTAAAACATTTAGAACATTTTTTTTTTACTGTTTATAAAACCTTACAGGGATTACAGCGAATAAACCATCATGTGTGATGCTTTACAGCCAGTGCAATATAACCTGTTACCTTCTACTGGGAATCAAACTCTCCCATGCAACTGAGCAGCAGCTGATCAGAGATCTCCGTACTGGTTTGTTCAAAGTCGTCCAGGCTCTTTAAATAGTCCTGCTCGTCCTGTCCGTCTCCCCACAAGTCAGCTGGTTCTTCCTGTGGACACGCTGTCCTCTGCTGGGTCTGGTTTGGTGGCTGGCTGGGCTCAATGTTTCCAGCGTCGTCCATTAAGTAAGCCTGGTCCTCATCGTCCTGTCGGTGAACGAGAGACGTGATCAGACGTTGAAGACGATTTGTCTTTGAACATAAACACACAACAGAGTTTCCTGTCTGGATTGAGGAGACGCAACAAACCAGTGTCATGATGTAGCTCACACAGATCTCCTGTGGCAGAGGGTAACCTGCAACAGGAGAAATGTTCAGGTGGGGTTACCACAAATCTGAAATCACTATAATGTGCCCTTAAATTATTTTAAATATGAGAACTAAGAGGAGCAGCTTTGTAGGTTCATAACCTACTGGAGGATCTGAAGTTCCTGCAATCGGGGTCGTGACACTTCTGGTACCACGCTTCCTCTTTGAGATCCACAACAATCCTACAGAGGAGGATGAGACCACATGAGGCCGGGGGGGCAAACTCAAAGAAACGTGTATCATGAGACACTGCACGTACATTATGTTGTTGCTTTTATGAAATGTTCCCACATTTTCACACCAGCGGTATTTGACAATGTCGTAGACGAGCAGTTGTTCTGCGACAAAGTAGTTCCATCGCCTGATGCCTGTTGAGGTAAACAAGAGGAACTGGTGATATCATCCTTTACATTCTCCAAAATAAATAAACATTAAAAACAAGGGGTTGGTTAATATGTGACGAGAGAAATAAGACAGTAATTTGGACCATATACTATATTGTTTTAGTGCCAGGTTATTACTAAAATTACTTTCCGAGGAAGTAAATCTGTGAGTTGTCGTGGATGATCAAGCATGTAAGATAATCCTTTGTTTACAACTCAACTACAACACACCAACGCTTTTTGTCGTTTAACTAAAAAAGTGAACTAATAATTTTTTTTAATAAAATTGAGAAAATTATTCAAAGAAAATTATTATTTTGTCAAAGAAAAATGATAAAAAAAAAACAAAACATTAATGGTTACAGTTATTAATAAAAGAGATAGAAAGCACTTCCTGTATCAACCCAAACACTTACTTCCTTGAATACCGTCCTTCCTAACCAGGGTCGAGACAAAGTTGTCCACTTCTTGGTGAGGGGACGTCAGGGAACCCGAAAGTGATTCTGTAAAGAATGGATTGGAAAAAAAGTTAAATAAATTTAAATGTAAACTTTATACATGTGTTAAAGAATATCAAGGTAAAATGTTTTGATATATTTCATGGAATCCTTTGTTTTCAGTTCAGTGTTACCTGGATTAGTGGCTGATCCCTGCTCAGGTCTCTGGGTCGTGGATGTCTTTGTTTCTGGGACATCCCAGGAGAGAATCCTCTGACCTGTGAAACTGAGGATATTCAGAAATAAGCTCTGGTGCTATGGTTTCATGATACTTCCATCAGTGGGTGTCAGAGTGCTCCAGTGTACCTCACGTTACAGACCAAGGACGCCAAGAACACACTCTCCTCAGAGGAGATCCCCTTCTTCTGTTGGGCAGTAAACTGGTTGTTGTCTGCCACAGTGAAGGCAGCGTTCTTTCCCAGTTTTGATGACTTGTAAAGGCGGAAATTTCTGTTCTTGGTGTAGACACCTAAATTGAAGATATTGTAAATAAAATCCATGTGTACATACTAGTAAGGGTCACAAAGAATGATTTGTAAGATGGTTTGTCTTACCAAGATCAACAAAGAGACAGTCCTGGCCGTCCTTGCTTTTCACTTTGAGGAAACTCAGGTCTGTCTCTTCCTGCTTCCGTCTCTTGGTCTGAGGACTTTCAGCGACATCATCCATTTCTTCTGCTTTCCCCTCAGCAACAACACGTGTTCTGTGTCAGAATATCAGTGATTTAGAGATGATGAGGACGGAGGTCATCATTTATGCATCACAGTCCTGACGAAAACGAACCGTGTTTCACCGTTTTCTGCCTCAGGATGAATCCCACCATCCAGGCAACCTCCATTCCTGGTTTTGATCAGGACTGGTTGAAGAGCTGCATGGATAAACCGACCTAAAAAGCAATGAAGAATCAAACAGAATATATGAATAAGATAACAATTAAAAAAATATTTTTGGCTGCCTCCATGTGAGTTGGAACATACCAACATGTATGTTGTCTTTGAAGACTGCGTTTGGCAGATTGAAGATGAGATGTTGACTGAACTTCTCCTCGGTGCTGGACTCAAGAGTAAGGACGTTCTTCACAGAGCATTCAAGTCCGTAAACCTCCATCAGTTTGTTACAGACAAACTATGGACAAACAAACAAACAAAACAAACGATAACAGGTAAGAAGGTAACAAGATACAGAAAATGATATCTATCGAGATCTTTCTTCATTATAATTATTGAATTATTATTTTTTTAAAGATTTACCTTGGGCTCTGAGAAACTGTTTGATACATTTCTGACATTTCATAGACTTAATGAATGATCAATCAATAATCAATAGATTAAATGACTCGTCCTTTGGCCTTATAACTCAGAAACTAAACAACCAAATCATGATCTATATGTAAAAAAAAGCTGCTCAATAAAAACAGAAAGTAGGTAAATGCTAAAAGAAAGAAACCCAACCTGGATTAGAGAAGAAACCATAGTTTTCCCATCAGCCCCTCTGTTTGAGGGCTTGTGGAACTCCAAGTCAAAGTAAAGCTTACAAACGGCGCCCTCTGGAATCACCTCATAGCAGTGCATCAACGACTGAGGGTAGGTCCTGAAGAGATATTGACAAAATCCTAATCAAGGCCCAGAACACGAAAGAAGACGCATCGGATTTTGCAGAGTGAAGCTGCCATTCACCTGTAGTAATGCCACAGCTCAGTGTAACTGGTAACCAGGTAGATCCTCTGACCCTGACTTGACTTTTCTTTTTCAAGTGCAAAAACATGTACAGCCTGGAAAAACAGGAACGTACCAAAGTGAGAAGACTTTCCTGATAAGACAGAAAACAACTTCCACAACAGGGTCAAGCATCAGAGGGGATGAGACAGTCCAGTGTCACCAGTGTGTCCAGTTACCTCCTTGCAGCTCTGAGCGAAGCCGATGGCCAGACATTGACGAGGGAAGAGCCTCCAGACAGACGAGGGCTGGCACGGCCACAGCCGAGGTTTGTAGGGAGCGGAAAGAGGCTTGTGCTGGAATGACTGAGCGAGCTGCTCGACCTTCTTCAGCCGCTCTCCCCACTTACTCATCCTCCAGGTCAGAGGTCAGCCACCGCGTCCTGGAGCTGGTAGAAACTCAGAGAGTCGGTCGAAGGCAGTTGAGCAACTCTCTGAATGTATGGATGAGCCGTGATCGTCCTGTCATTCTGCCACCTGAAAAAAACAACCGATCATATAAGTCTGTGTTTCTACACTCACCTCAGATGTTGGGATCCGACTCAATGTTTCTTGACTGACTGCTGGATTCAAAAAATTTAAGAATTCGCTGAGATTAGTGGAATCCATTCTTCCGTCTCTGGCAACCGGCTGCCACGAAACAATGCCAAAACGGATTTCCTGCCACATGTTTTTAGTTGGCGAGCTGGGGTTATTCTCAACTCCCGTGATTCCAATGTCCCAAGAACTTATATGACAGCTCAGGCAGCATCCACATGCAAAAGCGGATAGGTCCGTCATAGGAAAAGGGATTAGAAATGGAGGGAAAGGTTAATACCTCTATGGTCCTGTACAATTTGTCATTAGAGGGTATAGTGTGTGACTTCCGTCTGAGGTACTTATCATATTCATATATTGAATATAGTTTAAAGTTAAATTACTTGCAGAAAACATAACTTTAAACTCAAAATATTTAAAGTTTCATTACTACTTTCAAACAGGGCCAAATGCAGCTGTGAAATTTGGAGTCAGTCCTGACTAAATGTTGCCTTTCGCTAATTTCAGAACGTCACATCTAGCCTGTGGTCTTTGCCAGAGACACTTAACTTATTTCATTTAATATTTTCTTTATATTGAAGTCCAGTTCCTCAGCCTCTCATTGCATACATGTCTTTTGTACTTTCCTTGCTTTGCAGTCTTTTGTGATGGGGTCGCAGGTGAGATTTCCTCCTGGTGCCTCTTCCATGCAGACGATGTTGTGCATCAACAACACACAGTGTGAGCAGTTCACCAACATCACAACTTTCTGGTCTACACCCACCCGAAGCTCCTTCGCAGGACAGTTGTGTTGCGACTTTTGCCCCTGTGTCGTGGCATTTGTGGCCTTTTTTTGTGGTGGCATTTGTAGTATTATTGTGGAGTTGTTGTTAGTTGTGTCATGTTATTTTGCATTCGTGTTTTGCGTTGATGCACTAGTGTGAAACGTCTCGGCCACCGTAAATAAGAACCACAACAAAAACAATTACATGTCACCAGGTTGTTTACATCTCGATAGGCTTCATGTGACACAATCACATTAAGATTGTTATAAACAACATCGTTCACCTGACACAGTTTAGTGAAGAACCAGGCTTTTCCTCCTGTAACACAGACTGAAACTCTAACTCAGCAGCAGTAACTCTACTGTGAGTGTCAGCAAAACCCAGTCGGCCATTACTCACCATTAGTTGACAACCAAACAGTCCGGGACGTTTCTCTTTGAGTCGAACTGTCAAAACAAACACAAGCCTCTGTCACCAGCGTCCATTTTCTATTTTGGCGCGTCTGGAGCCGGAAACGACGCTATTTCCGGTCATAAACGGTATCCGTTATCTATAACAAAGATAAGCTGACTATGGTATTATTATTACATGTTTATCACACGTGACCAAGTGTGACTGAACCATAACAAAAACACACAACTTACCGGATCAGCATCGACCACACAGGGTGGTGTACTTCCGGTTGTGTTTTTCAAAATAAAAACCCCTAAAAAAAAAACCTCTAAATAAATATATATAAGATGCTATAAATTAAAACGCACATGTGAAATACAGTTTTTTCCATATGTACAGAAAGACAAATAATTCCCCTGTTTTCCCTGAAGTGAACACTGAAGGTGAATAATATGAAATACTCACATTCTTCCCTAATGGGTAAATATGCTTGTACATATATGTACTATTATTACACTGTAGTTTATTTTTTCTGATCCAATTCAAATTATAATCAACCATAGTTTGCCAGTCTTCACATGGTGACCACTTACAGCCTGGAAAAAAATTGTCAGTGAAGAAGGAAGGAAGGAAGTGAGAGGATGCCACAGAATGGGAGGTGGTTATAACAAGCCTTTGCTCCAGGGAACACCCTGAAAACGTCATTCACATTCTTCAGGTCAGTGTTTGTGCAGTGAGGAAAGTCATCTCACTTAATAAGCTGTTGAAAACAGGATGGGCATCAAATGATTTGTCTGTGCTTGTTACGGCTACCAGGCTACCTCCTTGGCATATGTCTTTTCTGTGTGTATTTATTTTAAGTAGCCTGTCAGAGGTCTGGGTTCATATCTCGGATGAGCCCCCATCTATTTTAAGAACCGAGCTCTTAGAGGAAAAGGGATATGTAAGTCATGTATTTCTTCAAAAAAATTACTTTAATTTAATTTACCAACTCCAACTGGTGAATGCACTTCCCTTTTCCTCTGCAAGCTAGGGTCATAACAGTAATGTTTTAATGTAAAAGGAGCTTTTCTTCTCACATGAAGCAAAAGACTTCTGCATTCCATCTGTACCTAAAGACAGTAAGAAACAGGCCATTTGAAAATCACACAGCAAAAAAATTGGAAAAGATTAAAAAAAAGATTTGAACGAGAATTGATTACAACAGTCGTTAAGATCAGGACTGGGAGAAAGCAAATGTGTCTTAAAGATAGATTTAAAATAAGACAATAAGTACATCAAGATATCCTCAGGGACATTGTTCCAAAGGAGGCCCGGTAACCTCTAGTCCCCCCCTGCCACGGTTAAATGGCGAGTAGCACCTGAGGTTAGATATGGCGTCAAAAGATCCAAAATGTACGAAGGTGCAAGTCCAGAATGGACCTTAAAAGTCGGAAAATGTAATCTTTCAAACAAATCTCAACTTTACTGGAAGCTAAAATCATAGTAATATATTCTAGATTTGGAGAGTCTGGCTGCTGTGTTTATAGGGGTCTTATAATAAGGTCTTACAAAAAGGATGAACCCGTTTTTTCAGAAACATCCCGAGAAAACAACCAAGTTTGTTTAAACATCACAATCTGGAATGAAGAAACAAAAAAAATGGTCTTGGTTGAAAAGCTGCAGTAGAGCAAGTAAGTAGATGTCAGGGGGGCGTTGAGTTTTCCTTCCTCAGGAAAAGAGAAGGAGCTGCCTAGTGAGATAAGTATTTGTTTTCCACTTCCCAGTAATTTGATCTGCGTAGGATCATCACACCCCTGCAGTTTTCAGTGCGTGGACTTGATTTTATTTTCGCTGCTACCAGAAATTAATTCTCCTGACTTAAGGTCTGTGCTTGCCTGCATTTTCAACATCTGCTTTTCATTTTAGCGTTGACACTTCAGTTACAGTTTGTCTTATCTGATGCCGGGTGGTGGTTGCTGTATTCGGAGGGGAAAAGATAACTGTTAAAGGGAGATTGAGGGCTTGTCTACACAAGGAAAACATTAGATGAACTAACAAGACCATCCAATCCTGACACAGACATTTTTATTCAAGTTGGGTCCTGAACAGCTTCTCTCTGATTTTCTGGTGCATGCAGCAGTCTGTGTGTGGACGGACACAGACGAGAGGAAGCCCTTTAAAATGTGGCACAGACGAAAAGTGCTCCTTGCTGCAGTTGTTTTCACAGCCCTCTACTACAGAGTAAGTATTCTTTACCTTACAAATGACAGTTGATTGTTATGATGTTATATGTTACAAATATTCCCCTCTCAACATTTTTAATTTGATTTTAATTCCCGTATTCAAAACAAGGTGGCAGCAGAGGACATGAAACAACTGGACATGGCCCCGGAGGCTGTGGACTACCTGTATGATAAATGCAGTAAGGAGGCCATGGAGAAATTAATCCATTCAGGCCTGTTAAGACAAGAGCTGAACCTCACTGCAGGTTTCCAGATAGCATGGAGCGACAGCACCAAGTGTTCCAAGCTGATCCCAGGAGGAGTCAAAGAACATACTGCTGCACTACGGGCATATGTCAACGGTGATACGGACTTTAAAGAAACCTTTAACAACCAAGTGGAGACCATGGGCAGGAACGTTAGCACCTATGAGAACAACTTCAATTTCAAGTCGCTCCACTTCCTGCTCATGGATTACATGGTGCGGCAGAAGCCACAGACTTGCAAGAGTGTGTATGTTATGCCAGAGAAAAAAGTCACGGCAAAACTTGGTTCAAAAGTGAGACTGGGGAGGTTCACCACGGCCGAGTTGAGCTTTACTAAACTAAAGAAAATGCAGGATTTGGAGGATGAAGTGATTTTGAACATCACATCTTGCTTCTTTGTCAAATTGGGGGAAAACATTTGCAGTAAGCTAATAGACACTGTCTTGTTGAGTCCAGCTGAAGAGTTCATAGTGGAGAGCGAAACTGTCAAAACTTATGACCGTGAGACGTACACTGAGATCTACCTGAACGCCACAGGTCAGCTGGGCTCGCACGACTGCGACATCTTCTCACGGTAAGAGACAGATTCTTATTGAACTCAAATATGTTGCTCAATGTCCTGTGCATTGTTGTATTGTCGGTGTTATCTTAGAGAGTTAATCTCAGAGAGCCCTAACCTCTAAGAATCGTTTGGTATCAGATATATGTAATAAATACAAAAAGCCTACGACCTTATGTGCTTTCTTTGAACCAACTCTGCTACATAGTTGTTGCCAGCTGTCAGTCTTTCGTGTCAGATGAGGAACTGAGAAAATGGAAAAAGAAAGAAAATCTCTCTGTAGCATTTGTCAACAAAGCTGATTGGTTGTCAATTCAATATTTAAAGTTAAACTTGTTTTCTCAAAATCTGCTTACTCGGCAGCTTTATACATGTAAACAACTTTGAAGTCATTGTTCATTTGTGACCAACTAAACATATTTATCTCTCTTTGTCTCATAGGTCTCCAGCTGTCGTCTCCACCCATGTGTGGCTTGTGTTGGTGCTTTTGTGTTTCTCTCTTTCCCTCTTTTGTTGAGTAAAAGAAATCTCAGACCGGTCATTAAACCGTAAAATACTGCTTCGAAATTTACAGTTGAACAATGAACAACTGTTTTGCTGTAATGCAATGACGGTGTTGCAAGCTGCCAAATTATTGTCTTGCTGCTTTTTAAATCACTTATAATCCACATTTTATTCATTGTTTGTATAATATGTCTTCACGTTGTCCAAAGCCCAAATATTCCAGATACCTCTTACACTGGTGTACATTGGTCCTGTCATCAATCTTTATATACAACATATGTTTCTGAACTAAAACCCTTGTTTGTTTATGCAAATCAAGCAATGCTTACTTAGTAATTTAGTAATTCCAAGATAGTCTAGTTTGTTTTTTATCGTTTTGTTTGTATTTTATGCTTTTATCAGTGACGCACGTTAAAAAGATGATCTCTTAACTCACCAGGATGCTCCAACAGAGGCAGCCTCAGTTGATACCAGCAGCTTTTAGACGTATGAGTTGAAATAAAATGGTTGAACTCCCCTTGTCTTTCTTTATTTGGGCTGATTGAGAGAAAGGGGGCGGGGCCAGTAAGCTGCTCCTTTCATGTTACAATAAACAGGTCCAACAATATTACAGAATGACAACTATAAACATGTTCTGAGTTCACAACACACAGCAACACAATTCAGCATAAACAACACAGACCATTTGTGTCCTTGTGTTCGAGTTTGCATCAAATGTTTGAATATAAAGGCACATTTATTATGTACAAAAATCCACAGATACACACAGTAAAGCATAATGTGAGCACATTTAAAGATGGCACAGGCTTTCTCCAACTCACAAAAACATGAGCGAGCACTTGTGAATTTACATTTGGTCATAAAAAGCAACCAGCTGCATTTCATTTCAGTGTCACTGGAAAAGATTTAAGGGCTTCAGTGTTGATGGAGCGTCAGTGCTAGATGAAATCACTCTGTCCTGGTCTGATGGGATTAAATGAACAGTATGTCTACAGTGAGTATAACATTGAATAAATCCATAAAGTACCAAGTTATGTAATAGCATGCAAGGATAACATGACGATAATGCAGCTTAAAGCACATGATGCTGACAAAGAATCTCCATTTATAATGTATAAGAATAAATAAAAGCATACAAATATAATGTAATTATTTAAAATACCATGGATCTAGCCGTCAACCATTTTTTACCAAAGCGTCAATATTATGTAATGACTAAAAACAATATTAATCAGACCCAAGGAAGTCCTGCAGAAAATCGAAGGCATCTAGCAACAAATATCTTTATGAAACACTTTTCTAGTAATACTACTGTCTCGAAACCACATATTAACTAATTACCCACTGACTAGTTGAACTCATCTTTTTTGTATTTTGCTGAATTTGTCCAACTACACGTTAGGATACATAATAGCAATGAAATAAGATCGCAAATTTACCAAAAGCAGCATTTCACAATTTAAGAGACATTCAACTCTAAATTCTGAAATAAACACATTCATATATTGGGTGCGGTTAAAGTTCCCTAAGAGCAACAGTATGACACTTTTTTTAAGTCATTTTTTTTTTTATTCAATGTGCTCAAAAACATCTCCGCCCCCTACTGGAGCACAGCCCATCCCAATAGCTATAATTGGGACACTACAATCTGCGTTTATCAACTCGAACAGCCCTGTGGACATTCAGCTGGCGTGTGTCCAGCTAACTGTCTTTATTATTGGGCTCAGAGTTCAGTGTTCTTGACCTGTTTCCATGAGAATCAACACTCTTGTCCTTGCCGAGGATGCTGGTGTCGCCCCGTGAGAGGGTGCACATGCTGCTCTGGTAACCAGGTCGCCGTCTCGTGTTCCGGAGCTCCAGCTCATCGTAGCTCGAGACGTGGACAAAGGGACACCAGCGGAACACATGCTTGAAACCGGCCCGAAACCTGCAGCCCAAATCAAACCTGTTAACTACGCTGCTGTGCATCGTGTACTGTACTTACATGTGGTTTTTGGGGGGTTTTGCCATATTTGTACCCACCTGCTGTTGAGGCAGCAGTAGATGATGGGGTTGTACATGGTGGAGCTCATCGCCAGCCACAGCACCGACAGGTAGACCTGCTGGATGTTCTTCCACTTGCTCAGACGCTTGTTGAGACCCGTCACGATGAAGTAGACGTGATAGGGCAGCCAGCAGAGGGCAAAGGTCACCACCACAATGATCATCATCTTCACCACCTGCAAGACAGAGAGGGGGAGAAAAACAAACGTCATCACAACAAGGTCCAACGATAGCGCTGAGCTGATCATTCGGCCTTGGCGGAGCTTTGCGCTCTTAAGAGGAGCATTCTAGTTTGATCAATTCTAAATAAAACCAGACAGGCACTCAGAGAGAGAGCACACCTCCCCCAGGGCTAACGCTTTATTTCATATTCATGGTTCTATCAAGATCTACTCCAAAAATGTAATGGGTTATTCTTTGGGTCACGTCCCTCCCCTCCACAAAATCTTTCATTGAAATCGGTTCAGTAGTTTTTGCGTATATCAGACCAAAATTGTTCATATTGACTTCCTCTCTGCATCATCTCGTCCAGTCGAGTCAAGAATCATCGACAAACAGAAGGACCACACTCTGACTGACACACAGTTAGAACCTATGGCAGCTCTCTATGTGCACATGAAGAGTCTCTGAAGAAGTGGGTTTGTTGTCTGTTTCTCTTCATTATGAGAACAATGACGTCGCCGGCCGACGGGTCCTGAAGGTCTCCATCCGAGGAGAGGGAAAGGTCAGCGATGACGCACCAGTCCCAGCAGGTTTCAGGTAGAGCAGATGAGAGAGAGAGAGAGCTCATCAGTGTGTTGCAGCACAAAGCAGAGCCGCGGGGGGTTAAAAAGGGAGGAGGCGTCCGGGGCACCACCGAGCTTGTGTGCGAGACTGTGATGAGAGAGCGACCTCCTCTTATCTCCGGTCCAGATGGAATCGTATCATCCTCGACCTCTTGAATCAACCCCGACATTGTCTTCTAGCTTTCCCGACATTTAGAAATCTCTTTCATGTTTGTCGGCTCAATTTGGCCGGCAATTCTGGTCTATGATGATATTTTTTCTTTGAAACCCCCATAACAAGATTGTTGCTGCACCTGCCGCCGTCGTCTCTATTTGTGTGCACTGAATACGTGCTTGTGTCTGTGGCACAAAAGAAAATTGAAATGTAGATCTAAGGCGGGCATCTATTCTCCATTTAAGTTTTTCTATTTTGAAGTATACATTTTTCATCCCACTTCATCACCTTCAATTTATGGGGAAAATACGAAACTTTTTTTTCCATCCTAAACCTCTTCTGTCGCTCAATACCTCCGCAGCCGAAACCTTTGTGCCATGTCACAATAATCCCACATTCTAACCAGCAGTATTTGTGACCTTTATCAATAAATGTTGTTCTTTGACGTTAATCCCAGATCTGTCTGGATAGACGCTTGTCATGACAGCTGTGATGACCTTAATCCCTGTCGAACCCAACCCTCTGCTCTACAGCACACTGTGTCGTCTGTCTGAAGATCACAAACTACCAAAGAGCAACTGCCGCTCGATAATTCTCTCTTTTTCTCGTGTGCAGCTGAATGATAAGTGTTTATTGCTGCATCACGACATAACGTGGTACAGTTTCTATGCATGTGGTTTCTCAGATTATAACGATTTCTATAGATTAAAAAGAAAAATAGGAGTTTCCTTCATTAACCTTACTCTGTATGTCGTTGTTTGTCACACGAATGATCAAACTGCTTCTACTTTTTTGTGCGACAGGTTTCTCCAAACAGCAGCTTTCTAAACATGGATCCCTATTGCTGCTGTAGACCAGAGTCCCTGCTGCTCAGATATGACCAGGACAAACAAAATAGTATGTGATTTTTAGAATCGCCTGCTTATTTGCATTAATTTATCATAACATGAGATCTGATCTACATCTAAATCCCAGATACAGGCAAACACAGTTTAATTAGGATCATTACAAACAATATGTAGGTTTTAGTGAACACTTACGGATGGAAAAAGTAAGTGTATCCTTGAATTTAATATGTGTTTCAAACCTCCTGCAGCAGCAAGAAGCTCAAACCATTCTTCATATTGAATACCTATGGTAAAAAAAAATCAATCAATGTAGCACTTGTAGTTTGGCTTTTTTAAAGCTAATTGTACTTACTTGATTCTTGCTGTTCTGGGTTTCTACCCTCATGGTTGAATGAACCTATTGTAAGTGGCTTTGGATCAAAGCATTAGGCTAAATGAAATGTAAAAACATGATACTTCCAAACCCACAAACAAAACAAAAAAAGTGTAATCATGTTAAATCAATGTGGGGTTTACCTTCCGCTTGGCTCGGAGCTGACCGTGATAGTTATCGGCCGAGTCCCCGGGGATCTCCCCTCCCCACAGAGTCACCCCCACGATGGTGTAAGTGATGCTCATCACCACTAAGGGCAGCACGTAGACCAGACCTGTCACGATGATGTGATACCTGCACAAGTGAGGGGAGACAAATCACCAGTTTATTCTGATGTACTGGATCTGGAGTTACACATTAAAACGTTTCCAGAAATATTCAAACCAAGAGAAATCCATCATTTTAAAACAAGTCAAACATCTTCACCGCTCCTGAGCCACATTTTTAAGTATCGGTAGTTTAAACATCTTGGTCATTTTTTTCAGCAGTGTCCAGTATGAGACAAATAATGTGTATTTTAAACATTCCAACATGTTAACGTTTTCTTCTAGATCCCCAAATTAAATATCATGAATATGTAAATAGCCAAACTCTGCACCATTTAAGGATACACAATCACCTGATGCACACAAAAAAGATAAATGTAAGAAACTTGATTTCACATTGAATGATACTGAAGCCTGAAATGAACTTTAATAAAGACAGTTGTCAGTTTGTGTGTGTGTTGCTTGTGTGTCCGTGGGTGTATGTGTAGGTGTGTGTGTGGGTGTGTTCTCACATGAAGGGGTCGCCGACCATGCGGGGCCAGGCCACGTAGCAGAGCGTCCTGTGAGGCAGAGCTCGGGTGGTGGAGAAGTAGCAGAGGGGGAAAGCGAGGACCACGGCCAGACTCCAGATACAGACGATGACTCCCATGGTGGCCTTCGCCGACAGACGCTGTTTCAGAGGGTGGATTATGGCCATGTACCTGCGAGGGGCAAGTGCAAGCTTTAGAAAAATAACAGTTGCTTGCTGTGCTTAATGAAGACCTGTATTTACAGACATGACCATTATCACAGCTGGCATCTGGTGGGATAGGTCACAGTGTCCTACTCACTCTAAGCTCAAAGCCAAGGAAGTTTTCAAACCATTCTGAATTGAATTCCCTGCTCTGAAAAGACCTATTTATGATTGTCCTTACTGATCAATACTGATTTTGTTCACATGTTCAATTTTTACAACTAAACACCAAAGTAAAAGAATAGAAAAGTTTTCAGTAAATGCACAAACATAACAGCCTATTTTGGCATATAAGACTATATCGACACCAGCATGCCTTTCTACCTGGAGAGGTTTGTATTCTTTTTGTTTTCTCCCTTTTTGCATCTGTCGCATGTTAGAAACAACATCGATGTGCCCACTCGCTTGCAGTGAATCCTGCTGTGTTCTCACATCGGCTCATTCGGACATTCTGCAGAGGGTTCACGGGGGGGGGGGGGGGGGGGGGGGGGGGGGGGGGGGGGCAGGCCAGAGAAACTCTGCAGAAACGCCACAGAAAGCCTGCAGCCTCTCACTTAGACATTTGCATGCTCACATACAGCCGGAGACTAACGGAAGGCTCAGTGCATGTCTGAAAGCAACTATGGAAACATATAAAGGACAATTATTTCACTTTCGTAACAATTATGGTAAAAAAAACGTTTTTCAAATTGTTTTTCAAATGTATTTGATTTCTGGAATTCATCTTGCGACCCTCTTTCTGTGGCTCGACCTGCAGAGGGGTCCAGACTCCTAGTTTGGGAACCAAGTCATCCAACCTTTAAGCAACACGCACTGATCCTCAGTTCTGAGTTTGGTGAACAAATGACTGCAACGTGTAAGTTGTATCACAGCGCTGCACTGACTGCCCGATGGTCTTTAAAAACCAGGTTAAAAACCTTTTCACCCACAAGCTCATCGCTGCATATTTTGTATCTATTTTTCACAGTTCTATCTGTTTTATTTGTATCATTTTTCAGCTTGTTAAGTTTTCATATCCTTTTTATTTGTGCAACCTTTTTTAACATGTGTTAACTCTTTTAATCTAGTTATTTAGCTTTGTCAGTGTTATTTTTGAATGACCCCATACAGCAGCTGGATGTGTCTATGAAATGTGCTTTATAAATAAAACTGCATTAGACAGAGAAAACAAGGAAAAAAGATTCTTATAGTGAAGAAGAATAAAATGCATGACACACGCATGTAGATGTGTTACCTGTCGATGGCTATCGCGGTCATGGAGTAGATGCTGGAGAACACCGCGGTGACGGGGAAGAAGTTGTGGAAGCGGCAGTAGACCTCTCCGAAGTACCACTCTCCGTGCGACGCGTAGATGAAGTTGACGAGCGTGTTGAACGCGGCCATGGAGACGTCGGAGAAAGCCAAGTTGAGCAGAAAGTAGTTGGTCACCGTCCTCATGCGTTTGTGCGCCAGGATGATCCAGATCACGATCAGGTTCCCGAACACGGCCACCGCCAGCACCACGCTGTAGGCGATGGACCAGAGCGCGACGCGCCATGGCGGCTGCACGAACTGGTTGGTCAGGTTCCTGGTGGAGTTGGATCCGTCCATCACTCTGACAGATCTGATGCTGAGCAGCGCGGACATGTGACCGAGCGAGGCAGAGGACGGAGGAGAGAGTGATGCGGACACTCCCTGCGCCATCACCCACTGGGGCATCGAACACTCAACATCACTCCATCAGGTGCTTTGGTTCTGTAACACTGGAAGAATCACTGATCTAAATAAAAAATAAACAGGCGAAGCTGATATGAGCTATTATAAAACCTGTATTTGTTCTCAAGAGGGTAAATGACACAAGTATAATAATATAATACGAATAAAGTTTATTTTTGTAGCACAAATAAACGTGCTGAACAATTATGATAAAACTATCAAAACAAGGAAGATAGAAGATTTTATGAAATGAAATACAGTTGAATTATATATACAGACTGATAGACTGATTCAGAGTCTTAATTGTTTAATTGTGTTATGCGTCTTTTATTTTAAACGACATTGTATTACATCGTTTTTTGTATTTGTGAAGCACTTTGTTTTGAAAGCAGCTAAATTAGTAAAGTCTTTATTGAGTGAATTTATAAATAAAGTTTTTGATTTCAACAGGGTTTTATGGGCGTTTTTTTATTTAAATACTTTATATTTACATCAGGAGTGGGTCCACTGAGGCCGCCAGGTTTTTTTTACATTAGCCCAGACTGGACCACAGGTCTCTCATATTTGGAAGGGGAGGGTGAGGGGAGGGGTATTCAGCTGCAACACGCAACTTCACCACTAGATGTCACTAAATTCTACAGACTGAACCTTTAAGACATAATGACTGAAATTAAAGACCAATATGTCAAGTGTGACACACATGAAGAACAAGCTGAGTACTAATATTAACATGTTTTGACGATAAGGTGAAGGCGCTGAGTGGAGAATAACCAATGTTAAAAAGCAACGTTACACTACAGACAGAGACATTAGCCTCTGACCACAGTGTTTGTAGACTCTCCATCATCAGTTCCACGTTGGTCTTTTTTTGTAACGACTAAACATGGAGACATTCAAAACTTTACCGGTCGTACATACTGAAGCTGAAATACAAACTTGATCAACTGGTGTTTATTGCGTCTTTAAACAAGTTCGGCCCATTGGCTTCTTTTTCTAATAATTACTTTGAGTGCAAAACTCTGGTAAAAGTCAAATCTTTGTTTTATGCCAGAGATTAATCGACTGTCATATCCTGCATTAGCACTGTATGAAGCTTGGATCAGTCTGAGTGTGATACAGTTAATCCTTAATAGCTGCGACCCGAAAAGCAAAGCTCAGCTTCTGGATTTAGGTTTGTCTGAATAATGCGACTAAAAACGGATCATATTAGGCTAACAACAAAAATAAAACTTAAGCACGCACAATAATTCATTCTTCATCATCATTTTATAAAATGTTTATTTTAGTCAAAATCATGTACATAAAAAGTTATAGAACTTTTAATTGCATTTTCTAAAAATAAATGAAACATAACAAATGTTAAAAGCATGACGGCCGCCGTAGAGAGGACCCACCCCCAATGTAAATATAAAGTATTTAAATATAATGGCCCCTCTAGTGTAAAGAAAACCACAATTTGTACAATTTAGATGAAACACACATGTGAAAACATCACAAGGAAATTTTATATTCGATTTCTGCCAATAGATCCCTTTCACCTAAATCTTACACACTGAACCTTTAAGACCACAAGAAGGTCAGAAAGGCTGTTTCCGCTCAGGGAGACCTCATTACCCAGAGGCCACCTCTTCTGGGCCACTCCCTATCTCAAATGTCACAGTTCGAACCTCCTCTGAACACGCCCTGTCGTCCATACTGAAAAGGTCACAAGCTATGACGGATGATAATCATTAGCAGCATCCAAAATTATTCTCTTTTAGTTTACATAATTCAGGCTGGCTCAATCCCAAATGGAGTGAGCAGGAGTGAGGTGTGTGAGTCTCTGTGGCTGGTACATGTGTGTTTGACCTGTGTTAAGAAAATAACAATGTTTCATACAGTGGAGTCAAGTAAACACAATCCTGAAAAGATGTTTTTAATCATTTCATGTTTTCCTTCACAGCCCTTGTACACTAAATACTATTTTACTTTTGAAGTTTGCGCACTTTCTCTTTCCATTCCACAACTTCAGAGACAAAAACTACTCCTGTTGTATTACATTGATAGTTACTAAATACTTTTAGATTGATATTTTACATTAAATACACGTGAAGATACTATAGAGTAAAAAATAAACACAATGCGTAAAAAATGTAATTAATTGTTTCCAATCTTTTTCAGTGTATAGTTTGAGTTATTCAGATAACAATATAATAATACGTAACTAGTAATTCACTTTAAATGTAGAACTTGTACTTGTAGTGGAGCATTTTCATTATTGAATACATTTAGTTTAGTTCAGTAAATATTAAGACTTGTGCACTGACGTTAGATAGATTTTCAGATCACGGAAATAAGTCGATTTAACTCAAATGATGTTGAACTAAAGCGATTTCCCCAAAAAACAACAAAGCAAGTAAGAAAATCAGATGGTCCTTTTAAACACACGTCAAACTAATGCACCTCCTGTACATCGTTGCACACAGAACAGCAGCAATAGTAATACGTGGTTCTAGTTCAGTAAAATTTGATATTTATCTGAAGTTTAACACTGCCCCCTGGTGGCATGAGGATGGTATGGATCAGATCTGGGGACACTGTCGATAAACCTGCGAAAAACCACACAAACCGCACACAGCACAAACTTTCCCCAGTAAAATCTTTATAAACAGAAAAGTCTGCGATCAGAATCATTTCAGGGATGATTTCAGCTCAATCTACATTTGTTGGGCAGCGACACGTATATGTGATCCATCTGAGCTCAGTCTGTTGGAGGGAAAGATCAATGCTATTTATATCATGTGAGCTATAAATACATTGTGCAGTTATCGGATATTACAACAGGGACTCGGCTGGAATAACTAAATATGATAGTTCAGTTAGAGTTATAACAATGAAGGCTATTTAGTGCAGAGTTTTTTTTTTGCTTTTGCCTTTTGTGATGTGCTATTTTTCCACCTTTAGTAAGTCAGTATATTTGTCTGTCCTGTCCAAATTGTGTCTTTCAATCTATGTCTTATTCTTTATGATCTTATTCTTTAGATGAAATAAATTCGGACACATGCAGTGATATGTAAATAAACCATGTTCCCTCTTAGAAATAAATCATTAGTCGGACTCAAGGTAACGTTGCAATTCCTACATTTATTGTTTTATTGTACTATTTGTTCCTGTCACATGAAAAAGTCAGGATAGTCGTTATCTCTCCTCGAGCTGCAGCACCTAAAGCTACTGAGCTTATTTAGAGAACAATCCTTCAGTAAATGAACGACTGCAGTTATTTGTGGTCAGGATGATGCAATGTTAAGTGAAATCACATTAAATGGAAAGCATCATGGTAACAATCAATAACCTGCATGCATTATGTTTATACCTCAATAAGACAAAGCTACATTTTTATTAATATAGTAATGATAATAAAGCTCCTTCATCGTGTTATCATGGTGTCATTTAAAACATGGTGATCAATGATTGGTAAATCCGTATACATTGTAGACCATAGCTCTAATATTATTGTCTATAAAAGTTAATAAAATACAAAGATACCTGGAAAAATGCAATTCTGAAAAACACCTGACGACCATGACTTCACCTGATGGGGTCATTTTTGATCAATATAAGCTTCAGATCAGGAGAGGTCAGCTCCAGGTCATTGCTGTCACTCACAGGACAATGAATGGAAATTAACTGAGGGAAGGAGAGAATGATGGAGTGAGAAACAGAGTGAGCAAGTGAGAAGAAGCAGCTTATGATCAAGTGACTAATCCTGCAGGATTACATGTCTAAATGGAGAGAGTGAGAGAGAGAGAGGGAGAGAGTGAGAGAGAGAGGGAGATAAAGAGAGAGAGAGAGAGAGAGAGAGAGAGAGAGAGAGAGAGAGAGAGAGAGAGAGAGAGGGGACACCATGCAGGAGGCTTATTGGGAGGGGAAAGACATGAAAGACATGAAAGATGTGAGGTAATTAAATTGTTTTAACATTTATAGATTAGTGCTTCCCAACCTGTGTTTCAGGACGAAACCAGACCAGGAAGAAAAAACTAAATTCTGCTTCATTCGTTATCCCTGTTTTATTTTAATCTTGAAACCTTGAACCTCGCAGACTTCTGAGGGTGTCGCTTATAGAGACCGCTTCACTATGAGCTGAGATAAGTCAGAGAAAGAATGTAAAAAGAAAAGGTAAAAACAAGGGGGAGCACGGGACTGAGCACCATGAGATCGATGTAAATGTGATGTTTTGTCTGAGACTGCTTATGCGACTGTTTTGGCCAGCTCTCTCCAAATGGACTTAACTTACACCATAAAGGCTCGATGTGTGTATACTACATAGTTAATCCATGAGGTAACAGCTGATGAGTAACCACTTAAACTACCAGTAGACGGAATGTGTACAACCATTTAAACAGGTTGGACTGGTGGAAACGTTTGTCACTTTCTTCTTGTTAAAATCAACCTCTGCCTGGAGCACTTTTTAGAAACTTCACAATATTTACAGTGAGACCCTGCTCTCCCCCCCCATCCCCCCACCCACCACCACCACCCCACAACAAGACCCAACATTTAACAGACTTCAGAGACTGATCATTATTCAGTCATGAAATGTAGCGTTTCAGTGCAGCTGCTTCGGTCGATTATTTTGTTTTGCATCAGCGGCGAAACTTAAAAAGAGGTCTTGCTCTCGTTGGACCTCAAAGTTTCAAAACAGACCCAAGAGCAAAGCGGCTCCCACTGGTTTGAAGGAAAATAAGAGAGTCTGAGGTCATGTTGCATCATAAAAACTCTGCCTGCTTGAAATTTGATCTGCAGTAAGCAGAAGGGGATGGGGCAAGGGAAAGGTAAAGAAACACCAGGAAGAAGGAGGGCCAGATGTATAGCTGAAACAGTTTGCATATGACGTCTGGTTCATGCCTGATCGTGCACGCTGCAGGATCGGCACAGGAAAGCAGCTCGTGGAGTTTCACTGTTGCTTGCTTTGATTGCAGGCTATGAAAAACGTCATCGCTCTCTTCATACAGCCTGCTGTGTGAGTTCAAAGGTCAACTGGAGTTTAGCGAGCGGCGACCTGAGAAGAGTTTTGACAGAAAGGTAAGACTTGCAGCCGACTTGCACCAAATGTTGTGTGGAACTGACGGACCTGTTCATGTTTATCTCGCTGTGCAGATATTGTGACTTGAACAGAGCAGCACAGGCAGCAGTGGGTGTAAAATAACCTTCTTTCAAAATGTTTTTTTAAATTTTTGTTTTGTGATTGGTGGATCGAACTCAATGTTAAACCTGCTGGAGTGTTGAGCAATGCACATCTGGTGGACAGATGTGTACAGATGTGCACAACAATGTCACACTGGCAGCACTAATTGTGCAACGATTGATATTGAAAAAACTGTTCCATTCACTCTCACTTATTTCTTTCATTCAAATTAGAAATGCAGTTATCTCCAAATAAACAAAAAAATTTAAAAATCTTAATATAAATAACAAATAAATTATATGAATCAGCAGCATTTGCAGATAGAATAAAGTGAACTTTAACTATTTAAAACATTGCTGAGAAAAGGGTGTTTGTGTGTGTGTGTGTGTGGGGCGGGGGGTGCAGTATCTTCTTCATCAGCATTTGAAAACTCTGGGGGTAAAAGTGTATTTTCTCCTCAGTGACTTGCACGTACTGGCTCACATATCAGGCTTCAGTGATTTTATACAGCAACAAATGAATTGACCCTGGG
The DNA here is from genome assembly GCF_947347685.1 of Pleuronectes platessa. Taxonomy (NCBI): domain Eukaryota; kingdom Metazoa; phylum Chordata; class Actinopteri; order Pleuronectiformes; family Pleuronectidae; genus Pleuronectes; species Pleuronectes platessa. Next base: position 11,416,972 of record NC_070628.1, on the reverse strand, counting down.
GTTGGACATTTTATTAATTTCACCTGTAGCTGTTAAACGTGTGTTCGGGAAGTCCCCTGTGCAGTTACTCACAAATATAAACTGGAAAAGCTGCTTTAACCGTTTCTAAACAAAACTCCTGGGAACTACCAGAAGGTGTCTGAGACTGAGTCAGCTATTAAATGAAATGACTCACTGACCTGTAATCCCGGACAACTTCTGCACTATTCACCCTAGTGTCTAGTCAGGAGTCTGGTTTATATGTAACAGGCTCACATTTGAGACAGGTTAAGATAACTTCACAACTATTAACTTTTTAACTTACTGGCTCGTTCAAGGATAGAAGTTTCCACGACTGAAAGACAACACGATAATCACCTATCTGTGAGGATTCTCTGTCAATCAGTTGTACAAGTGGAGGTGGCCACTGGACTTTGTTTCCTGTAGAATGTGAATTGCTGACCTGCACATTATGAAAACAAAACAACCAGAGCAGAACCAGATGGAAGAAGGAACGTTTCTCCAGGTTCTTCATTCCCACCAATCAGAATGGAGAATAAAAGTTGTACTGTTTCTCTGTTTCACATCACAACTACTCACCATTACTTAAATACTTAAATGGTCAACTTAAACTTAACACAAATTCCCATTTGCACATTAGTGTCCTCTTGCACGCTTGACTTTTTATCTGTATTATGTATTCTGATTATATTATTTCACATGTATGACTCTTATTATGAAATTCTCTCACACAACTAAAAGTTTAACATTCACAATAGACAGACAGAAAGACGGATAGATATAGATAGATAGATAGATAGATAGATAGATAGATAGATAGATAGATAATAAAATGTTTTCAAGAAACACAAACATACCTAATTGCCTATGTACATAATCACTTATTTTTCTCCGGCTGACAGATGGAGTGTGAGTCTTTACCGCCACTGTCCCGATTGGCCATTTGTGGTGGCACCCACGGAAATGAGTGGACCGGCGTGTATATTTACAGGGAACTGCAGAAACACAAGGCAAGAGAGGCCGACTCCGTCTCAATAACCACCGTCCTGTCGAACCCTCGAGCCGTGGAGGCTTGCAGGAGGTACATAGACACAGACCTGAACCGCTGCTTCACAGAAGATTTACTGAGGTAAGTTGAACAACACAACCCTTTGTGGGAGAACTGATTCCCCCGATGGACAAGAATTTGTATTCATTGTAAAACTCTCTGTCTGGCTTTCAGTTCCCCAATAACAGATACCTCAACCTACGAGTTGAGGCGAGCCCAAGAGCTGAACGCTCAGCTCGGGCCCAAAGGAAGTGAACAGGCCGTGGATCTGCTCTGCGACCTCCACAACACCACTTCCAACATGGGCCTGTGCATCATATTTCACTCCACAGACTGGCTCATCCTGCACATCTACAAATACTTACAGGTACGATCAGGGACACAGGGACACAGGGACCCATGAAAATATATAACATTAACAAATAGCATATATTAGATACAACTTAAATGTACACTAACTGGTTCAATAACTAACTGTTTAAATATTAAGAGAAAGCAATTATAACGTATTAGAATCATCAACAATGTTTAAAAGTATACGCGCCAAATATATAAACAATTGTAAAAAAAAAGTTTTTTAAATAAATGTTCCTCTTTCTAGTAGAAGGTTAGTATTTAAAACCGTTTAATATCAATATCTATATTTATATTGAACTGATATAAAATATTCATTCACAACGTTAGTAAAGAAAAGTGGCCTGAGCTCACGTGGACTAAACTAACAGGTTAACACAAGGACACACAATCGTAGGTAAATTCCATCTGATCTGCAGTTTAATGGCTGGACCGAACCATTTATATAAAGGAGGGGTGGTCAGGTCGGCCAATAAACGGCTTCTCTGGTTGTTTAGCTATGGCAAAACTCAAAAGAAGACAGATATTTTTGCTCGGCTGAAAAAAGAAAAGTTGGTGAGTTGATAATTGTAGAAATCAAACGTATCGACCTAAATCTGTTACAGTAATCCTGTACGATTAAGAATCAGTAGATAGTCTAAGCCGTCCGTCTACGTGAGCGTTGGTGGTATAGTGGTGAGCATAGCTGCCTTCCAAGCAGTTGACCCGGGTTCGATTCCCGGCCAACGCAGCCGTTTTTAGTTTTTCTCCAGACTTTTATGATTCAGATTATAAAAAGAGTTTCGATACAATTTACGGAGATTGAATGGTGAATGATTGTTTAAAAACGTTTTACCTTTGAATATGTTCAAGTAAAGGGTCTAAGAACTTCAGTGTATAATATTTATGTTCATACCAACAATAGTTTATATATATGAAAGACAGATAGACAGATAGATACCAAAACCCTAATTCTTTTCACATCAACACAAATATTTACATTACATTACAGATATATAATAGTTTAAATATCTATTTACCTTTATCCTTTCACTGTATATATTATTTATTTTCTATTCAAATATTTTTTTTTTTTGCATTTCTATCGCATGTTACTTATTATTACTTCTACTGACCTTTTTTATTTGATCTTATCTCATCATATTTTACCTTAAATGTATAAAAAAGGCTGTTAATGTTAGCATGCTGTTGTTTAGCAGAACACAAAGTGCAGCTCAGGTGTTTGTGTTTGTTTGACCCCCATCAGGTAATTATGGTCCCGGGGAGACACAAATCTGTCTCTTTAGTTAATCTGCACTTCCACATGTTAAATCTCAGAGCTGTATCAAAACATGCTATGCTGTATATTGTTGCTTTGTTTTTTTTCAGAGCAAGATAACCTCCGTGCCTGTGAGAGCGATCCAAGTAGATGTACCTCTCTCTCAGGCGTACTCCTTAGATTCCCTCGGCAAACATGGCTTCTGTAAGTGTGTGTATAAATATTTGAGTGTTTTTTTCTGCATGACAGTAATGTTTTTTCTCTCAATTACTAAAACGATTAAAACACTTTTGAGCTATTTGTGTCTTCAGCAATCGAGATGGGTCCTCAACCCAACGGCGTCCTCAGAGCAGACATCTTTAACGCGATGAAAGAGGCAGTGGATCTCACTATAGAATGGCTGCAGCAGTTCAACTCTGGTAGGAGATCGCCCCTGATGTTTGCTGACTCACGCCCTCACATGCATACGTTCAAACAAACCCTTTTCAGATGCAAACCCAGAAAAGTGGCCTTTCCCCATATGAAGATTTCAGAGAGGACCATTCCCTGCCCCCTTGATCATGACTTACCATTACTAACACAGTCCTTTGCCAACAGGGAAAACTTTTGAAGGAGGAGAAGTAGAAACATATGCCGCAGACAAGAAAATCGACTACCCGAGGGATCCTACGACCAATGAGATCACTGCAGCCATCCACCCACAGCTACAGGTACAGGTTATCTGGGGAGAATGCGTCACCTTGTCAGTTTGGCTAGTTTGCGTATTTGCTTTCTTTGCAAGAGTTAGATGAAATGATTCAAACCAGTCAAGTGTTCTTGGTGTCACTGTAAGGTGGATAGGGACTCTAAAAAAATCCAGAAAATTGTATCTACAAAATGTTACCTCTGTCAAGGAGGCTAGGTCTGTTGGTTTGGTAGTAAACTGGTGGAAGGATGGGATCACGAAAGAACCCATCAATCCAGGAGCTTATCATTCTTTCCCAATTTCCCAGGGAACCTTTCACGGATCTTGAAGACAATAACCAGTCATATAGTGTGGCCTGATATCTCTGATTGTGTGAAGTGTAAGGGAACTGTTGGGCCTTGGTGGAGGTATGTGCTCTCCTCAGAGACATTCTTGTTGTCAACATTTGTTAATTGGTCAGCTTTATAGGTGCTGGGAGGTGGATTTCATTACCTGTGAACAGGCAGGCCATAATTCATGTCTGTCTTGCAAGACGGACATGAATTATGTCAAATTTCTTATTCAACTATCGGGAATTTTCCCAAACTGTTTAATTATCCCATTAAACAGCACCAGATTTTCTCTTTTCCCCTCCACGGTTTACACACGGTTTACACACTGAAACCCATGAAGCGATGAACCCCGTTTCACGTTAAATGGCATATTTGCATTAAAAGCTGCCCTGGTGTATAATGACTCACACTGTTAGTGCTGCCTGTTTTCCTCCAGGATAATGACTTCAAGCTACTGCGACCTGGCGACCCCATTTTCCTGTCATTGTCTGGGGAGACGGTGAGGCACGAGGGAGAGGAACTCTACCCGTTCTTCATCAACGAATGTGCCTACTACGAGAAGGGGACGGCTTTCAATTTAGGTCGCAAGATCACTCGGACGGTCCCGTCCATAAGCCTGAAGAAGGACTGAGAGCAGAGACAGAACGAGAAAGATAGTGAAGAGATGTTAAATGATGGATTGATTTAAATTTAATTTAAACACACACACCAGCTGTATAATGATGTTTGTAATTGTTTCCAAAGATTCATGAACTAATACACAAAAATAAGCAACGTTTTATTATGCACTGCCCTTCACTAAATGGTATTACACAGGTACTAGGGTTACAATCATTTATCCCCTGAATATTGATTAGGTAGGATTATTCTCAGGACATTTGCAATGTGGCCTTAATTCAATATCAACATGTTGAATAAATGGAAACATGGATCATTTAAAAAATGTGTGTTTTGAGTTGGATCTCTATAAAGTCACAAGCCTTTACAGAAAGTACATTCTAAGGGACCTTCAGTTAGGTTGTGGTTGTCAGTCAGATAGGTTACTGCACCAATTTACATGAAATTTAGTTTTTGTTTCTAAATTTAGAGTAAATCTGCATCAAGGGGCAGATCCAAGATTAGTTTTTTTAACATGTTCTCCATTTCCTCAGAGAAAAGCGAATGGATTATGATGAAAAAAACAGGTAACTGTGGGTTCTGTCATTCTAGTTTTCTACAATAAGTTAATAAATGGTCAGTATTACAACGAAGTCAGTAAATTTCAAATTTATTAACACAGAAACCAGTACAGTGTGCATTTGAATACCTACAAACATTTACAAAAGCCAGAGTGTGTACACATCAGACGTGTAACAAAACACTGTGACACAAAAAACATCACAATTTGTCTTCTGCCACTGGTACAATGAGTTGTTTTGAAATTTGACTCACAAAAAATACATTTGCTCACTTCCACACACACACATCCGTGAGTATAAAGTTATAGAATCAGGAGGATTCAAACTTGCAAATGAAGATTTTTGCTGTTGTTCAAAGTCTCAATAAACATTATGGACTTAACAATTCATGTGAAACCTGCATTTGTCTATCGAACCTGGTCAGTTGATTAAAAGTTAAGTAACGGCTGAGACAGCGTGTGTGGGATTAACAGACAGAAACACTCCATCGATACAAAAGGTACAAATGGCAGCAGTTCAGTTTGGGGCTGAAACATTCAATTCTAAATGTTATCTAAGTATCACAGTTTTTTTCTTTTTCTTGAGTGGCGTCATTTAAATTGTAATCTTTTAAAACGTTAACCGACTTAATAAATATTAGATCTATAAACACGGGTGACAATGGAGGATGAGTGGTTATATTTTTAGTGAGTGACATTTAGTGACATTTAGTCGACGCACACCACAGACAGAAATCGACAAATACCACAGGTGATGGAAATGTCAGCTTTAAAAGGCATGCACAGCAAAGGCTCCATATTTAACACAATGCAAAATTAGAACAGAACAAAAACCAGCAGAAATATTTAAAAAAATTAAAATATTTTATAATATTTTTCATGCAATATTAGGGTAAGATATCCTGACTTATTTAAGAACAGGGGTTATTTGTCACAGTGCATGTTATTGTGTTTATTGCTGATATAAGAGCAATGTGGTGAGCAGCGTTAAAATCAATGGCAACTGAAAAGAAGGCAATAAAGTACGGCACAGCAACAACACCAGAAATAACCAATGATCCTTAACTGGCTGTTTAAATACACAGAGCATGCTTTGGGTCAAATAAAAGGTGAGAAAACACAACTCAAAGATATTACATCCCTATAAAAGACCACTTATGATGATTAGCGGTCTGGTTTACTTTAGGTCTATAAGAAACAGTCAACATCCTTTCTTATATGGACAAAAGATGTGTAGTGACGTCCTCAGACCAGCAGGTTGTGTGAAGGTACTGCACCCTGCTGTTAGAGAAGTCTCTCGCTTCTTTATGCGACCCTGTAAGCGGTCATGCGGGTGTAGCTCTTGCGGTGGCTCTTCGCCGCCCACAGGAACAAAGTAGCCGCCATCATCTGAAGAGGGAAGGAGATGAGGGCGAGGTAGAGGGACCAGCCCATTGAGCCCTCTACTCCATCTGGGGGCATGGAGTGCTGGTGGAGCAGATCCATCCCCGCCAAGAAACAGCAGACGGAGCCCAGGGATGCCAGACCTATACGAGTAGAAGAAGAAACTGCATGACAAACTTCGCCAAGGAGTGATTGTTTAGCACAATTAGATGAAAAACGAATGGATTTCGGCTAAGCCTGGTGGAAGGTTGTGGCATAAAAGTCCTAAAATAACTCATCCAATTTTGGTGCCGATCCGGGTCAGGGGGCTGATCCAGGAATCATTTTCCTTATTCTCCCAGAGTATGATTCATGGATATTAATGAGAACAATTTTACATTTGGGGAACTGATAACTAGTATGAAGTTCAATGCAGATTGGTTAAATTTAAGGAAACTGTTGGGCCTGAGCAAGGTGTCATTCAAGTTTTTTATGTTGTTTCAGTTGGATCCAGCAGCACAAAACATATAAATAAACAAAAATCTAAACTGCAGCTGGATTCCAAAGAAAGTTTTAATTTTTTCATTACTGTATGTTTCTCTGACTTTTAATATGATTCCTAAAAAATACTGAAACAGTTTGCTTGAAAATGAGTGGAGCGGTGGAGCAGATTTGCAAACATGGACGGATTCAGGAACTTTCTTTCACTTTCTTAAATTTGCCGATAAAAGGAATAAGCCTTGGCAGAGGAGTGCGCACTCCAAGGGGCCCTTAATTACACACTCACTTAATATTTACCACAAGCAGGGTCAAACAAATGCACAAATAAGACTCGTTTACGCTGGCTATCCATTTTATTCTTATTCTCGTTTCTGAGGAGAAGCTGTCACACTATGTGCAGTAATGATCACTTCTACGTCTTTAGTAGAAGTGTCACGATACCAAAATTATGACTTCGATACAATACCTGCCAAAATATCACGATACCCGATACTTAAGATACGATACCACAAAAACGATATCACAAATACGATACGATACTGGTATACTCTGATTGCGTGCTATTTTAATGAAGTACCGATACTAAAAATATGTAAAATCGTATCGTTTTTAACGTAAGGGTACCACGGTACCTTTCTAGTACCGATACACCGTGCAACATTAGTCTTTAGTAATTTATTTGACGAATTACAACGATTAAAAAAAATTATTTAATTAATATACCAAAGAGAAAACAAAACACTGCTTCTCTAATACATCCTGTACGTGATTCCCCAATCTTACACATTACTATATGTTTGTAAGGAAGTCTACTGAACTGACAGCTCATTGTGATGGCGGATGTTTTCATTAACCTCTGCACTTTGCCTACATTTGTCTTTACTTGTTTATACAACTGTTGAAACTGGGATGAAAATCAGGCTAAAACTCAAGCAATGGCTGACATGGCAACTGACATCTCAATCAATGCTAGTTAAAGGTTTGAATCCTGGTTAATAAAATGTAGCATTTCTCTCACTCACCTGCGAGGAGATGGAGCACTCCCACTCCAATCGTAGGGGTGAAGCTGCGGCACAGACAGGCGCAGACTCCAACAAGGCCACTGAGGAAAACCAAGGCCAGCGACACCAAAGGCAGGAGAAACTGTGATCTCCAGAGATCTGCACAGACAAGACAGTGATAACCACGGTTTAAAAACATTGTCTAATGGTCAAAGATCCCCAAAGACAGTAAAGGGATGAAATGGAGCAAGTGTTTGCCTTTAAGTCGTGTGTAACTGGATGTAATCCAAGATATGATAAACACAGTGTCTAGGGGGCAGACTCACATGTCCTCAGCAGATCTTCTTCACTGCTGGGGTTTCCAGGGTGTTTGTACTTTAGAGCAAACTGCTGAGGAAGAGTGAAGCTCACACACCGGGTCTCCAACTTCAGTTCTAAAGACAGAGAGCATCAATCCAAATGAACTTCACTGATATGAGGGGAAAAAATGACATTTATAACCTTCACAGTTTGAAATGTCCTCAAATAATTTGTCTGACCAACATCCATCCATCCAGCTCGTGTAAAACCTACAGGTGGACAAAGAGAAAAAGCAAATCCTCCCATTTGAGAAGCTGGAACCTGAGACAGATTTGCCTTTTTCAAAAATATGTGCTTTAAATTTACTGACTTAATTGATATGTGTTTTGAGCTGACGATTACGTTCCTGTTGATCAACTCATTGATTAATCAACTTATCAGATCCCGAAAAGCTACTTTCAGATATGCGCTGAAGTCTGGGCATTCTCCTGAGCTGTCGCTGTGCGGTAAATTAAAAATGTCTTAATTCAGCCAGTCATTAGTCATTTTCCGATCTTCAGTAGATTTTCAAATAAAAGGCTGTGGTAAAGAGGAATGTCTGTCAGCACAACATGATCTTGCAATTACAGATCATAGGGTCGAAATGACTGAGGATGAGGCAATAACGAATCCATTGATCTCTTTTAAACAATAAATCTTACCAGGTACTTTATACCAGTGATATTGGCTGGGCACCAGAATGCACCTCCACCACAGTCCCAGGGTGCCGTTCTGCCGGTACATGATGTCACTGTAGGTTTTCTCATCGATCTCTCCATTGCTGAACTCATCTATGAGCCCAGTGAGGTTGCTGGCCTCTCGTTTCATCGGTGGACTTCTGTACTGGTACCACTGCTGAGTCCCCACCGCCACAGACAGGTACACTGTGGCCAGCAGGCTCAGCACCGTGCCGATCACCAGAGCTGTGGCATATCGGTTATCTACCATGATCGCGAGACAACAGCTCGTTCTGAGCCTCTCGTCTATAACAGGGAACTGATCGGTGATCAATAACAAACTAATTTGGCTTTAGTGAAGAAGCCTGGGGGCTGTGGTTAGAAAGGATATTTCCTCTTGGTGTGTTGGCACCGCGACATGTGTGTTGACATTATGAGTCTGTATCCGAACATTGTACTTTATTTACTCCGTTTGAATTTGATGCTGCATTTTGAGCCACGTCCTAAACACGGGAGGTCACGATCTGCAAAGAAGAACACAGACACACAGAGACACACACAGATGTTTAGCTCATATAGACACACATGCTCCAGTATAACGCGGTTGACCGGCAGCTTAACTCTGCCAACACACAACAAAGGACAACACTAAAGCACTTTTAGTTATTTAATAATTTGATAATTAGATAACAGCCTCATACAGATACTATCAACAAGCACAGCTTCCTGGTCTGTGACAACGTTAGCATCTCACCTGCTAGCCGCAGTTAGCCGCAGCTGCCTACGTGCCTACTCAAACATTTAGCCGACAAATAAAGATGAGGTGTTTGAATTGAAGGTCTGTGATTTACCTCATCGCTGGACAAAGTGTCCGGACATTAGCGTGATGAGCTGTGGGGGGGTATATTGTCCGATCAGCTGCAGCCTCAGCCCCTTTTCCACTGTTAGTAAGTTTCACTCTTCTTCTCGGTTTGATTGACGGTTGGCAGCCCGCTCGCTATGCTCATGACCGCCGCCTGCTGGTACAATGTGGCTCCACCGGATGTCAACTGAATATTGACTTATTTTTATAATTGTTTATTTCCTTTTAGACCTTTAACTTGTATATATAATTGTTAGATAATATTTCATTTATATAGTTTTTTTCTTTTCTCTTCGCATGTATTTCGCAAAGCACCGAAATAGTCATTGAAGTATGTCAATAAATTAATCAAGATCTCAACTCTGCTACCGAATGAACACGCCCCAGTTTCCACCGTCACTAAGAGAGAACAGTTACAGCAAATTGAACAAACACATGTCATATAACCATCCGTCTGTCCGTGATAATATCCTGTGACAATCGAAAACTTGACATAAGCTGCCCATACAGTATACGAGTTTCTTATATTATGCATGACGAGAAAATTAAAACCCATTGTACAACTATTGTGTGGCAATTACATTGTTGTTTCCCATTATGTCTGTTATGTGTCCATTATGTATATTGCTAGAAATATGTCCCTCATAGATTAAAAGCATTGCTGCCACTTGCTCACTCAATACGCTTCATGTTACTTTAGAAGAGTATGCTTTCTTCTTACACAATAGACATAACAGAAACCACACCATAAATATATTTTATTATTTATTATTAACCCCATTTGTGTTATTTCTTACACCTGCCAGAGTTTAGTCACAAACAAAAATCTTTATAGTCTCCCTCTGAAGTGAAATATATCTTTATCAAGCTATATCAAATATTATTCATTTATCTATCTTAAACACAGCACCAATAGACTGAAAGCACTCTGTTTAAAAAAAAGACGTTCGTTGAAGCATCATGAAATACTTTTAGATTTTTATTTTCTTGCTAAGGAATAAATCAGACAGGCTGTAAGAAAAATCTAATCAATTTAAAACAGTAGTTCAACAATGTTGCATGATAATAAACTCATTATTTCCCTGATTTTTTCTTCACATAAAAAAATTAAATGTCCTCTGAAACACCGATGGCTGTTTTGGCTTTTCTTTGATTGGCAATAATCCCTTTGTGAAGATAAAAAAAATCCTTAAGTAGAGCAAACTGATTCAGTTTGTTCAGCAGTGGGCTCCTCCATCAATCCAACAAAATCTCTCTAGTAAACGGGCCCAAGCGCTGCTTGTAGTGAGCGGGGGCTGTTGCATTTATGATGGGGGTGTCGGTGAACTCCACATTGCACGGCCCCGAGCTGCAAGGAGCCCCCTCCAGCTCCAGGACGGTCACGTTGTTGGGGGCAGCCGTGCTCAGGAGGCTGGCCGGGACAAAAAGCGTCACCTGGGGGCCTCGGACCGGCCAATAACGTCCCAGATTGAAGCCATTAATCCAGATCTGGCCCTGAATAGACACAAAATGATACACAGATTTATTCATTTGATTTACATGCATGTGCTTTCAGGATAAATTATTTTAAATGACCAAACATTTACATAACTTTTTTACAAATTGGGGCAACCTAAAGCCTTAACAAGTCTTAAATACATTAAGAAGGTCTGAATTTCTTTTGAAATACATGTAATGTGTGAGCTGAGACCACACCTGCATTTAGTCAGTTTCCATTTCAGATGGTATAAAACCGGCAAATATTTCATTTAAAATTAAACTGATTCATTAGGAAGGTTCTTTCCTCCTGGGACATTACCTTTCTCCATTTGGGCAGTTTGATGTAGGTGTCCTGCGGGAGGTCTGGGATGCCGTCAGGGATGATGAAGCTCCCAGTGTAAAAGGCTGGGAGGGAGAGAGCAGCAGGCGGAGGGGGGGCTGATAGTGGGGGCTCTTTTGCCTGGATGAGGCCCTGGTTGATTGCGTCATCTATGCTGAGACTGAACATGGTCCAACCATTAAGGATGTCCTTCCCCAGAGTCAGGTTGGACACCAAACCCTGTGAGGAGAAGACAAATAACCCATTCATTCTGATACTTGTACTTCACACCGACATCCTGATTACTGCTTACATCACAGACAAATATAGAATCAAAGTATAGAACCATCTTTAGGTAGTATTTGAATATAGCCTTGGAATATTTCAGTCAGCGTTACCAGATGTTTATAAATTATAATTTTGATACGATAATTTTGCCCACTGTACGATCAGTTATTCCAAAATTGTACAATGATTTAATCATTTAGTGAGAAGTTTAGGAGATATAATTATCAGCATAGTAAAATATGGATCTATGTTTACTTTTGTTTTTATTCATGAGGCTAGATTTGTAGAGAGTGTCAAGTGTTTGTATATCTATAAACTGTGTATTTATTGTTTTCTAAGATATTACTCAAAAGTTTCCCCCAATATAAAATTTAAAAAAAAATGTAAACCTTGAAATCGTTGATATCTCTTCCATAGTTGATTCTTCCCGTGTTCTCTACCAGTACGTCCAGCTGACTTCCAGCCTTCCCAGTCACATTGATGCTCAAGACTTTGTTCCTTTCCAGAATTCCAACGGCCACCTGGGGAGGAGATCGGCACAGTTATGAGGACAGACCTTAAAAATTCATATCATGTTTATTTATCTGTAAAGGATTTTGTGTGTGTGTGTGTGTGTGTGTGTGTGTGTGTGTTTGTGCACCTGTAACTATAGAGTCCAGGCAGACCCACTCACCCCATCGATGGACACATATGCTCGGTCATGGACTCCGTTCAGAGGGGACGACAGGGGAGTGGGTGTGTTGCAGGCGACAGGCAGATTCGTCCTGTACAGCACAAATCCAAAAGCCTGGAAGGACAGAGCAGAGAAAATGTAAACAAATCGATAAAAGATCAATTATTATTATGACTGGCTCACACGAAAAGAAAAAGCATTAAAAAAAGACACCTGGTTCAGGTCAGGGAACGTCAGAGGATAGATGCTTTTGACCGGGCCGGAGAAAGACAGCACTTCTACTGCATCTAGGATCGTCTGGAGCTGCGGTGGGAGAGACGGTTGCTATTATCCGTTCTTGAAATGAACAATATGGAATTTATCGATCAAGTCTAATAGCTTCAAATAAGGGCGGACACCTACCTTTGTCATTTTAACAGCACCGTATGCATACTTTGGTGTTTTCGGTGGAATGGGTCCGTCTGGTATCTTACGGTACTATTGAGGGAGCACACGTTATGTCAGCTCAGAGAAACGATGGAAGTAGGTTTCATACTCTCTGCTTCTTTTAACGTTAAAAAGGT